>NW_028258293.1:2069090-2372121 GCF_053883595.1 Heterocephalus glaber
TATGTGGGAGGACTTCCTGCATATCGGGTACTAGGAGTACTGTACTGAGTGGTGTGCAAGTAGGAAACACACTTCGGGTTTTTCTATTTCAATACAACCCTATACAGCAGTACGTACACCTAAGTGTATGACATATACAGCAATACAGACAACGAAAAGCACATATCCAAAATGTAATCTTACTATTTTTAAACTCTTTTTATTCAACAATAATTAAATGTGTATATCATTACGATGTATCTTACATAGCCCTTCATGGATCTCTGCATTTTTACACATAATGTCTATGATGATTATAATTTATACTAAGGCACCACATAGAAAAAGCTGCCTATATGCTCTACATTCATTGTTTCATTTAGTTTTTATGAAACACTGTGAGGAGGGTGTTATCCTGATATTTGCAAATAAGAAACTGAGGCTAACAGAGGATGAGTCGTTATTCCTGTGTTACACAAATCAAAGATGGCACTGGTAAAATTCAAACCCAGGACTGTTAACGACTGTGCTATACCAGCCACCCTTTCAAACCACTCTGAATGGATATGCTGTACAGGTAATACTGATTACACCAGATACTATTTATGCATGTGTGCCTTTCTCCATCAATGAGTACTGCTGCATCCACAGCATCTAGAATACAGCCTAGCTAGAAACACAGTCGATGAGACCCTAACAAATTTTGAGTAAACAGGAGAATTAGCTGCTATAAGACAACCTCAGACTGTTTCAATCCTCATGAACAGATCTAAATCCATACCTTTAACCAGTCTAAAAACTGGTTTTCTCAGAGAAAACATTGTGGGCTACCTTCAGCAACTGTAAGGACCATCTGCACTGTTCAATGCAGTGAGAAGCCACACGGCGTGCCCTCTCCAGACATCTCGCAGGCTGCGACAATGACAATGCTCAGCTCAGTCAGCAACAAAACCCAAACGAAAGGGCAAGTTCTACATTCCACTGCTGAATTCAAGCATCCACTTCATCTTTAACTAGTGAATAACATGGGCACGACAGCATGAACAGTATTAGTGACAAAACATAATTGAGGCATACATATATAACAAATCACTATAGTTTTTAATAGCAAACGAATTGGAAAATACGAGAAAAACTAATCAAAACATAAATAACCTTAATGAGTAAAAGGGGCTCAATGAGCTAAAATCCATGATTTTCCTGAAGGCAAACTGTGAAGATGTGTCTTTTCTCAGACCTGTGGTTTTCTGTATGCAGGTGACAGTTAATTACTTTCAAGCACAAAGGGCCCACACCACTCTCCTGTGACTGCCTGGTACACCAGCAGAACTCTGAGGCATTCTTCCTGGATGCGTATTATACAGTACGCTCTCATAAGGTTTTCTTTTTAGGAGTGCATGAGGGCATAAATTCATCTCTTTAAAAATCTTAACTAAGCCATAACAACAGAATAAAACATGAAGATATTTTTAGATCCTAAAGCACTACCAAAGAAATGCTGAGTGGGCCGGGGATTTAGCTCAGTGGTTCCGGCGCCTGCCTCGCAAACACAAGGTCCCAAGTTCGATCCCCGGTACCAAAAAAAAAAAGAAAACAGACCCATGATTGCCGAGGGAAGGCTGGGGAGCACACAACAATTTTCTGGGGAGATGAAAGTGCTCTGTATTTTGGCATGGTGATGGTGATACAGTTATACAGTGAAACAGTATGCCTTCCAGTACAAGAGAGTAGATCCAAATGTATGGCAAATGTTTAAATTAAAATTTATTACAGTAAAACATATTGCCAGGAATCCACCCCAAAATCTTCCCCTTTGCTTCTCACACACTCATCCCATAGTTCTTGGCACTTTCTGAAGCAGTTCTGGAGTCCTCTTTTGCGTCTTTATGAGGTGTGATCAAAAACACAGTGAATGCTGCCACAAAGCGCCACCCAACAGAAAGCAGCTCCTATGAACATCACACTGTGTCCTCAGCCACCTTACTCACCAGCTTTGGCGCCATGTGACTTCCAGCTCTTCCTCAAAGACAAAAGGGCCATAAAAAGTACTTTGAACCAATTCAAGACATCAAAGCAGGCACAAGAGTGCAATAAAGCCAGTCCTGAGAGAGAGGACTCCAGAGCTACTTCAGAAAGTGGCCAGAACAATGGGATAAGCGTGTTTGAAGCAAGGGGAGGACTTGGAGAGGGGTAAGTGCTGATATGTCTTCCGCTGTAAGTTTTTAAATTTAAACACCGTATTTTTATACCGCGTAGAAATACGTACTTGCACATACATGCACGTATACAATTAATATTTTATATACTTCATATATGCACTCGTTTAACTGTGAGTTCTGTCCCTGCAACCAGGCCGTTCAGTAAACTGGGACTGAATGAGGGACTGCACAGCATGCACAGGACACCATGCAATCAAAACGGTCCAAGCAGACTCTGCCTGGATGGCTGCACATGCCTGAGCAGCTCTTGCAGGCCCCGCTGCAGTGTAACACAACAGAGCTACAGGGCCGCACTGCACAGTGCAGCCCGCAAGCTACAGTGCCGTGGAGACTGTGTGCAGCATGCCAAGGCCCTACCAACAAGATGCACAGAGCTGTACAAGGCAATCGGTTCAGTCCAAACTGTGTGCCTTGGTCATAGTCATTTTGCTCTCTCTCTCTCTGTATTTTTATGTATGTAGTCAATATACTTAATTTAATATATATAAATTAGACCTCAGTAAAGTTGGTTTCTTAAAACTGCTTAGAGCTAGACCAGGGATTTAGCTCAGTGGCGCCACACCTGTCTTGCAAGTGCAAAGTCCTGAGTTCGATCTGGGTCCAAAAAAAATAAATAAATAAAACCAGCTTAGAACTAAAACAGCTGAAAGCCAGCATAGTGGTGCACACTTGTAATCCTAGCACTCTGGAAGGCTGAAGCAGGAGGATCTCAGGCTTGAGTCCAGCCTGGGCAACCTGGCAACTTAGCAAGAACCTGTCTCAAAAATGAAACAAAAAAATGAAACAAAAAAAGGGCTGGGGATGTATCTCAGTGTGAAGGTCCTGAATTCAACCCCCAATACTGCAACAAAACAAAACCAACCAAACAAAAACAGCCTGACAAACATGATAACATTCTGGTTGTTAAAAAACAGTGAGATACTAATTCCCCTGGAAGGATCACTCTGACATAACTGAAAAAATGTTACACCGGATCCCAAGGAGATTCTGAACGTATTTTAAAACAACACATTCAGCATTCCCATTTCAATTTTTGTTCAGCATTATTTGACACAATTTTGAAAATAACTCCATCTGCATCTGGCTGCGCGGCCCCCTGACCCTGAGTCAGCACACCCCTGCGGCCCTGCCCAGCTTCTGCAGTGGGAGCTTCCGGCTCTGACATTCTGGGGCTCCCTTGGGGACTCCGAGACCCCAGGACTGCTCTGAAGCTAGACAACGACGCAGATTATCAAGGCCCCAGCCTCTGCCCGGGTCTCTTATTAAGCGAGTCAGAGGGTAATTGCAAAGTTACTTTAAGATTTCTTTCTTTTGCTTTCCGTAAAAGCAAAATGTGGTGTTATTTATACCCACATTAAGCTTAAAAAAATTAGCAGCAGGGCCAGGGATTTAGCTCAGGGGTTTCGCCGCCTGCTGAGCAAGTGCAAGGACCAGAGTTCAATCCCCAATACAAAAAAAAAAAATAGCAGCAATGAAACTAAGGATTGTTTTTTCATCTTAAAAATATAGTAAACTGGGCCGGGGATTTAGCTCAGTGGTTCTGGTGCCTGCCACTCAAGCACCAAGTCCCAAGTTCAATCCCTGGTACCAAAAAAAAACAATAAAAAAAATATAGTAAACTGAAGCAAGGAAAAAATTTCTCAAAAGGCAGGACTAGCTCAATGACAAAGATATAGTAAGAGAAAAAAGTACATGAACAAATTCTACAACCAGCTATAGACGTTAACACAGCTCTGTACCAGCCCCTTGTTTTCACAGATGGAGAAACTTAGGAGCATGAAGCTCATGTGAGTGAAGACACAACTCAGCCAGGCATGATGATGCATGCCTGTGATCCCAGACACTCAGGAGGCCGAGGCAGGCAGGTCTCATGTTCAATGCTGGCCTAGGCAATTTAGGGAGACCCTGACTCAATTAAAAATGAATAAAAAGAGGTAGGGATATAGCTCAATGGTACAGGCATGGCTAGCATGTGAGAGGCCCTGGATACAATGCCCCGTACCAGAAACACACACACACACTTTAATTGGTCCAGCACAATTTCAGTAGAAATGGGGGAGGATAAGGAATATGAATTTCAAGAAGATACACTTTTCGGGAACTGAGAGAAGTAAATGTTACTAACTGATAAGCATGATGCCACACGGCCACATTGCAGTTTCTGGTGCACTCCTGCTCACTCGTTTCTACAAAGTATGCACAGGGTCTGGTGAGGTACTGTTCTCTTGCCCAGCAACCCTAAGTCCCCCAAATGCTTTCCACCCTGAAAACATGCAGCTGAAGACATTAAGGAAATCACAGATCCCAGGTTGCAGGCGGTGCAAATTGTGCCCAATTCCACCCGCTATTGCACAGGAAGAGCAACAAAACCAGTAAAATCACAGGGCGCGTTCAGTCAAGAGGCAAGATTTCACAATGGGCAGTAATACCTCCAGAGCCAGAAAGGCGCTCTGTTAAATTTTGCATTTTATTCAACTGTTAAAATAACGTTTTTGCTGAAATATGACACGGCCCTCTTACAGAAACATGTACAGAGCACAACTCTACCTACACACAGTAACAACTGTGTGGTGCACAACAGCACCCCCTGCTTACACCAGACACACCGCTAGACCTACCCCAGCAGGCGGATGGGCGAACGGGAGAGCAAACTGGTGGAGTCAGGAGTCTCAGCACCGGCTCTGAGCGGGCAGGATGCTTCCCGGGCAGGCTTTACTTCATCACCTCACTGCCTAGAGTCAGGAAGGCGGCCAAACAGCGTCCCACCCAAAGGAGATTCCTCAGCCAGAGCTGCAAATAGCGACTGCCAAACTTTCAACCATTTGCAAGACTTCGGCCCCATATTCTATGTTATCAGTACTTCTATTACTCTTATGACAGTTTACTGCTTAGCCACATCCTAGCACCACATACTGAATGTGTTGTGGTATCTGTATATAACAGATTAATATACATAAATTGTGACAAATACACTTATTATATCACATATACAATTATATGATAAAGACAACTGTTCACATAAAAACCCATTTGCTGTATACCATCTAAAATTACTTTACATATAAATAATGGGTACCATTTTAAGAAAACACTTAAATAGACCATAGTCCGTGTGTTTATGATTTACATAAAACGAGGTTTCATTGAAAAGATTTAAAAATCCGTATTTTTACAAGTTCCTATTTTTAGCAATATTCTAAATTAAAAGAATTTTCTGAGTTAATCTGATTAAACTATCTGCACTTTTCTAAAGAATGGTTTTGGCGCTTCAACTTCAGCTGTGTCATTAGAAAGATGAATATCCTGGAAATACTACCAACTCAAGAAATGCTTCAGAGAACTCATCTGTTAACACATCATTTTGAAAGACTTCATAATGTTATGTTAATTTAACAACTTAATCAAATGTACTGAGCAGTAAGTTATAGGCTACCGGATTTCATCAACGAGAATGAAAATAAAAAGCCTACATACCCAAGACCCCCCAAAGACCAGATGGAGGCTAGGTAACTATTCTTGGATTCACTCAGAGCAAGAGCTCCTATTTTGGGGCCTAGCTGCACAGGTTTGTTTCGTGCTGCTACCACAGTACCAGAGACTGGAGAGCCCAAGAGAGGAAAGCAGCACAGGATTTCATCACGTCACTCAGAATGGCATGCATTTAAGATTCATGAATTATTTCTCAGATTTTCTATTTAATACAATTTTTAGACTATGGATGACTGTGGGTTAACCATGCAAAGCAAAACTATGGCCTGGGGGGCTGGGGATTTAGCTCAGTGGTTTCACAGCCTGCTGCACAAGCGCAAGGACCCGAGTTCGATCCCCGGTACCAAAAAACCCCCACAAAACCATGGCCTGGGATGGGGACTAAGCAAGCACATGCCAGCAACACCATCAGGACCTCGGACAGGGACCCTCAGGGGACACCCTTGGGAGGCTCCACAGCCAGTGTCCTCCTCTGAACCCAGGCTCAGCCGACCACACATTTATGTTTAAGCTTCTGTCCTTGGACTAGCACCGAATTCAAAGGGTTCAAAGAGACTGCACGCATATGTGTTAAAGTGTCTTCTAGCGTAATAGCCAAACCAACGCACTTAACAAAAACTGCAGCTGACCACCAGGCCACAGCCACGTGGCAAAACGCTGGCGTGGCCCAGAAGGCTGACTAGGTGCCGAGGTCCTCTCCAGGAGGAGGGCCTGGATGGAACAGGGGTCAAACCTGCGAAGATGCAGCAGCACAGAGAGAGACAAGCCTCAGCCTCACTTCCAGGGATCTGACACTGCTCACTGCCTCCTCTAGGTCCCTATCTTCACAGGACAAATACTTATATTCACAACAGTGACTCCTAAGCCCTTAGAAAGAATGGAAGTGTTATTTTGACCCTGCTGAAGAAAAAAAATCCAGAAAAATCTCAACCTTCAGCCAAACCGAAACACTCTTTCTCAAAGGTCTGAAGCTCAATGAAGATGCAACTGTAAAACAAAAGCCAAGCATTTCCACTGTGCCAAGAGCTGCTCTAAATGTTTTTTGTGTGTAACTCCCCTACAGTTTTATAACTGCCCATGAGATAAGTGTTCACCATCTCCTCCCTGAGCTGGGCTAGTCCACAGTGCCTTGAGTGAGTACGGAGGGAGGCGGACTGATGCCGGCTCAGCAGGACTCGGCACTTTCCACTTCGCGATGCTGCATGACCAGCACATGGCGTGCGGAAACCAGAGCGGGACTCTGATCTCTCACCAGGCCAGCCATACACAAACACAGCCCTCTCCCCAGGCTGGCAGCGCCGGCGCAGTCCTCATGGGCAGCTGCTCTGGCGAAGCTGTGCACTGAGCCAGCACCCACGCGGCCTGGGGGCCAAGGCTTCCTCCTTTTTGCATCACTCCTCTCATCCAGGGCCTTGCACACACTAGGCAGGCACTCCACACTGAGCCACGCCCTCGGCCCTTTCAACACTCTTCTGGCCAATGTTTTCCGACTTCCAGTGGGTTTAGTGCAATGTAATCCAGTTGTAAATCAAGCAGCATCAGATTTGTCACACATGATTCACGTCCATCTTAAGACAAGGAGACAGCCTATGCAAACGGATGGGGCAGAGTTCAAATCCAAGAAGTGAGCCCACAACTCAGGTGCACAGCTCTGCGCAGCTCTGCACCATTAGTGTAAATGTTGTTTTTCTCCATGACTCTGCATGGATGCTGAAGAAGTACTTCACAACGCTGAAGCAGTAACTGTCTGCTGCCTCAGAGTACACATAGAATGCTTCGCAATTTTCGCTTCTAATTAGTGTTTCTTAGTCTGACCTCAGTTTCCTCACTACTGGGGATGTTAGGGGTACAGCACCTAACCAGGGCTAAATGAGGGAACACACACAAAGTGACCAGAACAGTATCTGCTGCTACTCAGTGTCACAGAGCAGCGGAAAATTACCACTTATTAAAATGTCAGATTCCTGCCCCCTTTATCACTAAAAGGATGTTTGTTTGTTTGTGAGGCAGGGTCTTGCTATGTAGTCCAGGCTGGCCTTGAACTCAGTACATAGCCCACGCTGGCTTCAGGGTTCATGGGGAGCCTCCTGCCTCAGCCTCTCAAATGCTGGGATTATAGGTGTGCATGACCAAGCTTGCCTTATTTTATTTGAGACAAAGACAAAAATGATAGTTTATAAGACAGTTTCCATAAAGTACCCAGGTAATTTATTGCTAAATATCTTACATCCTGTATGACACAGATGGCAGCTAAACAGTGAAGAGTTCACTATGTCAACAAAGATTATAATGCTCACTACAAGACCAGTTATACCTTTCTGATTTTTACTTTCAATATCCCCAGATTTTTTCTACAAAATTTCTCTCAATGTCTATGTACATTTCCTGTAACCAAGACTGCTTTGCTTGTAAAGTACTCAAAGACGTGAAAGAACTGCTCTAACTCCCTTCTTCCTGAGGTGGCAACTGTCCTGACTGCTCTACAGGTTCCCTTTCCAGCTTCTTTTTCAGGACGTTAAAATGCATTACTCAACAAACTCAATGCTAACCCATATATAAGCACTTATAATGAAGGAAAGACCCTCTGAATGCCTACGTGAGTATTAGGCGGCACTTGGGGGGGGGGTACCAGGGATCAAACTCGGGTCCTTGCGCTTGCGTAGCAGGCGGCGGAACCACTGAGCTAAGTCCCCGGCCCCTGAGGGGCATTTTATACCCTTCCAACATTGACAATAAGAGAATCCTGCACACTCTTGCCTCAAATTACATAGATTTCCTTCCAGATCATGGGACATATTGTAACAGCATATTATTTTCCAATACCGTAATTCTTTTCCAATTACAAGATGCCATAAAATATTATCAGCATCAATGGGAAAGACCCCCACTGTTCAATTTAACAAAGCTTTATGTTCAGTAAACAACAATTTTCACATGTATAACTGCAAAAAAAATGTGAATAATGTAACTATTCTGGACTCCCAACCATTTTTAAAAGCAATGTATTATTATTCAAACTGTTATTAGTGGAAAACTAAAAAATTAGAAACTTGCAAGGTACAAACAGCAATGCCCCTTTACTAAGTGCCCACTAGTAAAGCAGAGAGCATTGATTCAATTGCTTTAATTTTATATAGTAAATTATTTGGCAACAGACTTAATGGATGTGAAATATGTATACTTAAAGCTAATTCTGCACTTTCTTTGCATGTAGCTTTTTACCATTCTAAAATCTCTCAATCGATAAGAGTTTTTCAGAATTAAGACCTTGAATAAGCACTACATTTACAAAAAGTGAAATAAGCGAACAGTATTTACTAAATAAACATGTACTGTAAATTCAGCAGCCTACAATTCAACAATATTTTATTTCACAATTATGCAGGAGGTGTTAAATTAAAAATCTTCTGACCTTGGAAAACCACATATAATAAATGTGCCCTTTTGTGGGCCGGGGATTTGGCTCAGTGGTTTCGTCACCTGCTGCGCAAGTGCAAGGACCCGAGTTCGAGCCCCGGTACCAAAAAAAAAAAAAGAAAAAAAAAAATGTGCCCTTTTTATAAAATTAGATACAGAATGGTATTAGTCAAATGTAATTCTATTCTCCAACTATTCTGTGACATTGTTGAAAGAACAAATTGAAAAAATATGCTAGTTAGCACCTGCCTGGCAAGCTTGAGGTCCTGAGTTGGATGCCCAGTACAAAAAAAAAAAAAAAAAAAAAAAAAAAAAAATATATATATATATATATACACACACACATATATGCTAATTCAAATTGGGAAACAAAAAAACATGAGCTTTAGAAGCTTGCTTTTGTGAAAAAAAGAAACTGATAAACATGATAAATTGTACGGTTTTCCTGTATAATTTTCTCCTTAACCCTATCAGAAACACCATACTTATGGTACAAAAGAGATAAGGAAATAAGTTTCACTAGCTGTATATAACCTAGATCCCATCAAAATTAAAGCAGCGAGGCCGGGGATTTAGCTCAGTGGTTTCGCTGCCTGCTGCGCAAGCACAGGGACCCAGGTTCGAGCCCCGGTACCAAAAAAAAAAATCCAGAATAAGAGAAATTATGGCTTCCAACAACTGGAGGGAGGCCTTTTTGGGTGGCAATGCCACGGGCAAGTGAGGTCCCAGGAGAAGCCAAGGTCAGAGGGCACAGGATCACACCGAGGTTTTCCACCTCCACTAACTGCGTGTTGCTGACAAACCAGGAAACTAGAACCAAGTCTCAGGCTGTCAACTGCAAACAGAGGCTAACATTACCTGCCAGGCTGGACGGCAGGAGAAGGAAACAAGGTCAGAGGCCTTGGAAAGCATGCGTGAACTGCAACTGTGCACTACTTCCACACTCCCTACACACTCTCCTGTCCTCCTACAGAGCACACCCAGCAGAACAGAACTCAAGGTCACATTGTCTCATCTCGCATCTCGCCGTGACCCCAGGGACATGGCGGGAGAGGCCGGGATGCTTGTGGGCCACAGCCTGCCACCTGCCCAGAGCCGCTGTGTGGGTTAACTGCGGCTGCACACGGCGCCAGCCAGCACAAGGCAGGGCGAAACTGTCCTCAGCCTGCTGCCTCAACTACTCTTATTCTTCTCTCACCACTGTTTGTCTTCTGCTCCAGGGGAAAGAGAAGCCACCAAACAAGAGCTCATCAGCTTTCCGCACCAAACCACTGCGCCCACTTCCCCTTGCCTGTAACCTGGAGCCAGGCTGACCTTTCAGTCTCGGCTTGCCATCCCACCTCTGTCTGTCAACTGCTCTCTCCTGCGACTCTCCCCAAAATGGGAACGTGCCCAAGTCTCACCCACCTTTTAAAAGAAGGAGGCCCTACCGCAACCTCCTCCCGCACTCCAGCCATCCTCGCTCTCCTTCCTTTACAGCTCTGCCTCCCGTGTCCTAGAGAATCATCACTAAACACGACTACCAGGGAGGGCACTGGGCCCAGGGAATTACAACTAAGACCGTTTCGAAACAATGAGTGAGAGCAAAGCAGGTGAGGTAGAGGATGGGCCACAGTGGTATGTGGCAGGTACGTGGCAAAGACAACAGCAAAGGTGGGAGGCCCAGAAGAAATGGCAACAGTTGAGAGCATCTATAAATGTCAAACTAATACACACATTTACTCCTGTTCCCTCCCAAAATTCCACTATAGCAACAGCAAAAGAATAATATTTTTTTTTAAAAGGCAAAAAGCATAAATGCACAAGAACAAACAGAAGAGAAAAGGCAGGTGAGAGACACCAAAATGTGAAGCGATGGAAATATACAGAATTTGCTAGAAACTGGGTCTGGAAAGACCCCTGAGTTTCAGTGTTAAAGGCTTGGTTCCCAGCCTGGGGCTACTGGAAGGTGCTGGGCCCTTTAAGAGGTGTGGCCTAGTGGGAGGTCTTTAGGTCTGGAGATGTTCCCCAAGAACCACAGGTCCCTGGTCTCCTCCCCCTCTACTCTGCTCCCTGCCTGACCAAACCGGTTTTGCTCTACCCCAGGAAGCTGTCACATCACAGGCCCAAAAGCCCAGGGGCCAACTGATCTTGGGCTGAAACATCAGACACTGGGGCCCAAAACAAACTTCTTTACTTATATACAGAAGAAAACACAGAAGGCATAGAAAGCACTATCTGCAGAACAAACTTTGATAAATTAACTCCTCAAAAACAAAAAGCTTCTGTGCATCAAAAGACACCACTAAGAAAACAACTTGCTAAGCTACACACCAGGCAAACCATCCGCAACACACACGCTAGAAAAAGCACACACTCAGTTGAAAACAAACACACAGAAGATTATACAAATAGCCAATAATTACATCAAAAAACACTCAACAGCATCATCAAAGGAAAAAAAGACCAAAACCAAAAAACAGTCCCCACCATGAGATGTAGCTACAGACAAGAGCAGCACAGTGATTCCCAGTGAGCGATGGTTGCCACTGACCACCAGGAGCTACTGTGGCTGGGTTTGCACTGGCATCGAGGGTGCTGCCACACAGCTCATCACGCACTGGGCAGCCCACACAGCTGCGCATTACCTCACACAGTTTTCACAGCTGAGAAACACGAAGAGACTGACAGCACCATGGGCTGTTGCTCAGGTGGAGCAGCCGGAGCTGACATACTCCAAACACGGGCACCATACGGTCCATCCCCTTTAGTGTCTGGCACCGCAGAAGGCTCCTCACTGCCATCAGCCTGGAAGACCTGCGCTCCCAGACTCATTTACTCCTCCAGCCATCTCTCCAAACTGAAGCATAAAGATGAGTGAACGTCAGGAACATCTTCAATAAAACCTATTTAATTTTACTTACAGAAATCTTAGAAATTCAAAGGCAGAACATGCTTTAAGATCACTTAGTCCAATTCAGTACCCCAGGCAGGAATATTAGTACGTTCCTGGCAGTGAACTATCTTTCCTTCATCATGAACACAGTCTAGGAAAAATACCCAGATGTTTCTGGTAAAGAGAAACAACTAATACCATATAGTGACACCTCTTTAATCTTTCTTGTAACCTCATTTAACTGTAGATCACTACAGATACTGACATGGGTTTAAGATCATCACAATACAGATTGAAAAGATGAATATAGGCTCAGAGAGATACTATATATTTATGAATTACTACAACTTATTTCTTTTTAGAAAGGGGATGAATGCAACTGAAAGTAGTATAAAAATGACCTAAATCAGCACCATACAATAGAAATATAACCTAAACCTAAATGCAGGCTACATATGAAATGTTCAAAAGGCAAAAAGAAGATGAAATACAATTTGGTAATTATATAAAAAAAATACATATACTATGCAAAACAGCCAAAATACTATCATTTTAACATGTAACCAACCTAAAATGTTTAGGTTTTTTTACACTTTTGGTACTGCCTTCAAAATCCAATGTGTATTTTACACTTACGAGTGCATATCCATGTGGACTAGCATGCCAAGCGCTGGAGAGTTCCGTGTGGCTGGGGGCTACTACTCAGCTAGCACTCGTTATTACGTAGCCAGCTTCTAAGCATTTACATGGGTTATTCCATCTACTCTTGAGTACCATACAGAGGAGTGGATTATTCTGTTTACTCCTCCAAGTACCGAGTAGAGGAAAGTCATCCAAGTTCTCACCAACTGTAGTAGAGTCAGGGGATTCGGCCTTCTTAATCAGCTCAACTCAAAACCTTTCTTCCTAAACACCATGCTGTTTCACATCAAAAGTTTGGTTTTTGTTTGTCTGCTGAATTACTGAATGTTCAACTAAATCAAATTAATATTACTGATTTCCAGGTGACATCATATAGTATTTTTTTGAAATGTAAATTTCAGATCATATTTAAAAACTGACTTTTTCCTCTCATGATTTAAAAGATGAAAGAAATGAGTTACCATTAATATGAGTTTCTGATACTTTTGCTTCAGTTCTGACACATTAGCAGAAGGCTCGGCCCCCAGAATGCCATACCAATCCTTTGCTGGCCCCTGTTCCAACGCCATCACTCTTGAACCAGAAGAGGGTCTTCTCAGGCCAGCTGCGTAAAATACAAACGACAGCCCATTACAGTCCGCATGTACCTCAAAAAACCCAAGATTGCCTTCCTAAGTTCCTTACTATTTGGCTGAGTAAATCATGATTATAATCCAAACTTGAAGCGTAATTTTTATTTCCTATGTTCTCAGTAACTCCATGTAAAACGATACAAACAAGTACGGGAAATGCGCCAAATGTTTAAGACAAAATGTGCTAGATGTTCGCTCTTAAATTCACAACTAGACCTTAGCATCACAAGGCCAGCGCGGGCGGTGGGTAACCCCGCAGGAAGGCGCCGAGGACACCTTAATTCTTTCATCTCTTCCCTCCCTCCGTCTCTCGGTCGCTTTACCATCTGCAAGGGATCTGCCTCCCACTTCCTCTGGCGGGCTGACTTATACTCCGGCTTCTCGCAGGGTAAACGCGGCACCCTAACGACAGCGCGGCAAACACGGGAGGCGAAATCCAGCCACGCCGCCGGGACCCACCTGGGCCGGCCCGGGCCCCGTCCCTCCTCCGGAGGCCGCGCTGCGGAGCTGGAGCTTGAGCTGGAGCCGGGTCCGGACGGGCCAGCCTTCCCGCCGCGCCGCACGCCCAGGGACAGCACACGACCGCTCAGCTCCGCTCCTCGTGCGCCGCCCGGCTCCGTCCGCACCTCGCTCCCACAGCCGCCGGACGCACTCGGCACCGGCGTCCGCTTCCGCCGGAAGTTGGCGTGACGTCACCGCGTTGCCAGTCGAGCCATGGCCGAGGCACCGACCGGAAGCGCCGTTCCTCCCGCCCCGACGCGGTCGCGATGGTAACCGGGCCCCGCGAGGTACGCTGCCTGGCTCTACTTACTCCCGGCCCTTTTGTTCTGTAGCCGGACGCGCGTGGCGAGGGGCTGGGAGCGGCGTTAGGGGAGCAGCAGATCTGGTAAAATATGCTCAAGCTCATTACTTCTTGTAGTTGTTAGCAACCGACTTATTAAAGAACTGTTCAAATCCTTTTGCATTTGTTGTTTCGCTTTGCTTTCCCTTCCGCCCAGCCAGACCAGTAAGGAAGGCGTTGCTGTCACCAGCTTTAGGACGAGGAGGTAAAGCCGCGATCGGCCGGAGCTGCGGGCTGGGCCTGCAGGTTCCAGGGCGCTGAGCTCTCTCAGACTTGGGGAAAAGGAGAGGGCGCCGCCCCCCTGGAGTCAGCAGGAGACACGCAGGTGGACCCTGTGGGTGTGCTGTCCTTGGTTTTCCTCTCTTCCTCCGCTCCCGTCACGGCCTCTTCTCTGGGCTGCTTGTTACCCTGGTCTCTCTTCCTCGCACGGTGCCTAGAGGTAAAGACCAGATCTGAACCTTTGGCAGCCTGACACAAACTTCACTTGGAGATGTTCAAATGGTTTTATTCTTGCCACCACTTACATTTACTTCCCTTCTTTTTAATCTTTCTTCTACCAAATCTCACTTTAAGAAGCATTCAAGAGAACCTTGAGTTGGATAGGTAAAATATTCTAATATGGTCATTATGCAGTGATGGTATGAATTATAAAGAATAGATTGAGACAGGCAACACAAAAACATCTAAAAATTGGTTCTCCGCAGGAGTTTTCGCGTTTAAGCCAACATGAAGAGCTTTATGCTGATCAGTAGGCAATCTAGTTTTTGTTTGTTTGGGTTTTTTTCTCTGTACCGGGGATCAAACTCGGGACCTTGCACTTTTGAGGCAGGCCGTGAAACCACTAAGCTAAATCCCCGGCCCCTAGGTTTTCTTGTTTGTTTTGGGGTTTTTTGGTACCGGGGATTGAACGCGGCTAGGCCCTAGTTTTAATCCTAGATCCAGGATACTTCCGCGGGGCTCTACCAGAATATGTAGGGCAACGGAATTAGGTGTGGTGAATACCTTCCCACGCAGTGTTATCAGGGTACAGTAACGCCCCTCAATGGGTCTACTCTCAATCTCAATTCCCTGCTCCGTCCTTCCCTGGACAGAGACAGAGAGATACCCTAGAGTACTCCAGTCTGTACAGCTTTATTTTGATTTACTCCTCCATAAAGGTGCTGTGTTATCTTTTATTCTGCTTGTTTACTTGGGTTTGAAAAATAAGAAAGGTACTTTTACCCCAGCAAATCCAAAATGTTTTAAATATTTTATTTATATCCAGAATACTATCGTTTCAAAATGTAGTCAATATAAACTTGTCTGTGCAACATTTCGCATTGTTTTTTCCTCTGGAGTCTTCAAAAGCTGGTCTGTACTTTGCCTGAAAACCGCACGCCCCAGTGTGGCCTCGATGCATTTCAGGTGCTCAGAAGCTGGATGCAAGTGGTGGGCCCTGTACTGAGCAGGGCCCTCCAGAGTACAGTGTCCTGACTCCGAGCCGGGCATTCATGTACCTTCCCAATACAATCCTTAGTTTTCCAGCCTGGTCTCCTGTTACCTCCGTAAATGAAAAGGATAAACAGCTGGATCTTTTCTCAATGTTTCACCCATCATTTTGTCCAATGCTTCCCCTTACCTTCACTCTTCTTCCGCTCTCAGTTTTATCCCTCCTTTAAAGCCTGTATCTTCCACCACCTTTCATGGTGGCTCAGGCCTTGAAAATTACTTCCTTGGCTTTCTTAAAAAGTTCCGTGTGCACTCATCTGAATCCATCGCATGGCACAGTGCACTGTTTCAGGTGCATATTCCAGCGTGAACACCTCTCAACAGAGAAACAGAAACGTTTAATGTTAATCCTAATCAACTTCCTCACTGCGGCATTCTCACTGTGTCTGTATTATGTGAAACTAATAAAGCAGAAATATGAACGACGTTATTTAATGGGTAAGAGCTTCAGTTCTGAGTCAGACTATGGAAAGCCCAGATCTGCCTTTTGCATGAGTACTTTTTAAAGTCAACCTCTGTTTTGGTTTTTCCTCTGTAAAACAGAAACAATAATAACATCTCCCTTCTAGGAAATGGAGGTAACTATGCCTGAAAGAAGTGAGAGCTTATTAAAGGTGAGGTATTTTTGCTGCTTATAAGGATTATTATCATAATTAATAGGGAGGTATTTGTTGCTGTTTTGATTCATAGCACTTCTTTGGGAATTTCCAAACAGACCAAATGAAAATGAATTAGGAAAAAAAAAAACCAAAACAAATACCTGTTGAATATACTTTTTGCTTGGCTGCAGGATAGTATCAAAGATATGAGCAAAACCCTCTTAATTTGAATCATCAAGATCTAATATGGGTAAGATAGGTATACATTAATGTTTGATTCAATACAATTAACAAAATACTGTAATACATAGACATAGAAACATAGATCAGAGGTTTAAGTCTATTGGTTACAACTAGTGGCATGAAAAATACCACAGTTATCCAATGTATCAATTTAAAACTAGCCTGCCCCTACACTGATATCCACCAGACATTAACAAAATCTTCATATCATATCATACAAGTAAACTGTGTTTCTCATTGATAGATAATACTTATAATATGTACAGTTGTATTGATCAGCTTTCTGTCACTACAATAAAATACCTGAGATCCTTAACTCAGACAGAGAAAGGATTTACTTTGGCTCACTGTATTGGAGGGTCTGGTCCAAGGTCACTGTTGGGGCAGCCAAATAGCAATGGTAGAGAGTGTGAGGGAACAGAATGCATCTTCATGGCCAGGAACCAAGGTAGAAAGAGCAAGAGACCAGGCCCACAGTCCCTTCTGAGGCCACAGCTCCAGCAACCTACAGGTCTCCCACTAGGCCTCAGCTCCCAGAGATTCCCCCAAGTGATGCCAACCTGGAGATGAATCTTGAACACGGGTTGGGGGGACACTTACCATAGCAACAGTGTACTTGTGCTGGGTTCAAGTTCCTCTCTTAGCATTACACACACTTGTCCCCTTCCTAGTGGTTCCATCACCAACTCTTCTTTAATTTGCTTGATCTTTATTTCTATATTTTTAGGATTTTCATAGCAGTGAACTAAGCTGTATTTATTTTTTAAATAAATTAGAGGTTTGCTTGGAGTGCAATTCAAACTCACTGGGAAGACAGCAAAACCACCAAGAATCGGCTCATGCTGAGGTAAAACACAATGATACTGTACCTTTGTTATATGTGCATCATTTACCTATTCCCTCAACCAAATATTTCCTGAGTGTCTACTGTGTGCCTTACACGGGACACACAAGGCGGCCCTCTCAGGAGCTTAGCATGGATACGGTAGATGGATGTTTAAACAAGGAACTGAAGCAGCAGTAAGCACTAAGCGAGAGGAAGTACCAATTGCTGTGCCTCCAGTCACTTACAGGTATGCACACACAATAGGTCACTGAGGGTTGAAACCCTTGAGTCCAGTTGAAACCAGTCCAGGAAAAGGTATTCTGGAAGTGTTAAATCATGTTTTGGAGGAAGGGAGAGATGAGCAACTCGATTTAGAGAGAGACACTATATGATGGGGGGGCAGCTATTTCAGGAAAATTCCTAAAGGGGAAGAGCTGAGCTGAATGGAATTTCTAGTTGTGTTTTACAGAACCCCCATACTGATCCATAGGGATCAGCTTGCACTCCCACTGACAGTGCAGAAGGGCTCCTTTTTCTTTGCAGCCTCCCCAGCATTTGTTATTATTAAATTTCTTGATGATGGCCATTCTTTCCGGAATAAAATGGAATCTCAGTGCTGTTTTAATTTGCATTTCTCTAATGGTCAGGGATTTCATGTATTTATTGAGCATTTGTACTTTTTCTGAGATTTCAGTTGTCCATTTTTTGACTGGGTCTTTTATTTTGGGGGATCTAATTTTTTTGAGTTCTTTATATATTCTTGACATTAGTCCTCTGCCCATGGAGTAGCTGGCAAAAATATTTTCCTGTTCTGTAAGTTGTCTCTTCACTCTGTCGGCTGTTTTCTTTGCTGTGCAGAAGCTTTTTAATTTGAAATAATCTCATTTGTTTATTCCTGATGTTATGTCTTGTGCAATTGGGGTTCTGTTCAGAAAGTCCTTGCCTAGGGCTCTCTTCCAGAGTTTTACCTCTTTTGTCTTCAGAAGATTGTTTCTGTTTTAACATTTAGATCTTTGACCTGTTTTGATTTTAGTTGAGTGCATGGTGAGATGTATGGATCTATATCCAGTCTTCTGCATGTGGGCAGCAGTTTTCCCAGCGGCATTTATTAGAGGCTGTCTTTCTCCCAGTGTGTGTCATTTTCCCCTTTGTCAAAAATCAGATAGCTGGTGGTGCCTGGGGCTGTCTCTGCTCCCCCTGTCCTGCTCCACTGGTCCTCCTGTCTGGTTTTGTGCCAGCACCATGCTGTTTTCTTGCTGTAGCTTTGTAGTATAACTTCAAGTCCAGGGTTGTGATGTCTCCTGCTTTGCTCTTTTTACCCAGGATTGCTTTTGCTATTCTAGGTCTCTTCTGGTTCCATGTAAATTTTAGGGTTATTTTCTCCAAATCTGTGAAGAATGCTGTTGGTGTTTTCACAGGGATTGCCTTAAATCTGTGTCGCACTTTTGGAAGTGTGGCCATTTGGACCGTATCAGCTCTGCCTGTTCTGCAGCAGGGCACACTCTCCATGCTCTGATCTCCTCTGGGCCCCTTTTTCAGGGAGCTGTAGTTTTCAGCACAGACATCTTTGCCTCCCTCTTCTTTTAAAAATAGCTTTTGGTTTTGCCTTTCCCCTCATTGATGGCCCTCACTTGGCCCATGTCTGCCTGTTTTTCTGCCCATCCTGAGCCACTGAGCTCCACACAGCCATGAGGGGAGAGGGCAAGAGGCTGAGAAGCTCCCAGCACCTCCTCCTCCTGTTTTTCTTCTTTGTTTCTCAACAGTTATGTTGATTTTAGCTCCCTCCAAGGTCTTTATTTTATCTGAGATTTTTGTTAGGATTTTTCTACCTTCTTCACAACTAATGTTTTAATATGTCCATGAATCTATTAAAGAAACTGTGTACAAACATCTTCTGTTTCTCTTAGGTAATCGTAAGAAAAACCAATTTATTTTCCCTCTTCTCCCCTTTCTCTTTGGTCTTATGGCCACCCTGGCTCAGCTGTGTACTTTCCAGCAACCCTAAAATGTGTCATCCACTCTTTCATTCACGTGAGGGATGCATTTCTATACTGGCTTTTTTAAAAAAAACTTTCTTCCCTTTTCATTTTAATTTTTTAAATCAGAAGGCTTTTTTTTAAAAAAAAAAAAAAAAAAAAAAGGTTATTTTTGTCATGTAATTGACTCACAGAAGAAAGGTTAATCTGAATGACCAAGGGGTGTTAATTTGTGGGTTAAAATGTGTTAAACAGTTGATAGGAAGTCTGTTTAAGTCAATTAGAGAGCATAATGAAGATGTTTCCAGGGTGTTGGGAAACCTTTGCCATTGGCTCACAATGCACTAGTGTATAACCATGGCACCTACCTTAACATGCTGCTGTGCGCAGGTCTTCAAATTCGTGCGAATTCTAGTGGATATGAATAAATCCTCACATTTAGAGAAAGTTGTGTTTTATTAATGAGACCATTTTCTATAGGAAATTAAATTCATCATTTAATGCATCCTTAAAATAGTGCAAAACATATTACAATTATCTTTGTTACTGATATATTTTTCTAAAATAAAAATATATCCATGCTGTATAACCTTCAAAAATATTCTAGGTTTAATTTGTCTATATGCCTCCTTGTTTTATTAACAAAATTATCACCATTATTATAGACTTCTGAAAACAGAAGGTAGAATTCATCTAGAAGGTAGAGTTGATAAAGATATATAAAATTTGGTGTGTGGTCATTTAAAGAAATGATGCTTTTTCTCTGCTAAAATTACTTGAAGTAATATGAGATGTTTTAGGATTAGTTTCTTCAAAACTTTCAAATAGGTAACATGATGCAGAATTTCATGTTCTTTGCTCCATTTCAGTAGCTGAATGTCATTTCTGTAGGATGACAGCTCTATTTCAGATGAAGGAAGCCCTGCGAATTCCACAGTTCAAATCCACAAGAGAGATGACTGTAAACATCACATCTTAAAATACATTCTTCACTTGGTGCCAGGGTTACTACAGTACTATTTTTTATTACTTGTGTCAGTTTACTAGTAATAAACACATTTAGCATTTCTGCTTCTTTTTGCAGCCTTTTGGTTTAATTATTTAGCGATTGATGAAAAGCAAGTCTCGTATGCTAAAAGGATTTCCACATTGATGAATTAAATGCCAAAATAATGAAAGCGCACAGTTTAAAAAATATACTGAAGAATAGATGTTTTCTGATGAATTTCCACAAAAGCATCATATTTTAAAGATATTTTAAGCCATTCATGGTATTACTTTTTAATCTACTAGAGAACCACTGTGAGCGTAGTCTTTTGTAGCTTATTAGCAATTTCTTTAATGAGTTTTTCGGTGTGATAGATAGTTAAAGTAACACACAAATGACAGATTGTTTGCCTTTAATGATTTCCCTGTTTCAAGCCCATTACAAAGCAATTAGAAATCTGACAGCATTTTCACTCTGCATTACTGATCATCTAAAGTGATGAAGAATGAGAGGTGATGAATATTAATTGTATATTTTCATATGATTATCATAAATTATTACCTTGTCTGATGTGCTGCAGGTGAAGCAGCAGTGCTGAAGAAAGGCAGCCAGATACATTAATTTGAAAGACTATATCGTTTTTAAGAAATCTTTGTCTGTAGTGTAAATCCTGGTCTACAATGGTAGTCTCTGAATGCTCTGTGAATAGTAAATTAATTATTTTTAGTTTCTCTGTATATTTGGAGCAACTTAAATACATTTTCTTATTTAAGTGAAGAAAAGAAAAGATTATTTCATATTACTACATACATATATAAGTTCAGAATTTAAAATATCTTGTATATTACATACATACACATATACCTATATTCAGATACATCACTACAGAGAAAGATAGCCTTAGAAGTAGTTCTTACATTAGCTTTAAGTTAAACTCAGGTAATCCTGCAAAAGAAGGAGAGGCAAAATGAGAACGTTAACTGGATAGAGTATAAGATTTTTCTAGGTCCTCACGGTAGCCCACTCGGTCCAAGCGCACAATCCTTCTGACTCTTGCTGTAGGCAGAGAGGCCAACCTGTCAAACAAGATGCAAGCGCTGCTGTTACATTGTTGCTTGGTCCTTGCCTGGGACTTGGGGCAAACGCTGGCCAAGAAAGCAGATCGTGGTGCGTAGCATGGTGACAACTGGCAAGCTGAAAGCATTTCAGACAACTCGAAATGTAATGGAATCAGTTTTACCGAACTAAATTAGTTTTTATTTTTGTACCTCTCTAACTGTAGATATCAGTTGGCAATCAATGCGTAATGAATAGTTCTGAATTTCTTGTGCTGCTGCAGCTTGACTCAGTCCTGGCTTTTTGACCCTTTGCACGCGGCTTGCTTCGCGGTACACCATGACTCACAAATAGAAGCCTGGCCTCCTGGATCCACTTTGATTTGTGGAGAAAGCCTTAATCAGTATAGTAATGATTTTAATCAGCGAAGTAAGTTTTAGCACGCTATTTAGAAATGATTGTCTATTTTGTATCCAGTCTTATGTAGTCTCATTTTGTATATATGAGGAGTGAAAGTGAAGAGCTCTCTGAAATTCATTACAGATTTACTGAAGGAAAAGCTGGGTGTCATGATGAGAAAGGAAGTTACCGGAAGGGGTTGAGTTTCTAGCGTTTTATAGCCTTTTTCCTGGATAAGCTTTGCAAACGTGTTATTTATTCTTCATGTCTGAACCTCCCAAAGTTTTGCTCTACTGGCTCTGTTTCTTCTATAATGTAGGTCTGCCCAGCACAGTTTAGAGAATCTGAATGGCGATTCCCTGTGTCCTCAGCCCCTTTCTGCTGCTGTTCATTATCTCTCTTTTTTTCAGCTTTTATCAGAAGGTGCCACAGATGCAAAATAGCAACAACTCCAGAGGAGCGGGAGGGTGGGGCGCAGTCTCGCGAGTGAGTCCCGCGGCCGCCCCTTTGGGCAGGGCTACTCTACTAACTGGGAGCCCGGGCCGAGACCTCCCCAGAGTCCTTCCCAAACCCGGCCAGCCTCCCTTTGCTTCCACTTCCAACCCACCACTGTGTTAGCCCGTGTCTTGTTATAGTGAAATATGTGAGGCTGGGACACTTCATAAAGAAAGGGGATTTTTCAGCTCACAGTTCTGGAGATTCCAGGGCCTGGTGACAGCAC
Organism: Heterocephalus glaber; assembly: GCF_053883595.1. Lineage (NCBI taxonomy): Eukaryota > Metazoa > Chordata > Mammalia > Rodentia > Bathyergidae > Heterocephalus > Heterocephalus glaber. The sequence goes on from NW_028258293.1 coordinate 2,091,481, forward strand.
CAGCTCAGCCGTGGTGAAGACCACGTGGTGGGAGTATGTGGAGGAAGCCAGAGGGTGAGTCCGGGGCTGAGGCCTGGCTTCCAGAACCGCGTGTTGTCCCTAAGGGCCACCAGGCTCCTTGCTGAGAGGGTGCCCATCCCTAAGGACCTCCCCCCAGGCCAGACTCCCGAAGGGTTCCAGCACACCTCCCTACACCCCTGCCAGAGGACCAAGCTTCCAGCGAGTGAATCTTCGGGGAACAAACCATGCTGAAACCATAGCAACCACCAACTGACAGCCCTGACTTTTGGCCAGAGTCTCCACTTTTCCTTCAGAGGAATTGGTCTGGAAAACAGACCTGTTTTTCCATGACAGAAAACAGCTATTCATACCTCAGTCCACAGGGACCTGTGCTGCCGCCCTCCCCCTGGCACTGTTAGCAAATCAACAGCACAGGAGACAAACTCTTCTCAACTGCAAATAGCTGCATCTTCTCTGACACCAGAGTCTCTGGGATACGAATATATTCCGCCATGGCTAAATATGCTGTTTGAAGAGCCCAGGATTTAGCTCAGTGGTGCTGCCGCCTGCCTTGCAAGCGCAAGGTCCTGAGCTCACTCCCCAGTACTAAAAAAAAAATAAAAAAAACACTCACCTGTGTTTGGATAATGCAGGAGACAGATCTAAATACAAAAATGTGGAGCTTTTTAATTAATACCCACTTTCACATTGTTTACTCATTTGATCTTTTGAATAATCCTATGGGGAATGGAAAGGAGTTATATTATCATATACACAAGGAAAGAAGGGTGGGAAAGGATAGTGGAAATATTCACACCTACATCAGCTGACATAATCTGAGCTCCCATATGTGAAAGATCCTCTATTAAATGGCTCAAATTTTAACAATAGAAGGGCTTTAGAGGGCCCCTTGTATGAGTCTTCCCTCTTGTCAGTTTTAGACAGAAATAAAGCCAAGAGAGTTCAAGATGTACCCCAGGTCTGCCCCACAGCTAAAACCAGAACTACAAGTGCATGATGGTCCCTTCCTGTGACCGAAGTCTTCATACCCTGAAGTCCTCCATGCTACTTTGATCTGGGATACACTGGTCTCCAGATACATGGACCGCCTTCTTTCATCTTGTCTATACCATCTTCCTTCTCTAACCAGGCAACAGCTATTCTTCCTAATCTTCAGGTTTTAAGTGATTTTTACCAAGTACTTACATTTTAAGTACCGTGATGTTGCCATCTGTACCCATGGGAGATCCTTTTGTTTTGGTCACAAAGCATTCTCTTTAGTTGTATTTTCTTCAGTCAATAAAATAAAGCAATTATTGGTTACAGTCTTGGCTTGGCAGATGGACATATTTTTACCTTGTTTCACCACACTGTCTGAGTTACAAAACTGTTTCATTGTGTAGGTGTTGCCACTGAACATTCTGGAGTGTCCTGGATACCAGAGGAAGAGGAGACCGTGGTGACTGAGGTACCTGTGTTGACAGAGCCTAGGGAAGAGGTGGGGCACTGACTCGTCCCCAGTTCCTCCTTCATCCTCCAATGCATGCGATGTCACCAGGGCATCTGTCCTTCTCTAGGCTGGGGGCTCCCTGATCGTTTCCTTGGTCCTGAGGCTTAGAAGGACAAGTGCAGTCAGACTACAACCTGGTCCTCACACTTTTTCCCTAAGATGTCGATGTTATTATTTTACTATGTTATAAGTGGTAACAGGTTGGGGACAGCAACTCCGATCTGAGAGCAGCTCGTTTTAACATAGTGCTGGCTCTTGCCCCATCCTCACCAAAGCCAGATGTTTCCCCATCAGGGTCTTCCCATCGTAGCCAGGCTCTCAGTACCCTGGAGTCCTCTGCGCCATTTTTATCTGGGCTACTCTGGTTTACTCTTTTCTTTCTTTTCTTTTTTTTGGTACCAGGGATCGAATTTGTGTCCTTGCACTTGCACAGCAGGTGGCAAAACCACTGAGCTAAATCCCCAGCCCTATCTGGGCTACTCTGGTCTCCTGATACAAAGACTTCCCTCCTTCATCTTGTCTATATTTTCTTCCTTCTCTAACCAAGTAACAGCTATTCTTCACAACCTTCAAGTTTTAAGTACTTTCATCAAGTACTTACATTCCAACCACCATTGCATTGCCATCTGTGGCCCTGGAAGACCCTTTTAATTCATTCACAAAACATTCCCTCTCTTCCTCTCAAAATTGCTACCTAAATTTGGTTTCCATCTTGTCCCAGTGCAGTACCACTTGGAATCAAGTCATTTAAGATCCCCAGGTCAAAGAAAGGTCAAGGAGTTAGAAAATTATGGAAAGTCATATTTTAAATTTCGAAGATCTGAAGGGCCTGATGGGATGGGTCCAAAATATAAGGAGGCCAATACCCCTTCCATCAGTCCCCAGTGAACCTGGCTGAGTTCCGAAAGAGTGCCTCGAGAGAGTGGCCATGGCCCAGTAGCCACCTCTACCATTAGTGCAGATTTTTGGGGTCCTTCCCTCAGAAATATTTTTCCTACTGAAGTGGGAAATAGAATTGAAAAACCCACAGCACTGAAATGACACTGTTCACATCTCCCAAGGTAACATGCCCTGTCATTCTGTCACAGGAAGACACTAAGTTCACATGGCACATTAGGCTCTTTGGATGCCAGTTTTTTATGTGCTTCTCAGTGCTACTAATGATTGTTTCATTTGTTCCTGCGTGTTCTCAGGAGCTGTCTAATTACCAAAATCATTTCCCCTTGCTTTAAGGATGGGTATATTTTCCCTTTTACAGTCTTCAGGGGCGTTTTCCCATCACTTTACTATGGTGAGAACAGACCGAAATAGTTAAAAGGAGTGGGAAGGAAGAGGGATGAGAATATCATATTTTTTCTTTTGTGGTAGTCACATTGCTCATGTGACCTATTTTAATCTATGGTCATAAATATTTAATGTTTTAATTCATTCTTAGGCTTCTTAAAGTTCAAAGTAGCTGTCTCTTCTGGAGGAAAGCTTATCATGTACTTCTTTAAGAGTGTGTCTAGTTTCAGAGCCCTCAGTTGTAGCCATTTCTATTTATTTCAGGCTTTGCAAACTGAATAATTTCCTTGCTATTATTCAGTCTGCAGAGGAGCTCAGGTTACCTAGTATGGTGCCTCAACATGTCAAGCGGTTCACTGTACTTACTCTGTGCGTGCCTGGAAGTTTAGCCTTGCTGATTAGTGGGTGTTAGGATTATAATCAAAGAATTACAAGTAAATATCAAACATCAGACTCGAAGCTACAAATTATCCTAAGAATAAGGCATTTAAGAAAAATATTATCTAAAGCTGTGAAAGCAGTTTGATTTTGTGGAAATCATCAAGTGTAGGGGATAGAGGGTCTGCCCAGAGGATGCTGAAGACGGGGCCCATGTTACTCAGCAGTCTGTCCCCCGAGCCATGGATGCTGCCTGCCTGTGTCCCTACCTGTGAAAACCATGGGTTGGGACCATTTTATATTAACATTAACACAGCTATTTAATCAAGTAAAATGGAAACTTCACTTTTCAAATGAATGTAAAGCATTGTACCCCAAAGTGCTCGCAGGGGGAGGCCACTTGAGGCTGGCAGACAGGTACCTCAGCTGGTGGAAAACGTTAGTTCTTGCAGACTGGGGGAGGCGGGTGGGGGGTGGGATTTGGCCAAGTCCTAGTTTCTAATGTGTGTGGCTTCTAACAGCCAGTGAGAGCTTGGGAAGACTGTGAACACTGCGAGGAGGTACTTACTCACTTGCTAGGTCAAGTTTACTGAGCTTGGAAAACTCACAGTGGAAGTCACATAGTCAAATCGGCCTCCTGCGTCTCCCAGCTGGCAGAACAGAAACTAGCACACAAGATTGGGTCAGAGGTGCGCTTTGAGGGTGGAGCCCTTCCCTCCTCACTTCCGCAAGGCTACACAATCCGTTGCTTTGCTTGGATCTTCACAAATTTTGACTGTTTTTAGAATCCTAAAGATAGGGGAACACAGTTATCTGAATGTAGGCAGATGCAGCATTTCTCCAAAGATTACGGGGTGCAGATAGGATTGTTAATGATCTCTCACGTTAATTTAAGAAGATGATATCATTGTTTTGAGGGTAAGCTAGGCGTTGTAGATGGGGAATTAGACTATGCTTTCATGATACATGAATTGCTATGATTAGTTGAATTACGAAGTTATATATATTGAAATCATCCCTGAGTCGTTCAGCTGGGTTATGAAAACACCGGATGAAACGTCCCGGAAATAGACAGGGTTCGAGGCTGCCTGTTGCGAGCCCTTAGCAGGGCTGAGCCGGCCGGCTGAGGCCGCCCCTTCGTGTCCTACAGCTTCTGCCTGCTGGTGCTGGAGCCTGCCTCGCGGTGCTCAGGCCCAGGCCGGTGGTAGGTATCGCAGAGTTGGTGTTCAAGTGGCCTTTATTTTACTTACTACTGGCCCCAGGGTGCAAGAGTAGCAATCCTGGTGAGATTCTAAGACGCCAAAGCCAAGCCATCAAGTTCTTTCTTTAAGTGGAAAAAGACCTCCACTTAGGGAAAGGGAAAAAAATGCACAGTGAAATGGCCCAGATTTCTGACAAGAACAAATACAGCCATGAAATGGTAAAGAAAGCAAAGGTGCGGTGGGGGCTCGGCTCAGGCTGCCCGTGAAGCTGGCCGCAGCACGGAGCGCTTAGCGGAGGTGGGGCGCGGCAGCTGCCTGCGGAGCGAACGCTCGAGTTGGCTCTGGCGGCCGGGCTCAGCGGAGACAGTGAGGACCGGCGTTCACGTCCACCTCAGAGTCGCTCCCCTCTCCAGCCCTCCACGCGAAATGCATGAGAGCCCTCTTCAGAGTGAGCAGAGTTCGGGAGGCTGTATCAGTACCTTGCTGTGTCTCTAAGGCCTCTCCCTCTCTCTCACTGAGGCACGGTCTGGCTATGTAATTCAGGCCTTGAACTCACTATGTAGCCCAGGCTGGCCTCGAACTTGGGGTGATCCTCCTGCCTCAGCCTCCCGCGTGCTAGGATTACAGGCGTGCGCCTCTGCGCCTGGCCGCTCTAAGGTACCTGCAAGCAGGACCATTGTATTTCCCTAAGGCAGAGGAGAGAGGAATTCACTGAAGTCAGTGGGGGAGGACTTTTCCTCCTGGGGGAGCATTCAACTTGTTTCTCTACTCCTCAGGGTTTCAGCTTTCTGCTTTCCGAAGTCAAGTGCTGCATTTTATGGCTGTAAATAATAAATTTAAGCAAAATAAAAGCAATTTCATGCTCAGGAGGAAAAGGCATTGATGTGATTTTTACCCTTACTTAAAGAGTTGTGTCCATTAAGCTAATATGGAGTGAAAGGAGCTTTTTTTCTGCCTTCATTTTTGAAAATTGACATAAAAACCTTAAGATTTCCCATGTACCACTTCCAAACTTTTTGAGCCTATTCTATTGCCACACGGCAATCTTTGATGTCTAAAGAATTACATTTCTCTCTCTAAAAAGGAACTAAAGCAAGAGTTGAATAATCTTTTACATATAAAATATGCATATTTATGAAAAAAGTGGATGCATTTGAAAAATAGCATGTATTTTATGCTCCTATTTACTCATTACTATGGCAACTACCACACTACTTAGTACTTATGCTGTCTAAGAAGCAGAAAAGCTTTTCAAAAATATAAATACGCCAGAACCATGTATTGTATTTATTTTGCTGTTTAGAAAAATATTTATTCTAATGCATATTATTGAAGAAAAATAGCAATAAATAATATAAACTTCAGGTTCACTTAAATGATACCTTTTCTTGCAGTATGTTTTAAAAAGCAAAATAATTACAATTTTCTTGTTGTAAAAATGAAAATAAATAATAGAAATAATGAAACTCGTGGGTCAATCTTAAAATGTAGTCTCTCAATTTTTCCTATTTTTACGACTTAAATCTTTTGATTCATAACAAATTTCTGAAAATATAAAACCTGAACACTTAGACCACATACTTAATCTTAGCTTCATAAATTGGAACATGCAAGCCATTTGCATTTCCGATCGAAGACAGTTTTTAACATCTATGAACAAAAGATTTCTGTTTTGTATTTGAGATGAAAGGCGTGGTCGCTACTCTTTTTCTTTGTTTAATTATTTATTTAAATCGTTTTCTGACATGTGTGATACATAAATAAAATATTCTAATGTTAAACATCAGAATTGGAGTTGTGAAGCACAGAAGCAGACGTGTTTCATGTCACGTATCACCTGCCAGGAGAAACTGCAACACGGCGTTTAAGCACTACAGACAGCAAGCATATTGTCTCCAGTACTTGTAAACAGGATGGCTCTGCAGTTTCACAGTTTATGTTGACAGTATCTTTGTGGGAAATGTAATTATCAAATGAATTATAACACATCTTAGTATTAAGATCATTAATAGTGATTTTAATTGCCTTTTTCAAGATAATTGGCTATCTTCTCCTAAGTATACAGAAAAGGGGACATTGGGCTAATTAGATATTTTGAACTTGATTATCTTTAAACTATCTAGAAGTTTAACATATACATTCTGTATTTTAGAAATTTTCTCCTTTAATTAGTTTTCAAAATAGAATAAAAATAATTTATAGTCAACAAAATCTCATGATTACCCCTTAGTATTCCTGTTTGAATATTGCTATGATCTTTAAAATTGAGGAATGGTAATTTTAAAACTTAAATTTTCACTGCCAATTTTAGAATTATTTTTTTCTAAAGTTATTGTAAAACTAGAACAGTTAAGAAGTAGTATTTTAATCCTCTATTAGGTGCTATTGGATGGACTTTTGTATAATATTCTTGTAGCTTTAGATCCTGACCCATTTATAAAAACAAGAGACACACATCAGCAGCCTTACAATTGTTTTTATATTTGATCCATGAATTTAACTTCCAGCACTTTTCAAGGAATCAGTGGTTTGGCCAAAGGTATGTATCTGAGAACTACAGTTTTGTTTTTCAATAAGAAACATTTGAAATAACTAGAATATTAAGTATGTAATAAAGAAAATAACAGAAATGTTCTCATTAAATGAACTATTGTATATATAAACTATGTTTAATATGGTCATGCCTTTGTTTAAAGAAAAGACTATATAAAATCATAACTGGAAGTCTAAAAACATATTCCAAAATTATAGTGGTAGCTTATTTCAAGGCCAGGAGATTGTAAGAAATTTTACTTTTTTAAACATTTTTCTCTCTAATCCTAATAAGGGCATTTGTTTACTCTAGTTGTCACCATTTAAATTGTTTTTAATAAGACAAGTTAGTAAAAATTGTTATGATGAAATAATTTTTTTTCTTTCAGTTCCTGGGATCAAATCCAGGGCCTTGCACAGGCTAGGCAAGTGCTCTACCACTGAGCTGTACCACCTGCCCCATGAAACAGTATTGTGTGGCCTTTGGGAAGTGACCTGTGGCTCTAATCCCATCCATGGTGGACCAGCTCTCTTACGTGGACCTGGGCCCTTAGAGATGAGGAGAGCTCTCTGTGTCATATCTTTCTCCCACACGCCGGCCTCCTCTGCTCTCTGGTATCTCTGTCCACTAGAAGGTATCGTGTAAAGGAAGGGAGTCTGACTGTTCAGTTCGTCCATAGAAGGGAAGGAAACAAATGAGATGATAAAGCTCATGAGAAATCTTGAGCATACTTGGTAGGTAAGCTAGTAGCTTTTGAGACACAGGTGACACTCACAGGATGTGTTAAGTACAGATATGAGTGAGCAAGAAATTTGAGAAAGAAAGGTAAAATTCAGGAGATGCATCAAATTTCCAGTGGACAGGAAGAATGGGTTTTGAGATCAGTTGCCATCGCAGTGTGGTGATAGTCAATAATAATCTATTATATATGTCAAAATAAGAGCATTAACAATGTTTCTTCATAATAAATGACAGGTAAACAACATGAAGGATATGTTAATTAGCTTGATTTAATCATACCACATTATATATATGTATATATAGCATCATAAATGTATGCAATTATTTTACAATTAAAATTAATTTAAAAATATGTACACAGTGTAACCAAGTTAATAATCTATGAAGCATGCTAAGATGAATTAAATACAATATGATAGAACAGACAATGTTCGTTTGATAGAAAGCTAGAAAGACCAAATCATGACCTTGAAACTCCTGAGCTGACAACTGTTGCCATTCTACTTTCTAATGACATCCAGTGCGGTCCCATTTTGTCCCAAAGTACTGTGCTCAAGAAATGCAGATAAAACCCATACCTCTTCACCAAGTTAATTAACAAGCTACTTTTTGTTTTTTTGGTACTAGAGATTGAATCCAGGGTCTCGCACAGAGCTACATCCTCAGCCTTTTTTTCATTTTTTGAGACAGTATCTGGCTAAAGTGCTAAGCTTCCCAGGCTGGGCTCAAACTTGTGACCTCCTGCCTCTGCCTCCCAGGGTGCTGGGACCACAGGTGTGCACCATTATGCCTGGTGGGCAAGATACATCTTTAGTCAGGTAGAGCTGGTCCTTTGTCTGTCTCATTATCAACTATGAGCCATTGACCCCTGGGACCTTCTTCCTGGGCTGCCTGGCTCAAATCTCATTCTGGCCCTGAAACACCACCACAGGAAGGCTGATGGCTCAGAGAGCAGAGCATGGATTTCCTGTGACCCGGGACGCAGTTAGTGTGGTCCTTCCACTCACACCTATCTTAAGCATGGACATCAACCTCTTTTATTGATTTCCCTTGCTTATCGTTTAATTTTTAGGGTAAATTATATGAATTAAAAGTTTGAATTTGGTATGTGAGACCTCTGAGTTAGCTTGCCTGGTAATAGAGTTGGCATCTGCCACTACATCAAGGTAGCATTCCACTGGACGGCACTGAGCCCCAACCCTTCCCCACCATCTGGAGTCCTGAGGAGTGCACTGGTCACCTTCTGCTTTAAGGACTTAAAACAAGCTGTGAACATAGTGTTAGTGATGGTGGCTCTCTCATGATCGTAAGAACCTGTCCCCACTGTGATGGAATTATCACCTCCAGAGGGGGCTTTTCTCTAAGTGAACCCAGGGAAACTACAAAAGCTCCCAGTTTACTTGGGAAGTCAGTGTCATCGCTGTCCCAGTTGAATTACTTCTCATAGCTGAGACCAGATGTGTGCATTGTCTGGAACAGTGACATTCAAATGTTGTTTTCCCCTCATGTACTCTCTAATAGAATTTGAAAAGCATATACTTTTTTTGCATATTTTAAGTTGACATTTAAAATTTTTTTATTATGAGCTTAAATAGAGGGAAAAGATGTGATTTCTGATGTGGTAGTTGAGCTTAATTGTCAACTTGATTGGCTTGGGAGCCCTAGGAGATTAGTAAATTACATTTGGAGTGTGTGGGGTCATGGGGGTGTGGCCTTGGGGTCCATGTCTGGTCCCTGGCCCCTTCCTCGCTGGCGCTGTTTCCCTGCTCTGCTTCCTGGAGGCTGTGAACTAAGCAGCTTTGGTCACCACGGCCTTCCACCACGATGTTCCTGCCTTGGAACCAGCCAGCCATGGACTGCACCCTGTGGATCAGAGAAATCGCTCCTCTTTCAAGTTGCAGGTGTCAGGCATTTTGTCCAGCAACAGGAGAGCTGACTAATAACTGGAACACTACGAGTACTGACATTTCAAAATACAGCTGCTCAACAGTCTTTAAAATGTATCTAATAGGACATAAATTTTAAATGATTAAAAACATTTTGTTATAAACATTTTCAAATACATACAGAAAAAAAATGAGTATAACGAACCCTTGCATACACTTTACCCAAGTTAAATGACCAGAACTTTTGCCATTCTTACCTATTTTCCCTTGTTTTTTTCTGAGGTGCTTTAAAGCAAACACCAATCAGATTTTATAAATACTTTGATTTGTATCTCCAACAGATAAGTTTTGTCATAACAGTATCATTTATTCACAATCAAATAAATTCCCTAATTTCAAATAGTACCAATCCCATATTCAACTGTCACCTATGACTAAAAAAATGTATGATTAATGGTTTGTTCATATCAAGATCTTAAGTTTTATGCATTGCATTAAGATGATCTTTAAGTTTCTCTTTGTAGTATTTCTTCCTTCTCTCTTTTCCCTGTCCTGCCATTTATTCATATTTCTCCACTACTCATGCTTGTCCTAAATCAGAAATTAAACATAGAAACTTGATTAGATTCAGTATTTATGGCAAGAATGCATAATAAGCGGTGCTATGTTTATAATCCTGGATTCAAGGAGAAGCATTTTTTCGTTGTTCTATTCCAGTAACATCGCTAGGGATGATGGTACAGGTGACATCAGTCAATTCAGCTGCTATAAATTTTCCATTCCTTCTTAACCAAGTGATGATGTCACCAGGACACATATCGTCAGAATCCATTATTTCATTAGGGTTTAGGCAGTGAGGGTTTTCTCATTTTTTAATTTCATCTACATGTATTAGCTCTCATTCTTGTAGAAAGGAGAATTTTCTCTCATTACTTTGGTTGTTCTGAACTGCATTTAATTTTAAAAAAAAGCAGAATAAACGCAGTCCTTTTTTTCCTAGAATAAATAGTAGGTTGGTGCCCCAGCAACCTTCAGTGGCAATGATGAGAGAATGATGTTCAAATCGTTTATCGTAGTATTATTAGATACGCTGTTTCAGTCTCTTACACCTCGTTTAAATTCCCGGAGTATCCAATTTAGGCCAATGGAATTCCCTTTTAGTTGGCTTCCTGAATGCTTCTGAGGTGCTGCAAACCCTCCCTCTGCTTTTAGGTGAGATGAGTGAACGTCACATTCTGGCCCCAGCCCTGAGTTCCACATTGACCCTAAAATACTACCAACTTTAACAGGCTTTTCTTGGCAGTTGGAAACTTTACATCCTTTTGCTCCTTCATTTTCTATTCCATTTCTTCTGTAGAGTTCTGTTTCTTTGTTTCAAAGTCTCTTATAGGCCATTCGAATCACATTGCTCTGCAATAACAGTTTTTAACAATGTCCTGTGACAGGAGAGCGTGAAAACTTTCCCCTATTGAACAGCTGGTGCTGTAGTTCCCACGCAGATGCCCCCAGCCTCCTGTGCTCACAGTGGGAGGCGCTCGCGGAAGGTGCACAGACGCCGGGCCCGCAGCTGCACGTGCTCTTGGGGGCCCAGGCCTGGCGGGAAGAGACGGGCGCGGGGGTGAGTGCCAGGCGCCTCTGCTCGCTGCTTCCGGGCGTCACCCGCTGCTTCCGGTCGGGTGCGCTGAGCGCGCTCCTCCGCCGCCCCTCCGGCCCTGCCTTGCTGCGCCCCTGCGGACTGAGGCTTGAGCCCAGGCAGCCTCGACTCCTTCAGTGCGTGAGTCCCGACGGTGAGCAGGTGACTCCGACGGGGAGTGTGCGGTAATTCAGAGCCGTAGCGTGCCATAATTGAAAGCAGCCGTTTCTGAGGCCGAACGCGAAGGGGATGTGAGAAGTGTGTGCGGGACACAGTTTGGGTGCCGCTTAGGACGCCTTGGCGGGAGCAGCGGTCGGTGTCCGGCTGGGTTTGAGGCCCTGCCGCGGGCCTTGAAGGAACGGGGAGCCGGCCGGCCGAGGAAGCGCGGAAGCGCGGGTGTGGAGGCCAAGGCGCTGGAAATCGCTTTCCTTCACGCCTGCCGCCCGAGCCCCGCCCGGGAGCCGCCCGAGCCCCGACCAGGACCGCCTGGAACCTGCTATGTGCCAGGCACACAACTTCACGACGCGCTCGCCTTGTCCTCTCCAGATGGAGAAACTGAGGCACGCAGCGGCGCGTGACTTGTCCAGAGGGACACGGGCGAAGGAGAGCAGCAGGTTGGCAAACGCAGGCTCTGGCCGCAGGGCCCGTGCCCACTGGTTACTAGAATGCCCTGAAAAAGAGGTGCTGCCGTTTTCAGGATAGGGCATGAGAGGGGAGCACGTACTCGTGTAAACCCGGTAAGAAATAGGAAGTAGAATGTAGAATTCAGTGTTGGAGTCAGTTAGGCATGCATCAGTAAAACCCTCGGCGATGCCTGTATCCGTGCTCCGTTAAAATCCCATGGTAGTTTGTGTCGAGCCAATTAAAATTAACACACTTATTTCTTTAATTTCTAATTAACAATTAGTTCTCATTTGATTAGTATCTGAAATCCTGTTGTATTCTGCACATCCTGCTTAACCTGTGAATATGTTCTACTTTTAGTGAGGATGACACAGTTTTTATAGTAACAGTACAGAAGAAATATTGCATTCAATAATGATAATGGTGTCTCACTGAAATAACTCATTCCACTAACAGGAATATGAAACTCTTTTACATGAAAAAAAACTACTCATCACTAAAGTTACTACCTGGTTCACTGAAAATTAGAATTGTAATCAGGAATAAGTAAAAAAAGTAAAACTATGGCTATATTTCAAGAGCTATTTTTGAATAGGTGCATTTTCTTTCTTTTCCTTCCTTCCTTCCTTCCTTCCTTCCTTCCTTCCTTCCTTCCTTTCTTTTTGAGGCAGGGTCTTGCTATGTCGTTCAGGCTAGTTGTAAACTCACTGAGTAGCCCAGGCTGGCCTTGAACTCATGATGATCCTCTGGCCTCAGCCTCCCAATTCTGGGATTATAGGCATATGCCACCATGCCCGGCTTGGTGCAGTTTCATTTTTAAGTAGTTGGATTTGGTAATAAATACACTGGGGGAGTCGGGGGTTGCATTCTGCAAGGTGATTTGCAGTCTAATAGAATTCAGCTTGCTCTACACGGTGGATGTTGCACTTATGGGGGTTCTCCAACCAGGAGGGACTCAACTGGGGAAGGACTCAGGCCATGGTCTTAGGGGTTGGACTTCTGCCTGGAGAAGCCCGAAGTGGGAGTGTGAAGTCCTCCAGCCCTGATCTCCAGTGAGGTGATGTGCACTGAGCAGAGGGAGAGACCCTGTACTGTTTGATGAAATTCAGATTCTCGTAGTGGCCACTGAACGTCCACTGTGTGCTCAGCACGGTGCCCAGTGCCCACCGTCACCATGCCCTGTACCCTCATTACCACGAAGGTGACCTTGCCTGCTGGTGAGAAGAACGAGGTTCAGAAAGATCGTGCTGCTAAGGGCCATGTAGCCAGGGTGGCAGAGAAAAGTGTCACCTTTCCTTTCTGTAGAAGAGGTGTGGATGCTAAGCCTTGCGGTATAAGTTATAATTTCTTTTATTCTTCCTTTTAAACTTTTTTTTGGTGGTATAGGTTTGAATCCAAGGAGCACTAAGCTATATCCCCAGCCCTTTTTAGTTTCAGACAGGGTCTCTTTAAATTGCAGTCCTCCTGACTTAGCTTCCCAGTAGTATTCCTCCATAGTCTCTGCACTCTGCATTTTCTGTGAATTATCTTCGAACCTAGGAGTCAACTGTAGTTCTGAAGGGAAGTCCCCTGGCTGCCTCACTCACATGAGGGTGGGCTGGCATCAGCTGCTTGTCTGTGGGTGCTGCTGTTGCAGGAAGCATCGCACACTGAGTATTTATGAAGAGCAGGGATCCATGGGATGCCCTCCTAGCCCTGGAGGCAGAAAGTCCAGGTCCCAGGGGTCAGAGGTGCCTTCTTGCTGTATCATCCTGTGTCAGAGGGTGTGGGGGCATGACATCAGGGGGAGAGAGGAAGAAAAAGGACAGAGAGGAAAGGAGAAGAGGAAGAAGATGAAGAGAGAAGAAGGAAGAGAGGAGAGGAGAAAGGAGAGAAGACACACACATGTGTAAGTATACGCATCATGGTGGGTGCTTTGGAGAACCCTAACTAATAATCCTCTTTCCAAGACCAAGCCAACTCACAAGGCTGAGCTGGGCTTGTACCAGAAAGACTTTCCAGAAACGTGGACCAGTGCAGCCAGTCAGGTAATGGATGCTGTGGGGTCCAGTGGTGCTGTGGTTGGCATATCCGTCCCTTCCCCAAATCCTGTTGAAATCTAATTGCCACTTAACTGCATTACGTGAGGTCTTTAAAAAGTGACTGGGCCACACTGTGGCCGCCCAGCCATTAGGCCTCAGAATAGCTATGTTGGTGTAGATTTGTGATTGCAAACCAATCCTTGCTTATCTTTTTTTTTTTTTGTACTGGGGATCGAACTCGGGACCTTGCGCTTGTGAGGCAGGCAGTGGCACCACTGAGCTAAATCCTCGGCCCACCTTGCTTACCTTTTTTAATCTTGAGAAGTCCATTGATTTATCTCGAAAGTTTCTTAGACCCAGATTTCAAAAATGCACCAAGCCCACGTGTCCCCCTGAGTGATGGAAAACCAGACCTTGGACCAGGAGGATGATTAGCCGGGGGGTAGGGTTGGTGGGGAGGAGGTGCCTTTCCTAAGTCTGTGGAAAGGAAAACATCTTCCCATTAAGATAAAAACAGACATTTGGGGGTACCTTCTCTTAAAAGCAACAAACAATACATCTAAGTCAAATCAGCTAAGTCTTTGCTGGGTTTCATGGATACATGTGCGATTATCAATTTGGAGGTGAACAGAGCCATACCTCTCGTGGGTCTGCTAATGTGTGCACGGGTGACTGGACATAACGATTTTCCTGAGTCAGGCCCAGGTTGGATAGAAAGAAGTGACACTGAAACTCAGCTCACAAGTGTTTACTTTAGTCCTGTCAGAAACCCATCTCCTGGGATTACAGCATTGCTGAGGTGGATTTGTGTGTCCTTGGCATCTGAAGCAGTTTCCTCTTTTTCTTTATTTAATGAATACCGAAAAGCTGCTGCGCGCCAGCTACTGCAGTGAGCCCCGTGAAAGTGAAGTGAATAGTGCAGAACTTTAGCAACAGTGTCCCTGGGCGGATACTTCATGTTACATAACACATCGGGTAAGGCAGGGAGACCATATGGTATCTGTGATTTGCGTGTGTACTTCTTAGCATATTGTCTTAAGTCTCTTTGGCCTGATACACCAAAATGTCTCTCCTAGGTAACTTAAAAAGATCAGAAGTTTATTTTGGAGAGCCTGGGAAGTCCCAGATCTAAGCACAGGCAGTGTCTGGAGACGGTCCAGGTCCTCCCTGACCACGCCTTCCCCTGTGTCCCCATGAGGTCGTCAGGAGCTCTCTCAGGCTCTGTGAAAAGGCACTAATCCCATTCCTCGAGGCTTCTCCCTCAGACCTCTCCCTAAAGCTGTGCCTCCTAATATTCCACACTGGGGATTGCTTTCCACGTGGGAATTTCGGAAGGTGCAAACTTTCTCACCATGGCAGATAGGAATTTTTTTCTTAATTTCATCCACCCAACCAATGATTTTGAACAAGAACTTTTAGAATGTGGAACAAAGAAGTCAATTTCACTATAGCCAGCTGCTTTTTAGTCTTCTAAACCTTTTGCGTTGTGAGGGCAGATATGTGAAGGTGTGCAAATGGGAATAAGGGGAGCACCGGTATTAAATCTGGGTTGAAGTGTAGTAGGGGGAAGGCGGCTTCCTGCTCCTACGAAAGTCTGGACAGCTGGTGTCCTGCTCTGAGATCCTTTCTGCTTGCTATCTGTGGCGAGTGGCTTCTCTCCCGGTCATGGATGTCCATTCCTGATCATACATGGCTGTTGTACCTTTTAGTTGAGATCCCATTTCAGACCCCAGGAAAGAGAAAAGAAGGCCAAGTCAGCTCTGTGCCCTCTTTCTTTAGTTACAGCTCCATAGACCACTTCTCCTTATGTTCTGCTGACCAGGACTTAGTCACAGGGTCCTATGACCACACCTGCAAGGACACTAAGTCTATATGACAGGACAACAACTTTCAGAGGCCTCTACCAGCTCCTTCCACAGTCCAACCCCATGGCACAAAAACAACTGTCTTTAGAAATGCACGGAAGACATCCAGATACAATCCATTTGAATATGGCCCTTAATCCACACTGTCCGACTGATAAACAGTCCTTTTCATTAAATCCAGGTGGCCTGGAACCTGCAAAGTAGGAGTCAACACACCTGGCCCCTCACACAGCACCTACCACACGTCTGCTTGGAAATCAGAATGGGGCTGCCAGGTAGCTCGTTACTGCAAGGCCACATGGGAATGGGAAGGCTCCTCCCTGTGGGGTGGGGCAGTCTCCTTGATCAGTTCATCTGATGCCCTGGCTTTGCCTCCCAGGAAGGGTCTTCCTTGTACATTCCTTCCACCTCTGAGATGAGCCATGGAAATCTGGTCCTCAAGAGCATGGCATAGCTTTTGCAGTCTGTTTCCTTATAATATCGATATGGGATTGAGATTTGATTTAAAGGTCAGTTACAAGGTTCTTGGTCAGCTTTGGGGTTCCTTTAGCAATCTGACACTCATACCTCCTCCCCGTGAATAAACCAGTTGAGCCCATGTAACAGCCAAAGATGGCACTGAGATACTGCCTGTTTAAGCCCAGAGACTGGCCATCCACTCCCTGACTCAGCCTGTCTGTCCTCAACAAAAAAGTTCCTCTCTGAGGCCTTCTAACGTAATCAGCATGGGTGGGAAAGCAGCAAGCTTCATGTGATCTTTGACAGCTGTGCTTTTATTGAGTGACAATTCTTAGAGAACAGTGTTTTATAAAGACTGGGGCCACAGTCCATCTTCCAAAGGTACCACTGTAGATGCTACTAGTAATGGTTTCTGCTTTGGGTGTAGCAGTATCCTTCCACTCAGTAAGACCCAAAGCCTCACCTTACTGGGTGCACTGAGTTAAATTTATGTTTCAGGTCATCCACATTGTCTCCCTGTTTCCCTGCTCTAAGCCAATTCCATGTATTTTAGGTTCTTGAAGGCAACTTATTCCAGGAGGGTATCTAGCAGGGGTTCCAGCAGAAGGTTCAACTGCAGATGACAGAGCCCCATCTTAACACTGTTTTGAAAAGTGGAAGTGTATTTCTTATGTAATGGTCTGGGGTAGGTTGTCCAGGGCTGGTGTGGTACTCAGTGTTGCCACAGATTGCAGCTCCTCCTGTCCTTCCTGGGACATGCCTTCCAACCCTAGCCTCATCTCAAAGCTAAAGACGACCAATCCAGGGCCACCATTATTTCTTCACTGTAGGAGCAGAAAGAAGGAAAAAGAAAGGCAAACGCACATCATAGATCATTTCCACTAAGAAGCCACTGGCCAGAAAACATTGATACACCACTACCCAGCTACAAGAAAGACTGGGAAATGCAGTATCTTCTCCTCAGTCCTAGAATGTCATCCTGCCACGGGGATGCTCTCCATTGCCTCAGTGAGCTACAGTAGAGATGAGTCTCTGCAGCCATGTCAGGATTGCAAGTGCGTAGTTACACCGTGCAAAGTGATGGATAGTGTTCTTTGATATTACAGTAATGCCTCAGTTCATGAACGTTTTTGTTCATGAACGATTTGGTTCATGAACAGAAGCATTGGGCAAGATGTTGTTTCTATCCATGAACATCAGGTGACAAACATGACCGTGGCATCTTTCCAAGAATTGTGGGATGAATTAAGTTCATGAACCAAAATACCCCTGTATTCCTTATGCAGATATTGTTTTGGTCTTAAGAAGTTTTAGTTTGTCTTTAGGTGTTACACAAGATTTCCAGGTTGTACATAAGACAATCTCAACAAAAATCCAGCTCAAGCAAGAAAGAAACTGGGCTTATGAACCCAAAGCCTGAAGAGCTGTGGTCGCTTTTAATAAATGACTCCAGAGATTCCTGTTGTCATCAGGATTCCCTCTCACTCTCACTCTCTCCTTCTCTCAGGTCCATTTGCATCTTTTTTGGCTTCATTTCATTGTTTATATTGTTCTTTTTTTTTTTTTTTTTTTTTTGGTACCGGGATCGAACTCCAATCCTCGCGCTTGTGCAGCAGGCAGTGAAACCACTGTGCTAAATCCCCGGCCCTTTTTACATTGTTCTTAAGTGAGCAATTCCAGGGGCTTCTGCCCTGCCTTCTGTCATCAGGGCTCTGAATGACTTTCACATTGCCCAACACCTGCAACTTAAAGATGGAAAGGTATATTTTGGCTGATGGTCTCAGAGGTTCAGTGTGTAGCTGTCTGGTTCCACGGCAGAAACATCATGGCAGAAGGGTGTAGGGGAGGAAAGCTGCTCACTTTGTGGCAGCTGGGAAGCAGAAGGGAGGGACCAGGCAGGGAGATAGACCCTCCAAAGAATGAGCCCAGTGTTGCAGCTCTTCCAATCAGAGCACCTATCCACACCTTTAGCTATCAACTCTACAGTGTGTCAGTCTACAAACGAGTACAGCACCCCATGATCCAGGCACCTTCCAAAACCCCCACCTCAGAACACATGAAATCTAAATCATACCACCACTCAAGTTGGCAATTGAGCAACCATCACAAGTCCTCCAATTTATTCTGCCGTACAGGAAGAAATAAGATTGAGATGCAATAAATGTGAATTTTCCCTGGAGTCTGACTTGAACAGTTAATAACAATAATGATATCAATAATAACAATAATGGCAGTTAGTACATACTTGCTATGTGCCAGTCAACATGTGTAGCCCTTGTGTTACTTTTCTCTCATTGTTGGAATACCCAGCACCCAAAGTTAAAGGGGAAGGGGTTGATTAGGCTCACAGTTCATAGAGGTTTCAGGCCATAATCGGCTGGCTCCAAGACAGGCACGGCAAACAGGCATCGAAGAGGAGAAACAACATGGTGTGCACAAGGCAGCCAAGGCAATAAGGGGCCTTCACAGCATCTGCCCCTTTTATCTCATCCAGGCTACAGGGATTAGGGTGGTGCCAAACCAATCACTCAGGTGATTTAGTAATCATGAGCCCTTAATCCCAGCATTACACACTCTAGATTCAGCACCTTAGAAAAAGCAGGAGGCTTTGGAGGACATCTAAACACAAGCCATCCCAGCCCTTAATCTGCATTTTATCAATTTTGTTCTCAAAAACAATCCTAGGTAACAATGGGCAGGTGAGATTCTAAACATCTCCACTTTATTGATGAAGAAACCAAGGCCCAGAGAGTTATTTAACTCAACTAGACTCACCCATATCCAGTAAGTACAGAAGGCATGTTTTGCAACCAGGTGGATCTGACTGCATAGCACCTACCGGAAGTACAAACAAAGCAGAGGAGACCAGGGGTATATTTCTGTTTTTTCTCTTAAAATGTAAAAAACTCTCACTTTAAAATATATCTGTTAGAGCATTGCTTGGCTAAATGTGATGCCATAGTCTTATGTCAGATAGAAAACTGAATATAAGAGCATTACAGAAATTATTCACAAATTAGAGATTATGTTTTAATCTCTTACTTTTCTTGTTGCTGAGAGAAAGTACCTGACATTCAAAGTTAAAGAGGGAAAGCTTTTTTTAGCCCACAGTTTGTAGAGGTTTCAGTCCATAGTTGGCTGGCTTCAAGCCAGGGTGGCATGGCAGGGGGGCATCACAAAGGAGAAACAGTCCAAGGCATGGCAGGCAAGAAACAGTGAAGCAGCAAGCAGCAGCAGCAGCCTGCCTTCCCTCTCTCCCTTTATATCCCATCCAGGATATAAGCCTATTGATTGGCTCCACATATATCCAGGGTGGGGCTTCCATTATTTACACTCAGAACTATGCTAAACCCATTTAGCTATACATACCCTTAATCCCAGTATCACACACCCTAGATCCAGCCAGCTCCATAAAGCTCCACCTATGAATGTATGAGGCTTTGGGGGGGGACATCTAGACACAAACTATAATAATCTCACTTGTATATTTGTTTCTTGTAATGGTTTGAATGTCTACGTTTTTTTTGGTGTCACTAAGTAAAGAAAAAAGTGAAACCTAAATTTTTAGCTGACCGTAGGTTTTTGCCTTATTCTTCTCAGTTATAGTATATACTAGCAAAGTATGAGATCTTTTATATGATGTACTCTATCTGGATAATTTTTAAACATTGCTTACCCAGTATGTTATATTGTAGTAACACAAGTTGCTTATGATAATATTCTTTCCAATAAGACAATGAAAAAATTTTCTAAATAGGATTTTAAAGCTTTCCTTTTACAAAAGTCAATTCTATCATTTTTACACATATTTTAACTGCTTTTAGAATTCATTTGTTCCAGCTTTCCACTTCAAACTGTTACTACCTTTTTTTATTCTGATTATTTTTTGTGCATTTTAAAATCTTTTTTGTGTAGAGATAAACATACTTTCATTATACAGCTTCTTTTTCCTGCCTTGCTTTGATTCTCAGTCTCTTTAACTCTGGCTTCATTTGTCCTTTTTATTACATGTCAGTCTTTCTTCTCATGTGACACTTCCCTTCTGCCTGGTTTTTAGTTTCTGTTTCAACATGCTTCTTCTGCTCCTTTGTTTGCATCCTGGCTTCTTTTTTCCCTGAGCGCCTGTTAGCATCAGGTTTGATGGTGCCATCTCTAGCATGGGACAATGCCTGGAGGTCGTTCGCCTTCAGCAACACAAAGTGAAGAGCTACAAGCCTAGTGACCAAGTTCATCAAGGCCAGAGGTAGCCGGCAACCTTTGGTATAGTGATTATCAGAGAAAGGAAGGACGTTTTCCCCAACTGCGGTTAACACTTCTCTCGTCTCATCCTTGTCTGCTTTGTCACTTTCTCCTACCATCTTTGTGGTTTTTTTAATGAGAAACATGAAACACACTTCTTAGGAATAGAATTATGATTTTGCCTTTACATATATCAGGGGTTATGCTTTTCTTCACTATTTAGCACATTATGCTGTTTACAAATTATGCCTACACATATATTAAATCCATTTATAGCCTTTCAATGACCGCTTTATTTTCCTGTTCTTTTCTTTTTTTTGGTACCGGGGATTGAACTCAGGACCTTGCATTTGTGAGTCAGGAGCTGGAACCACTGAGCTAAATCCCCTGCCCTTTCCTGTTATTTTCTGATATTCTTTCCTCTCTTTCTTCTGTTCTTTCAGTGTTTTCTTTTGCTATCACTCCATCCACATTTGCTTGAAACAGAGTGAGAATCACTGTCAGGATCCCACCCTCCAAGAATACCGAAGCCGATGGGTCAGATGATCTTCTCTTCCTCTTTTTGTGAGCCTGTGGTCCAGCCTCTTGCTGTGATTTCTTTCAGGGGAGCAGAATCGGGGACCTTTCCTGCCATACTGTGATCTAATTGTTCCCAGCCACGTTCTTAATGTCTTTTACTCATCTTAGGTATTTTAATTGGAAGGAGTCTTAGAACCTTTACCAAGTAGACACTTTGACTGTGTCTCCTTTTCCAGGGCAGTTTCAGTGCAGTAACTTCATCATTCCCACCGTGAGCTATTTGTCCCCATGCCAGGACCATGGCACTGGGACTATGAACAGGACAGCAGTAGGAAACAAACTAAGGCAGTGCCATCCCTGTGGCCCACAGAAGTACACTTTCCTTAAATCATAATAATTTTTCATATTTTTCCTTCAAACCTTTTAAACTATCTCTACAAAACTAAACATTAATATATTGTCCTTCAGAGTCACAAGCGGCCAGATCACTGTTTCCATCTGAAAATGTACCTATCTTCTGGAAAAGTTGTATGTAATATCTCTAACCTCTCCTAGCTTTAGATTTAAAATGTTCCTTATGTTTATTTCTTTGCATTTTTGCATATCCAAAAGTACCCTTTTTTTCCTTGGGTGGAATGGTTTATTCCTCTGGTCCTACATTTGCTATGTAATTCAGTCTGACCTTGAACTCATGGCGATCCACCTTGCCTGGCTGATTCTTTAGAATCTTTTTTAGAATTTCCTTCTTCTCTAAAGAAAACCAGTTTAAGAAACATTTACTGACTTTCTTCTCTGTGGCATATATGTAATTTGAACATACAGTAATATTGTACATTGG
Source organism: Heterocephalus glaber (assembly GCF_053883595.1). Lineage (NCBI taxonomy): Eukaryota > Metazoa > Chordata > Mammalia > Rodentia > Bathyergidae > Heterocephalus > Heterocephalus glaber. Next base: position 2,113,213 of record NW_028258293.1, read on the forward strand.
TTCTATTCAATCATTGAATTGCTAGTAAGAATTTCACATTATGTGCTATAATATAACTTGAAATTGTCCTGCAATTGGGAAACCTTAACCAACATTTCTAAACTAAACTTGAATGATACTTTCTTCTGGTGTTGGAAATAAAATTCATGGAGAATCATTCACTTTCATTATTGTCACTTTGATTATTCACTTTCTGTGATGTTTAAATGCCATTTTATCAGCGACATCGCAGAAACTTAATGCTGTCTTTGAAGGTTATTTGTTTAAGCAAGTTGAGGAAATGGCAGGGTTTAATGACATCTCTCTGCTTTGTGTACTCCTTATCTTACAAAAGACTGCATCCAACAGACACATTTGATGTTATTTCTTTTATTGGCTGCATTCTAGCATTTTAAATTTATGATTTCTTATTGAACATACTTATGGTCATTTGCCTTTGTGTTTATAATTTCTTATTTGTATATATAGTATTGCAATTAGAGAATTTAATTGCCATTACAATGGTAATAGGATAAAGATAAGTTTTACAAATGATAATATTAAAAAAACCACATAACTCTTTAGGAAGGTTTAAATGCCATTAGAATATAAAGCGAGAAATATATGCTTGTCAAATATACAGTATAAATAAATAATTTAGATGAAAATGGTTGACTACATTTAACAAAGAGTCTACCCAATAATGAAGGGCTAAGAGTGGTTGTTAGATTTGATGTACTTCATTGGATATTGTAAGTAATTGCTATCCGTAAAAATTCTATGGCTTCTGTATAAGAGAGAGAGACATTTTGACAGGCAGCACTAGTAAGACGTGACAGCAAGCACGAATCCTTGGCAACTGTCGTTATCCTGCTGTTGAATTCACACCCAAACTGCGCTTAGACCTACGTGTTTGTTACTGAGCCCTGGTCTGTCACCATGGCCGCACTTCTTACTGACAGAACTGTTGGCCACATGCAGATTGATGCTGCAGAAATCTAAATTTGAAGAGGATGCTTTGAGTTTCAAAAGGGGGTGGATTAAAAATTCAACAGCATTTTACGCTCACACTGAAATTGCTGGTGAAATGTTCTTGATTAAGTCAGAGTTTAATTTTCACACACAAGAGAACAGATAGGTTTACATTTTCCCAGTCGTGAAATCAGCATCAGAAGAGATTTTTATAAAGCTAAAAACAAAGCAAGTGTAAGCAGATTATTCATTCTATTATATTAATTGCTTATTACATGCAATGCAGGTTTCTCATCCCAGATAGTAGAAAGCTATTGTGTAAGTTAGGTCCCTGAAAGTCAAAAGTAACAGGAAACCAAGTTGTAAGTGACTTTAAAACATAAAAGCAAAGGCCTGGGGTTCAGCCCTAGTACCACCCTCCTCCCTGGCCAGGAGCACTGGCTTTCTCACCTGAGGACCTTGGGACAGGAGTGAGTTTGGCCCCACAGAGTTAGCTCAGCCTGGCTCTCTCCCATGCTCTGCCCCTGGGTTTGGCCTGTGCCATTTGCAGAAGGCTCATCCTGCACTCCCTCTGTGTCTGGAGGGAGAAGATGGCTGTTGGACACTTCCACCTCTTTCATTAGGGAAAAGCCTTCCTCACTGGCTCGACTTGGATAATGAGCAGGTTATTTAACCTGCCTAGGAGTTGGGAGGTAGAATTCCCACCAGCCAGTGGACTGGGATCATTGAGGCTTTGCCCACTGTGGGGAACCAGAGGGAACAACTATGGGCAGAGAGAGAAAGAGCCCCTAAGACTGGAGCTTCCATAGAGAAAAGAGCCGGAGGAGGAACACAACTGTTAGAAAAATAGTCGGCGTTGCTTGATGTGACTTCTGGCTTCAGCTCTATTATATTTCACTTCCTCCAAAGCTGTATTTGTTTTCCAGTGGCATTCTTGTGATACATTTTTGCACAGTGTCATAGCTATCAAAGAATAATCTGTGCATGCCAATCCCTGCTCGAGTTCCGTTGGAAGTGTAAAAGATGTGAAATAAGGATCTTGCTCTTGCAGCCTGGGGTAGGACATCATCTGAAGACATAAGGCAAAAACAGCAATATGCAAAACGGAGTTGTCCCTAAACAGGGCTGGGAAGGGACTTAAATTGGGGACAGCCAGGCTCTAGTGGGGCTGGCCCCTCTTCATGTCTTATCAGCTCGAACAGCTTTGGTGAAGCCCTCCTAAGCTTTCAATCTGAATTTCTCCCTGTAGTAACCAGGACTTTTCCTTCACTGAATCACAGTCAGCAGTCATGAATTTAAACATGTGGCTATTTGTTTCCTATTTCCCTCTTGCCCCAGGCGATTCTTGTTTCTATGGGAGGGGTGCTAGAAAATGTGAGCTCCGAATTCAGATGAATACTGTTGACACCTGAAAGAAGCCCAGGCAAGGGTAGAGATTAGTTCACAGGTAAAAAGGCAGACATGTGAGGACCACAGAAGACCCTGCCCTGCAGGTATAGCTGAGTATTCCAGGAGGGTACTGAGTAGTACCAGTTGTGAAAAATCCTTCAGCGTGAAACAAAAAATACACCTTTATTAGGAGCAGCCCTCAAATTGCTATAATGAGCCAGTATTTTATTAGTGCGATTAAAATAGAGGAACTGAGAAGAAAACTTGCTTTTGTCAAAACTAGAGGCATCTTGGGCCAGGGATTTAGCTCAGTGGCACCGAGCCTGCCTCACAAGTACAAGGTCCTGAGTTTGATCCCTGGTACCAAAAAAAAGAAAAGAAAACTAGAGTCATCTCTGCAGGTTTTTTTCTCTTAGGTGGCACTGGGGATTGAACCCAAAGCCTCATGCATGCTAGGCAAGTGCTCTCCCACTGAGCACTTTCTGTGTTTTGAGACAGGAGTTCACCACATTGCCCAGGCTGGCCTCAGACTTGTGACCCTCCTGCCTCAGTCTTCCACGTAGTGGGATTTCCAGCATGACCATTGCACTTGGCTCGTGCTAACTATCCACACCCATTTCCACTGGGCTTGGACCAGGGTTTTGTGCATGGAAAACAGATGTGATCTTATCACAGTCTTCTATCTGGTTTTTAAATACTCCTTTTAAAAGCATATTTTCTTCTCCTTTTAGATTTTATGTCTTGACTTAGTTGTAAATAAAACTATCGAGTTCAATAGAGAGTCAGCATGATTAAATACTAACCTGGAATATCCAGGGGCCTGTAAGTTCAACAGTGCATAAGACCTGTCTCTGAACGTCATAAAGGCCAGATGTAGATGAGACGAAGACTCATCTAGGAAAAAGAGGAAAGCATAATATACCTTCTAGCTTTTAATTCTGTAATACCTCATGTTTGTGTGTCCTACATAGAGATTGTTTAAAGATTGATTTACCCAAAGTTTTATACTTCCAAATTAGGTAGTTTTAATCAATATGGCTTTAGGATTAAGTTTTGATATTTTTATGCATATAGACACATATAGCCATATTTGCTTTCTTATCACCTAATTTGTAAAGAATGATTCAAATTGGTAAAAGTAATATTTTCCTAAAAATGAACCATAAACAATAATTCAGAAATAATATAGCTGAAAAAAAAAGCAAAACATTTATATCCAAGGGAATGCCCCCCCTTTAATATTCACTTCAGGAAGTAATTTATTCCAATGATGCTGCCACTTCTCAAAGCATTCTGTGAGTTTCTCTTTGTATTTGCCAGCAGGAACTGGGCACATTTAAAAAATATTCTTGGTATTGATTTTACGGCAAAATTTAACCCTAGGTAGTTGTATTTGAATATTCCAGAAAATAAACTCTCTGGAGTTTGATTTGTTATAAAAACTAGAAAATAAAAAGTGTGTGATAAAAAGTGGCTAATTGCAGAGCTAATATGGAAAGCAGAATTTTAACCCGGTCCCCAAGGTTTCTGTGGACTGGCGTGCGTGCCTCACGCGAGTCCCTCTTGAGTGTAGATGCAGGTGCAGCTGGAAATCCAGTGAGGCGACACCCTCACGCTGCAGACGCACGCCATCGGGTGGGGATTGTCCTGGGCTGAGGAAGAGGATTGGAGGACCCGAGAGAGGCCCTGCTGACCCCCACGAGAGCGGAGTCCCGAGTGCCCAGCCGCTGGGTGGACTTGGCCTGCACCTACATGAGCTCCGCCCGGGACACCGCGGGGATTTCAGCCCCGTGAGACCCCTCGCTGGGCCGGCCGAGCACTGTGAGGGATGGACAGCGTGGGCGAGAAAGGGGTTGTTCCGCTCTTACATGGTGTGGTTGTTTCACAGCAATAGAAAACTAACAAGGGAGAGAGAAAAGGCAGGCAGGCAGGCAGGCGCGGAGATCGCTTTTTAAAAGGAGGCAGGTTTATGAAGGGAGGTAGGTGACACGAACCTGTAGCAGTACAATTTAGCTTCCAGGTTTAAAAACAAAACCAACCGTGCTCCTGGGCCACGGTGAGCGTGAGCACCACACGGTGAGCTGGGGCATTTGGCTGAGCCTCGGGACTGGCAGTTTCGTTCTGGGGAATAGTCACTGCCGTGCGATTCCAGCTGTCAGGGCCACAGGGCAGCCGCGGTGCAGATGTGCGAGCGGCGCGGTGGGAAGTGGTGACACGAGAGGGGATGACGGAAGTAGCACACTGAGAGGCCTCGGATGGGGTTCGGACAGAAACCTCCCCGTCAGACCCTGAGAGAGTGGCCCTGCCTGGTGTTCTCACAGCTGCAGCCTCCCCTGCTCTCCGTCGGGCCACATCGGGCCTCCTGACCTGTGTCCACATCCCCCCGGCGCCTCGTCCCCGCGTGTCCTGGGACGTGTGACAGGCATCGGCCACGGTCGGTTGGCACAGTCATATCAGGGCATCTAGAGCTAATACACACCCATGGCTTGGAGCAGTTTTTGAAAAAACATTTTCTGTACTGGGAATCCTTTGGAAGCTTCTCTTTTGTTGTTTGCTCCATTATTGAATTTACTTTTATAATTTTGATGTTATTAGTCCACGTTTGCACTTTCTTCCTGGGGAGCTGGTTCGAGAACATCGTGCGTCTCAATTCTCCCCCTCCCTACTCCTCCCAGTCTCCATTTCTTGGTCCTTTTGCAAGTTTCTAGGGCTGCATCTCTCTCAATTTCTGTATTCCCTAATCCTGAGAGTGCTAGCATGGTGTACAGTGAACCTAAAAACTAAAGTTTTTACTCATATTGTTTCAAGCATTGCACAAGCTCTCTCTAGTTGAATTAAGTGGTGAGGCTCAGTGGTTATAAACACAGATTTCATTTTAGGCAGGCCTGGGCCCCCTGCCACTTTGCCACTGGCCAGCTGACATCAGGTACATTTGTTAACCTCTCTGAGCCTCACTGTCTTAAGTTTGTAAAGTGAGGCACAAGTACTAACCCCCCCCCCCAGGGTCAGTGTAAGGCTTACACAACCCACTGGCTGTGTGGCGTTTGGTCTACCACGTGTCCACAGCCAGTTGTTGTGAGGCAGTTGTGGGCAAGTGATTATGGCTCTGTTCACTGTGTCTTGCAACGCCATTTCTTTCAGGGTGTTTATGTCATCCCAGACAACAGCAGTTATTACAACTACTGACGATTATCCACAGCCTCAGTTTGCCCCCAGCAGACTTTCGCATCCAGCAGCAGGATGAGAAGGGTCAGGACTCGAAGAAGATTGTTCTATACATCAAACAGCATCAGATCACAGACAAGGAAATATCAGACCCAGAGAGCCGCAAATCAAACAGGAAAGACAATTCTTGTTTCCCATGAGCATCTAAAGAGGCAGACTTGTCAGTGCTCCAGTGGTTAATTGCGGAATCAAAGCCGCGCTCTGCTTTGTAACTGACTGCAGAAGCACTGTCCCTGGAGCACAGTTTATGGTGATTCTGTTGGCTGTTTCAGGCATTAAATGACAACACAGCTTCTGGGTTGTGCTTCTGTTTTGGTTTTTTGTTCTGTTTTTTTCCTTTGAAAGCACCAGAGTAGAATGTTGCTAATTACATCGTGGAAAACATGAGATGTACTTCAACCTGGGTGACCAGAACTCTGAAAAGATAGCTGAAGCAGAACTAGGATAGTTCTGGGAAATATCTTTGCTCACAGGATATTGATTTGAAAATAGACATGAGTATTTGTGATATTTAACCAGTATTTTCAAAAAAATCGAACTGAAATGAACTTACTCTAAAACCATTTTATGTATGTTTTCATAGTGAGATTGTTCTCATAAAATGTTGACCTAAAAGGTTATGGACAGAAAACTATGTTAGTAAAAACAGAAATCAAAATAAGAAACTGATACTCCAACTACTTTTTAGGTGTGTGAATATGTGGATATGTTATCAGTGTAATTTACCTGCAATTTTTACTTTAAAATGTTGCTTTTTTTCTGTGGCAGTACAAATTAACCTGGTTAGGGAGTTTTGAAATCCAACATTTGTTAGTCAATTCACCTTAATCTTTAGCTAAGACAAAAAAAAAAGAATGAAACTGGTTTTGACTAAAGTAGAAAATTTAGAAATTTTAACTCCTGCTTCCTCCCTAAATAATTTAAATGGAGACAGTACAAGTAATTTTAGAGTCAGATTTTTAGTTATAATTATATATAATCTATTTGAATTTCAAATACTTTTTAAAAATCAAAGAACTTTCATCGGCATGAAGACTTGTGGGAAATCATTTACTATTTCATATTAAGACCATTTTAGTTTTTTGCTCTCTGAACAAAGCAGATATCCATTTATTTCTCTAATTTTTCAGCTATCTGATATTAAAATAAATGTTACAGGGTTTTATAGATAAGCTGATAAAATGATTTATCGCAGAATAGATGTTTCATATGAGCAGATCTGCCAAGCAGCCTATTTTAAATGTTTCTGGGTTTTTAAATAATGACGATCTCATTCTATAAAAAGTTTTGTAGGGGAATGCTTATAAACATAGGGGCAATCTTCAGGGTTTATGTTTGTTTTAAAAAACTAGGCTAAATTTTATTTTGAAATTTTTAGTAATTAACATGCACAAATTTTCTTCCCCCCTTTTTTTCTTTAGAGTTTTAGAATTCCCCTCTCTAAAATTTGATTTGGCCCAGAATTGGCAAAAATTATCTCAAAGACACAAACTTCAACCAAAAGTGATTAAAGTAACAGCTTACAAAAATGGGTTTTAGACCAGTCTTTGGCAAAGTTACCACACCAACAATCGCCTTAGTAACTAGTATTCCAAAGTTTCCCATGTGGTATTTTCTCCTTTGCTTTCTTGATAACATAAAAGCTGAGAAAGATGATATTTATTGTGTAAACATTTTCTTTTTGGAAATCTGATTCTGAAAATTGCTTAATATACGTTGATTTCACAGACATTTTGCTCCTTTCCTTTAAAATCAATCTATAAGCATAATTACTAATTACAGATTCAGCACATACAGTGTCATTCTATTTTGTAGAGTTGTTAGATCACTTAATGACTGAAACTGGCTAGAATCTCATACTCTCAACGATGTGACTTACCTTTTATTTCCATATTTCCATCTGTTAGAAAATAGCTACAGCATGGTGGTTGAGTTACTGACCTTGGCCAGCGGCTCCTTCCGTGGCCGGAGCCCCTTGCTGTGGAAACGTGTCCTTGGCCGTCCCGAACGCTCCATCCTACCTCCTGCTCTCTGCCCTTGCTGAGTAGCACGTAGCCAGGCTGCATCTGAACAGGGCTGCATGGAGCTGTCCCTGGCAGACGGCAAGGAGGCCCTCGAACCAAAGATGCGCCCCACCAAGCCAACCCCGTGTTTCCACCAGAGAGCCCTCTGCAGATCCTTTCCAAAACATTAAAGGGAAAAAGGAGAAAAAAAGACCCTATCCCTACACACAGTCAACTGCTTAAGGGGTGCAATTAAAAATTGATTTTCGTCCTGTCTTTTTTGCATGGTTTAACAAAACTAATGTTTACGCATTTACAGCTCAGTAAGAGGATAATGTGCGTAATGAAAGAAAAACCCACTGACAGCCATGTTCATTGCCCTTCATTAGCATTGGTGCTTAATTTAATATAGATTTGAATAGACATGAGGGAGCCCGCAGGAGGTTAAATGGTGAAAATATAATAAATTAAATCAGAGATTATTGAATTTACAATTTAGTTTCTGTGACACTCAACAGACATAATTCATTAGATTTACTCTCTCAGAAAATAGTTCAAAGTTTCAAGTATCATTTATTCATTCATAGTCTTGGACTTTTTTTTCAGATGGCATTAATGTAATTATGAAAATGTGGCCAGTAATGAACATATAACTCTTGTATACGTGTGATCCTCCTAATAGCATTTTTCATTATGTAAATACTGCAGCTTAATTTTTCTCTTAAATATACATATATAATCTCAGATTTTTCGGGTTAGGTTTTTTGAAAAGCCCATGGTTTTTCTTATTTCAGAAATATAAGGATTTTCTAAGATTAAAACATTTTTTGGGGCCGGGGATTTAGCTCAGTGGTTTCACTGCCTGCTGTGCAAACGCAAGGACCCACGTTCGATCCCCGGTACAAACCCCCCCCCCCCAAAACCCCACATTTTTTTGCTCTCTTCAGTGGGAAAGCATACATTCTAAAAGAGAAATAAAAATGTGAATATCTAAAAATATTCTTCCAAGCATGTTGTACCCAGAGGTAGTTATCAAGTGCTATATATGATAATCGGATTTAAGTAACATAAGGAATAAGAACTTGTTATGAAAAGTCATGTGCCTCAGTGCTGTCCTCCCCTAGGCTTTTTATACCTTATTAGAAGTATGTTTTCTGCAGCTCCTAGGAGGCTGGTGAATCAAAGGCAAGTCTAGGCAGTAATTGCATAAGTAGAAGGAAAGTAATTCTGGAGCTCATTATAGATGAGGTGATGAAAACCCCTCTTGTATTATAATGTTATTGTATAAAATGATACCAGGATTCCTATCTCTTTGATAATACTCGATCATCAGAAAATAAGTAATTTCTTGAGTTCAGTAAAAAGTTCAAGATAATTTGGTCCTTGTCAAGAGACTTGTTGCTGTAATACTCATTAAAAATTCCCCTTGTGACAGTGTAGATACATCTATTTTCCAGATTTTGCTTTAACTTGAAAAGATAGCAGCTTTTAATTTTGAAATTCGTTGAATCATTTGATTATATAAAAATACAAATCTTAGTGGGCAAAACCATTTCTATGATTTTTTTAAAATGTTAGATATTTACGTAATGATTGCTTCACTAAGATCCTTGATTATTTTATTAATAAGAAATACTTGCCTTTTATGTGAACAGAAAAGATATACAAAGATTATTTGTAGCTAAGATGGGAAGAAAAATCTGGATGTGTGTACCTGAAGTGATACTGTCACACACATGACTAAGCTTGGTGGATGGTTTTTAAATGTACATACTAATTTCCTCCTGCTTCTTGTCTTCTCTTTCATCCCTTTTAAAGCCAAGTCCAGAACAAAAAGGAACTTCTCTGCTTTGTTTACACATCCTTGGCTGCGTTTCACTGTGACATGCGCTGCTGTTCTTTTAGCACCAAAATGTTGGCACACACTCCTGAAAATTTCACACCATCTCTTGCTGGATCAGCAAGCTTAACCCACCAAAATCTGGTGTTGTGCAATGGTTTTTGACTGATAATCAATCTTTATGCTGCTCGACAGTTGTTGCTGGGACACGGAGTGGAGCAGGTGGCAGATGTGTGTTGTCTTTTGAGAAAAGAAATTGTAGGTGAGCTTGGACACAGACTAGTGGATCACATGTCCATTGAAGACTCAGGGGAAGAGGAAGGGGGAAAGCCACTTATCTAAGTTAAGCTCAGGAATAAGCCCAAACCCTGATATTTGATTTCTTTCAGAATGTTAAGGATATAAACATGAACACACACATACTCACACCCTCTGAAAGGAAATATTTAATTCACTGGGAGTGATATGTCTATATATCACCCACATATTCATATATATTTTTTCAAGTCACCTAAAGCAGATTAAAGATTCCCTTTCCAGCATGTGTTTCATAGCTTTATCAATAATTTGCCAACCTGTTTTCACAAGTGTATTTTGAAAGTGAAACCCACATGAATGACTTTGAAAAGAGCAGATAAATTCAGAGTGAGGTGACATCATCAGAAATTAGAAAATTGCCAAAGATAAATAGGAGAAAAACAATTGACAAGATTTGGTCTTGCTGAAACATCATTCTAAATGAGCATAAATATTTTAATACGTAGTTAGCTGAAAGGCATTGGAGTCGGCACTTAATCCTTATTTAATTTACTGATTTTTATTTATGCAGCAAGTTCTCAGTGCCTGCCGTGACCTGGTAACAGGCTGGATCAAGGGCAGGTAAAAGTTGGGCTCATATTCTGAATTTGTAGCCATTATTCTTTCATCTAATTTTAATTCAAAACATTAAATCAACAAATATTTTTATTGACTATATATTGTGCATCTAGCCCTGGCAAAAGAACAGAAGTCCTGACCTTTAAGGAGCTTGATCTGGATAGGTAAGTTATAAATTCTCAAATTGAGTACTATTTAACAATGTAAATCAAATGGGTCTTCCAAAGGAAAATTATTTCTGCTATAGGAAGGCCATCTAAGTCAGTGTATATTTTGGCAATTATATTTTCATACTTCATTGGTTTCTTTACACTTTAGAAAATCAGTGTAGACAGTGAAATGGTTTGTTATTGGAAAGTAACCCTAGATTCACTAAGTTAGAAAAAAGCCTGCATATCATCTCTGATTTTTAAAACTAATTTACTTCCCCTTTTGAACATCATTGTGGACAACCAGCGGCACTACGTTTAACAGAAAGCCAGAGAGCTATTCATCACATACCTCAAAACACAAAGCTTTCATTTAGAGGTCAGCCCAAGGTCAAGCCTGACACACAGCACTCCCTGTTGAAATGCAATATCAGAATAATTCTTACATTTTGAAGTTTGGTGATCAACAAGAAGGATTAGCAAGGGATGGAAAAGATCAGAAAAGTAGAAGTATTTTATATGAAGTCTGTTGATAAATATGTCTTATTAAGTCTTATAATTGTGGGATTTTGAGATTCTGACATTTATTAATGATTCTGGAGTTGTGAAGATGTAGTTAATGAATTATTAGAAAAGACATTTTAAAAGCTTTTGGATTTATGGCTATATGGTTTTATTCACAGTTTCTGAAACTTTTACTTAATAGTGACAGTGAAAATCTTGGCTTAGTCCCACATGGTTTATGAGAGTTCAACTCCTATGTAACTGCTAGGAGCTGTGTGCAGTGCAGATGTAGCAGAAGGAGCAGTTTGTGCCCTGTGGTTGCTTAATTATCTTTAAAAAGATGAAGGAGCAAAACTGTTTGGACTTAACTGCTTAGGTCTCAGTTCTGCTGCAGGGAGCTCTGACAGTCATTAAAATGGGGGGGGGTAATATTTCCACTCTTTCCTGTATATCTTTCACTACTGTTTGGCTTTTGGTTATCATTTACAGTGATTCATTTCAGTCCTGAGTTTTGAAATCCAGAAGTGAAATGGAGTATTATGAATAAGATTTTCCATCTTTTATAATCTGTATTGTGAAGATGTAGTCACAGGGAAAAAAATCCATGAAAGGAATTCTTGATATTACACCTAAGATCTAAATTTAAACCTAGAGATTTTCTGCTAACTGCCATGTGATCTACAAAATGAAATAATTTGCTGTGACAGCTTGTGATTGACAAGAATATGTGTGAGCACTTTTAAAATAGGCCATCTTTTCATGTAGAAGTAAATGTCAGTGAAATGATGGATTCTCATCATTTTAATTATTGATGATTTAGAAATATTTCAATTTCACGACACACAAGGCACATTCTAAATAGCAGCATAACACTTTTCCCCCTATCTGCGTCAATAATGAAATGTTCTGTCATATTTTGTTTTTCAAAAAATGCATTAGTTTAATGAACCTGGATTCATGCATTATATCCTGTTCCATTATATATCTACTGAGTTGTTGGTTTTTCAGAGTTGTGTTAAATGCACAAGTTGCAAAAAGACCCACGACTCATACCACATCGCACCTTGCTTCATCTGTTGCTGGACTTCAGGATAATGCTATGGTGCCGCCCACACCAGTGGTCCCTTTCTCCTGCTACAGCAAACACCAGGCATCCTGACACCACCTCGGAGGCAGGTCTGCTTAACTGAGGCAGCTACGGGGATTAGGGTTGCTTTCCCCAAATTCTCTTTCATTGTTGTTTTGTTTGAAACATACCTGCACTAGAAAGATTGTTAGTCTAGTTCAGTGGTGGCGAATCTTTTAGAGCTTTCAATGATATAAACAGCTGGTGTGGCACGCCTGCCATAGGTTCGCCACCACTGGTCTAGTTTATCTCTTACTTAGCTGCGTGTACTCAGAACTATGCAGAATTACTTGCAAGCCAAGTTAGATGAGAACCGATCAAATTCAATGTTAGGTTCCATGTAGACCTTATGGGGAAATTTGATTTGGTTTGCAAACAGAATCGTGGAAAGAATGAAGTTCATGAATCAAAGTTCGTAAAAATGGTCTAACAAGAACAAATAATATCACGGGAAAGAAGGAGGTGGGAATGTAAAGGATGAAACAGGTGTTTGCTGTAAGCTTTAATCAAATCTTTTAGACAGCGGTCTGCCCACTGTGCGTGTTACTCTACCAGAGAAGCTGTTTCTTCAGAATATCAAATTCAATTCGATAGTTCCTCTTTCAGAGTGGTTTACCTTTCACACTGCTCACTTTTGACACTCTCTCATCTGCTAGGATAAAGGCGAGACAAGCATCATTATTTAGTGGGAAGAAAGCTAGACTTGAAAGTCAGATCTCGAGGGAGGGAGTCTCATCCCTGCCCTGTGACCTCGGGTGAATTGGTTTGCACTTTATAATGCCCTTATCTGTAGAATAGAGGCAATAGTACATGATTATTAAGTTTTGTCTTATTTTTCTAATAAAGACAAATTAGTTAAAAATAAAAGGCCTATAAATCCCCAGTCTGAATAGAAAGCAGAATAGCATTCCGTAAACATAACAAAGATTCCAAAACTATTACTCAGAACTCTCCATCTGCTTCTATCGTCCTAGGATAGCGGGGCTGGCTGGGTTCAGGAAAAAGACAACAGCAAAAATGTAGCTCCTACGTGCTTTATCACTGCCAGGAAAACAAAGTACAGTGGGACTGGGGCGAATCACTTAATCTCGCTAAGCCAGAGTTTCCTTATCCATAAATTGAGCATGATAAAGTCAACCTGAGAGTCATGCTCAGGTGGAAAGAAGACAGTGGGCGTACAAATCTGGCACAGGGTTCATTTCAAAAACACTGTCTGTCCATCTACTCTTCCCTGATTTTCCCTCTTGTGCTCTGTCTTTCCTGATGTGTTTCCACAGGCTTTTCCTACAGGTTGTCACAAATACCAGAATTCACTGCTAGTGATTTGCCAGCCCTGAGATCTCAAAATCCAGGCCAGCAAAGTAAAATCCTTGTGGAGCAGCTGTAATACCTCGTGTTGTGGGAGTCTGCATCAGGCGCTCTAAACCCTATCTGAAGCATAGGTGGAAACCAAGGCCTCTTCTAAACAACCCTCCAAGAAGAGCCTGCCTTCCCCTGCTCTCTTCCAAGAGTTGTATTTTGAAATATGTTCATGACCCAGGGTGAGACTTACCTGTCAGCTGCCATCACTGACTTAGAGAAAGTTCATTGAAAAGTTCAGGGAAAGGGTGACAACATTTTGATTGGCACAATAGATGGGATGTTTGTAATTTTAATCAAATTTAAATTGAAGACATACTTCAGATGATATGTCAGACTAGTGTTGCTGAGTTAAAATCTAATGACAAGCACTGTCATTATTAGTTAAATATAGCCATCATGCCTACAGCAATAAAGGATGACACTTAAAGAACATGCGGAAACAAAGAGCACAAGTATTTAGAGAGAAGGGAGGGACTAGAGACTCAATTGAAGGCAGGAATGTGACCTGGATTAATCTGTTTACCAAACACAGGGGCAATTGTGTTTTGGGTGGATGATATAATTGAATAGAGCAGTATCTCTTCTTACTGTCAGAGCCTTTATATTTTATAAACTCATCTTGAACCCATGAAATGCTGTGCTTGTTCACGTTTAATGTCATTATCTGTACCTACCTGACAGGCAGAGCTTTAATGTGCTTTCAGGTTTACTGCCCAACTATAGGAGAATGAATTTTTTAAAATAAGATTTCTAATAAGCTGGATCTGAAGTTGAGTTTGATGCTTTCATTCTAGTGGTAGAATAAGACAGGAAGTTTGGGGGGAGCTGATACAGGTCAAATGGAAAATTATAATGTTGGGAGCACCTAGAATTATTTAATTTTATGACATGCATTGGCTTTTTAAAAAAAGTAAACTGAGGAAATGCAGTTATGTTATAGATGGAGCTTTTAACACTGGAGCAGTCTAGGAAGTGCTCTATCTTTTTCCTGATTTGACAATAAAAATGAAATTAAACTAGGATGTAGATTCTATGAAATAAAATCCAGCCCATGATGGGGGCAGAGCATTCTTTGGGTGCTTTGGGAAAACAAGTCCATGAGCAGGGCTGCACTGGGCAGTCCCTGGGAACCCGGGCTATGGCCCTTGGGCAGCGTTTTCCAAGGTGACACAAAGCCCTAAAGCCTCAGGAGGGCCCCTCTGCCCACACTGGAATCTTAACTTTCCCAGTGCCTGAGGAGACAAAGACTGGGGGAGTTCTGGTTGCAATTGTTCTGGGAGCCACCAGGCATGGGTAAGAAATGTGGGGAACAGGATGGGAAGACAGGATGAGAAAGCCCTTCCTTGGCAGCCAGGGTGTGGGCGGAGGCCCGGCCCAGAGGGTACGGACTCAGCCTTTTCTAACCCTGGCCTGGGGCAGGAGGTGGAGGGGGAGTGGGAGAGGGAGGCCACTGGTTCCCAATTCCTGGGCAGGTGCTAGGCTGCCTGGGTTCTGGGAACTGCAAGTTTTGGCTTTCTGGAGATGAGGAAGTTCAGGAAGGCAGGAAGAGAGGCTGTTTCCTGGAGGGTCACCGTGCATTTGGGTGCCACAGAGGTTCTTGTCTCGCTGCTCAGCCTGGCGCCCCTCCCCGGGCCCTGCAGCCCCTTGCTCTTGTGTTGCTGCCCACCCACGCCAGCCTCAGATTGCGCCCCTCCACCGGAGCGGAGCCTGGCAGGCCTTGGCGGCCGTTGTTCTGGGTTCCGTGGCATGCGCGGCCCTCCTGAGGCCTCCTGGTGCCCTCACCGCGGCCCCTTCCTGTTGCTGCCTCCTCGGCCTTCGCCCACTCCGTGTCCGCCAGGGCCCTGCGTCCCGTTCTCAGCCTGCCCGCGCCCTCTGCAGACCCGGGCGCTGCGGTGTCCCTGTCGCCCGGCCCCGAGCCCAGCTCTCTCCTCTGCCAGCGCCTGGCCGGCTGGTTCCCCTGTCTCCCTGCAGACGGCGACCTCTGTCGGGGTTTTCTCCACGCGGTGTCCACGCAGACAGGAGCCGTGGGGATGCCCAGCGCCTTTGCTCAATGCACGATGAGTGAATGAAATGGCCTAAGTGAAGCCAGTAATTTTTAAAGTTTCTTTCAATCCCAAAGCTTGACAGTTCCGAAGCCGCTGTGTAGTAGGCACCAAACTTGTGCTTTTTTGCTGCCTCTTCCCGAGTTGTCCTGTGATACACATTCTCATTTCCTAGTAAACTCAACAAAGGGCACAATAATGAAATAGCTAATTAGTCTTGAGTATAAAAATGAAACTGTTTCCCCAAATGCAGAGAAAACAGCAGTCAAATTAATACCTATTGAGTGGAATGTGGCCTGGCGTCTAACCTGCTAAGTGCCCAGTGAGTAGCGGCCGTGCTGTGATCTGACACATTCGCTGAGCACGGCTGTGTCCACACACCGCGTCGGGTACGAGCTGTGCAGCGCGAAACAAATGCTCACTCTGAAAACGGGCGGCCACCTGCACCGTCCAAGCCCTGGGCCTCGTGTGCTCCCTCACGATGTGCCAGCTCCTGGAGGCCCACAGGTGGGCGCGTTCTGAGTCCTGGAGGTGCCCGGGCCTAACGGGCGGGTACAAAGACGGAGAGGCCGTGGCCAGGGGACACCTGGCTGGGGAGCCCGATGAGCGACGGGAGGCAGCACGGCTGGGCTCAGGAAGGCACCTGCTGGGTGCCAGTGGCGGGCACCACTCTGGGGCCGCGTCGGCTCTGGGGCCGCTCCTGTTTGCTCCAACTGGGCGGGCGCCGGCAGGCATCTGGTGGGAAGAGCTGGTAACCATCCGGCGGCGTGCTAGCCTCGTAGGAGGGCACAGGACTGACAGTGCCGGAGTGGGAAGCCGCGCCCAGCTGCGCGAGCGATTCTGATCAGCCGCGGCACGGGGGTGGGGGGGGTGCATAAAGAGAGCGTGCACTGTGCCTAAAGGCATTTTGAGCATGATATTGGCACCTGGTAAGGGCAGCACTTTTTAGGTGGGGCGGGTGGATACACGCGAGACGTGGGGAGCAGGAAGCCAGATGCAGGGAAAGCTGGTGGGTCTGGGGGTGTTCTCTTGTTCCTCGAGACCCTTTTTTAGGCCCTTGAGGAAGTGCACCGTGCCCTAGTTGAAGGTGTGGGGTCTGGAGCCGTCTGCTCTGGGTCGGATTTCGCCCCATTTAATCTACGGATGCCTCAGGTCTAACAGTCATCTCCCTAAATTGCAATTTCCTCAAAGTCTGACTTCTCTAAGTCTCCTTGCTAAAATTCAAATGGCGTTATCTACTCCTTAAGGTCGTGAGGACAGAGGGGTTAGTGAACGTAAAGCACTCGCCACAGTGTTTTCCGAATGTTGCATCCTCAGTGAAAATCGCGAGGGTAGTAATAGCGCAGCGAAGGGCAGGCCTGCGTATTTACGCTCAGGGGAGCCTCTCTCGTAGAGACAGACTCGTTCCTATGACAGGTAAGGGCACTGCTACGATTATTCCCATTCCCAAAACTAACGCAGATAACGTGGGAGGCGGGTTTTTCCGAGGTTTCAGAGCCGGAGAGAGGCAAAGCCAAGGTCAGCCGAAGGGCGTGTGGCTGCGGAGCCCCGCACTGGCTAGGATGCCACGGGGCTCCCTGGTAATGACCAGTGCACGGGCGTTGGCGTTAGGATGCTTGCCTTAGAGTCCTTCATGGGTTGGTCCAAACATTTTAGTTCTTTAACATGCTGCAAAATTCCAGTAGTTCTCCTGTGTTTGTCAATATCAACTGAGATCGGGAAAGTAGAATGAACTCTAAAATCACTACATGTAATTTATGTTACAAGTGACATTTCACATTTTGCTTTATCCCTTTTTCCCTTTCACTCCGAGGGAACCTAACCTGAGACAAGATGGAGGGAGTCCTGACTCAACTGTGTGTTCCTGACAGTAAACCCTCGATCTTAACTTTTCCTTGTATTCGCCCATGTTGGCAGTGCACACTGACCACACTGCTCGCGGGGAGCTGGTGCGTGTGCACTGCACATCTGAATTCTGTTTCCACCCCCTCCCTCTATCTCTCCGTCCGCACCCCCTTGTTTCCTATCACCTGTCTTTTATTTTGCCCTTTAATTTCTTTACGCTTTCACTCCAATAAATCGGAGAGTCTTGACGAAATGGACAGACTCTAGACCCATATGAATTACCAAAGCTGAACCATGAAGACATAAAAATTCTGAAAAATCCAATCATAAGCAATGAAATCGATGCAGTAAAGAAAAAACCTTCCAACTAAGAAAAGTGCAAGCGCTGATGGCCACACGGCAGATTCTCCAAGGCCTTCCAGGAGGAGCCAGTGGCGCTCAGATCCACAGCGACCCTTCAGAGCACCTTCCTGTCACTCTCCCCGGACCGCTCCTCCCTCCCTCTCGGCCGCCAGGGACCACTGGGAAGGGCTTCCTACCTGTCTGGCGTCCTTCGTCACACCTGCTATTCCATACTCCAACCACTGCTGAATTTCCCTAGAACATTCATTTTATCACTGCCGAAAGAGGAAGCTCTTGGGGCTGGGTCTTGACTTTCACGACTTCTCATCTTAATTCGGGGTGGGGACTGTGATGAGGTTTCATCCCCAAGACTTGCCAAGGGGACGCAGAGGGGCCAGGCCCCGTGTCCAGCCAGTCTTCCCTGGGCTGAAGGATGCAGGACCAGGCAGAGCCGCCCCTCCTTGAGACAGAAAGTGCACTTTCTCAAGGCCTTTCCTTGGCAGAGGCTGTCTCCTGGCTACCAGGGAGGATCGCCTTGCAGGTTTCCCGTTGGGGACACTGGGCAGCTGTGTGGCGTGGCAGCAGGACTTGCAGTGGCTGACGTCTGGGGCACGGGAGTAAGTGGACAGTATGGACCCTACTCAGCCGTACTCTTGCCTTCTGATGGCCTCCATCACGCCCAGAATAGAGCCAGAGCCTTCACCACAACCTGCACAATCTGGGCCCCTTCTGCCTCTTTGGCCACAGGTCCATAAACTCCCTGTCTCAACCTTAGTTTTTTCTTTCTCAACCACGCCAAGCTGATTCTTGCCTCGGAGCCTCTGTGTGTTTTTGTTTGTTTGGAGGCAGGGTCTGGCTAAGCTGCTAACTCACCCAGGCTGGGCTCGAACTTGGGACCTTCCTGCCTCAGCCTTCCAGAGCGCGGGATCACAGGCGTGTGCCCCCATGCGCCCAGGCTGCATTTGGTTTTCACTTTCCCTGAGCTTTTCAGGAGGAGTGTCTCCTCATCCAGCTTCACTACCCAGTGTCTGCTTGTCAGAGAGGCCTCAGTTGCCAGCCCCTGGGAGGCTCTGGGCTGCATCAGCAGCAGTGTCTCCTCCACAACAGTCACTGGGGCCTCAACCAGGGGATGCCCAGTGAGTGCGGAGGAGTGGAGTCACTTGGGGAGAAATGAATAGGTGTGGAGAGCTCAAGATCTCCTGGGATAACTGAAAAAAGTGGAATGGAACCTGGACGAGTGCAGAACACGATGCCTGTGAGATCAGGCAGAAAATTCATGGCGGAGGGCAGGGTGGCGGCTGGAAGCACAGGGTGTCCAGAGCTGACTTCCTGCCCACTCCACCACGGAGCAGCCTGAGGTCCTGGGCTGTTATGGAAGTGGGCAGAACAATATCACCTGTCATGAAGTGGTCAGCAGGACTGAGGTAACTGCATCAGTCTCGCAGAACAGGGGCTGGGTGGCAGCAAGCATTATCATTGGTGGAACTTGGCAAGTTCTACAGAGAGGAGCGAAGGTCACAGCCAAGGCCAGGACTAGGGCGACACAGTGACAACTGTCTTGAGGCACTTGCTCCGAGGGTTGTGGGAGGGCCTGGAGTGCACCTTCTTGAATGTCCTCTTCTTGGCCTGACTCCTTGTCTTGTCTGGCTACAGAGACAAAATACCCAACACCCCCAAGTTCCAACCCAAGGGAGGAAAGGTTTAGCTCACAGTCTGTGGAGGTTTCAGTCCACAGTCTGCTGGCTCCAAGGCAGGGTAGCATGGCAGAGGAGAAACAGTTCATGGCAGGGTAGGCAGGAGGCAGCGGCAGCAGCCTGCCTTCCCTCTCTCCCTTTAAAAGGCTACAAGCCTTTTTTTTTGGTACTGGGGATCAAACTCGGGATCTTGTGCTTGTGAGGCAGGCAGCAGCACCACTGAGCTAAATCCCTGGCCCTACAAGCCTATTGATTGGTGCTACCCACACCCAGGGTAGCTCTATGCTAAACCAATCAGTGAACTAATTTAGTACCACAAATCCTTAATTCCAGTATCACATGCCCTAGATCCAGCCAGCTCCAAAAAGGCCCACCTATGAGCATGTGAGGCTTTGGGGCGGATGTCTGGACATGAGCCATAATGCTCCCTCACCCCAGTTCCTGGTCTGAGTGATGACCAGAAGCCCTCTGTGGGTTGGGTTCTCCATGTCTGGTGCAGTCTTCCATTCTTGCCCTGGCAATGGTGGGCTCTGGCTAGTGCTGGTCTCTGGCATGGCTAGGGTCTGGTGCCGGTTTCCCAGCCTCTCCTTCCATGGACACATCTAGTTCCCTGATGTCCCCTCTGGTGGGCTCTCTTTTCCTGTCTGGGCACTAGCTGATGTCACAGTTGACTGACTTCATAGCCTGGGAGCAATGGATTTCAAGGAGGTGAGGAAGAAGCTAATGTATATGGAGTGACTTTAATGCATTGGGATCTTTCCTTCAGAAGGTTGAATCTTCAGAAAACAGTGGGGTGATGCCCACTGAGAGTTCACCCATGAGGAATCTGAGATTGGGCGATGCAGAACTCAACCAAGCCCACTAAGTAACAGTGCTGAGATTCAGAGCTTACACTTTTTCTACTCCTTGTAGAATTTGGAGCACTCAGATGGTGGTGGACTCCCATTAAACTGCAAGAATTCATTAACTTTGGTTTCTTTCCTCCAGTAAGACATAGTTTATTATTATTTTTAATTTTAAGAGAGTTGGTTTTAGACCTCCTTTTCTTCCTTATTCTCTTCTTTCATTATTTATTGAGGTGAAAGTCACAATAACAAAATTAATCATCTTAAAGCAGACAATTCAATAGCATTTAGTGCATTTACAATGTTGTGCAACCACACCTGTCTAGTTCCAAAGCGTTTCCATCTTTCCCAAATAAATTCCTTCCCCATAGTTTCTACCACTGCTGTCTTGTCTCAATCCCAGACACCCCTCCCTCTCTGTTCTGCTTATATGAGTTTACCTCTTCACAACATTTCATAAACATAGAATCAGAGTGTGTTACTTTTTTGCATAATGTCTTTATGTTCATCTACATTGTAGTAGGCATCAGTGTTTCATTCCTTTTCATAGCTGAGTAATGTTCTATCATGTAAATACTGCAATTTGTTTAGCTATTCATCCACCGATAGGCATGCAGTTTTCACCTTTGGTTGCCAGGAATAGTGCTGCAGTGAACACACCTGTACATGAATTTAACTGGATGGCCATTGTCAATTCTTTTGGATATATAAGAACCCATTAACTGTAGCTCATTTTTCCTAATTCTAATTCTTATCAATTTCATATTATAAAATGAAAAATACAGCAACTAATTTATGCAAAATATTTTTCTTTTTGAAGGAGAATCACATTTATAATCTTATAATCTAGCTCTAATTCACTCTAAGTTTTGCTCACATTTCTGCTCACCATATATGCATTTGTATGTGTGTAGAAGTCTGGGAGAGAGAGAGAGAAAGAGATAAAGTGGAGGTTATTAATATCTACTGTTATATTTCCTATCAATAGTAGCAGATTTTATCTAAAATACCATTTCTAAGTCAAAGGGATCCTGGTTCTTTCAATAAGCGCTAACACAGAAGGGTTATTTGGAAATCTGTGCAAACAAATAAATGTAGCTGTTTCCAGTTATGTGTAAATAAGATTGTGTTTCTCTCATTAGGACAAGAGCAAATGAGGGAGACATCTATGTGCTTTGTTACTAATGTGCAATTAATATGATCTAAAGTAAATTGGATACACAAGTAAAGATGCTCGGGTGCAAATTATTTATTCATGCAATAAAATCTCTTGAAAAGAAAGGAACGCTGACGGTAACTTTGTAGGCAACACACCATTCTCCTGCTCCTGCCCATGTATTTTCAGCACCCTACCTAGTAATAGTCATATTCCTATTAATGTTAGTGAGAGTTTTGAAACTTCAGTCCCTATACACATCTTTGAAAATGTGTATGTCAAAGTAAACTGTTAATGAAAAACTGTTTTTTGTTTTCAAGGAAATAGTTTGAATCTCTCACCAAAGATGCTCCAGAAGGCCCTTCATTCTTGTTACGGGGGAGGAATAATAGCAGACAGTTGCTATCCGGAGGTCATCATCTTTAAGGCATCATGGATAAGAAGTTGCACTGGGGAGGGAATCGTGTTTAGGGTTTTCCCAAGCCCAGAGAACACAGAAGCGCGGCCCCATGCTGCTGCACAGTGATGGAGGACGTTGATTCTTTCCTGGACCCTTTCACCTGGGAGCACCTGATCAGTGATAGCGGCGTGCTAAGGTGAATTTTAATTAGGACTAAATTGTGGTATTACTCTTTCATACCCTGAACATCTGTTCCCTTCAGAAATGATGATTTATGCAGGCTATCAGAGCAGACAGCTTGCTACAGCTTATGTCACGGTTAGTGGGAAGCTGGTGGTGGTGTTTTGGAAACCAGCATCGAGGTGGAGGCTGGCCAGGGCACAGACACAGGTAACTGGGGAGGGAGGACGGTGTGTCCACTTTTAATTTTGAAGCCAAATAGTGACTTGATTTTAAAAAACAACCTGTTTTCTAGACCATCTGTTGTTGATGAAGAAAGTAACTTGGACAATGAGGGGCCGACGGTTCCTGCGGTCTCAGAGGTGGGGCACAAGCCTGCGGTTTCCTTGGGGTGAGGAGGCCCCTGGGAAGACTGGGTCCGCGTTCTGCTCTTTAGGAGCTGCGCGGGGCAGGACGGGCATGAGGGCCAAGAGGGGAAGGAAGCCACGAGGAAGGTGATTTGTGCCCAACATCAGAATATGAATCAGATTTCAAACTTTTTAGGGCTTTCAAAATGTGCTTTCCCCCCTTCTAAATGGCAATATCAACTAATAAACTTAAATCATTAAGAAGGCATTACATGTAAGTAAACATCCATCTGTTTAGAGGTGTGCTTATTGCACCAACAACACGAGTTATTTTAGCAGCATGATGATGTTTATTTGGTTAACATAACT
This sequence comes from Heterocephalus glaber, assembly GCF_053883595.1. Classification (NCBI taxonomy): domain Eukaryota; kingdom Metazoa; phylum Chordata; class Mammalia; order Rodentia; family Bathyergidae; genus Heterocephalus; species Heterocephalus glaber. The sequence goes on from NW_028258293.1 coordinate 2,135,858, forward strand.
GACCATTCACTTAGTAAAAAGTCACTGAGGACCAGGGATTTAGCTCAGTGGTTCCGGCGCCCGCAGGGTACCAAGTTCGATCCCCGGTACCAACAAAACAAAACAAAATAAAAAGTCATGGTTGTGCTGGGAAATTAAGCAACTTCTTCATCTAAAATGGGATAGCAGTAATGCCGACTTCCCACTCTCTCTTTGGGAAATCAGCATGATATTATACATGCAGAAGCAGGCCTGGCAACCAAGGAGTTTCCAGTAAATATTTCTATTATCTTTAGAATGAATAAATGTGCAATAACTTCTACTAGAAGTTATTTTTCTTATGAATGGGAAGAGGTTATTAGGAACTGAATATATGTGTACCTGACTTCTTTAGACCAAACTATTTCAAATTGAATATTGCTTGAAATGGATGAACACTCAACTACATACTGAAAATTTTAACCAAAATATCTATTTCATCATCCACTTATTTTTATGGTGGTTAACATCATATCAGTTAAGAGCATTTAGGAGCTGGGCACCTGGGTTTTATTTGTTACTGACTTGCATATTTGGGTTAGACCAAGGGACATGATATATAAGAGGAAATTGCTGAGGCTTGTTGTAGCATCTTCCTTGGAAATTTTGAAAAGTAGAGAGGAAAGACCCAGCGCCTCTTGGATTGTTAAGACGCAGCCTCCCTGGGATGGAAGCGAGACTGGATAACCTCCTGCACTCACTTGGGCTCACTCTGCTCCGGTCTTGGCGGCAGAGCTGGAGTAATAGCTGCTCTCACAGATGCTGTGCTCTTAGATGACAGGCTGGGCGTAAGTAAAAATGTCACTGATGTTTCGATTTTTGCCTCCACAGAGCAATTTATTTAAAACTGGATGATCATGGACGTCTGCAGCTTATTTTTCCCCTTACAATTTGTAGAATTTAGAGATTTCTCCATTCGTGAAATGATGGGACATGATGCAGTAATAAATGTGTCTATAGACATTTGCCCAATCTCACTTTTCAGAATGAAGTAAAGGGAGGGGGCAACAATGTGCTAGTCCTGGGCATCGTTAAGAACTTTGGGAAGGGAAAAGTAAGGCCAGCTAATTATTATTTAAATAAAATTTAAAATGAATGTTAAGGCTTTTTGGTAATTATTGATAATGCCTTATTTATAGGTTAGATAATAGTAATAGACATAAAAGATAGAAATTCTAATTCTTAGAAATAGAAATAAGATGGCATAGTCATAAGAAAACAAAGTATTTTTTCTTTTATGATAAAATATTGGGCATGTTAGTATTTTCGGATTATTACTGTGTTATAAAAGTAGAGTGGAATGTAAAGGAGTCTAATGTGGCAAAGGTTATTAGGGTGGGACAGAGGAGAACTATTGAACAGTGGTAAAATAAGAGAGATAGAGCCACCAAGTCCCTAGGGGCCTGGAAGGGAGACAAGGGGAAGAACTGTGTTTCAATCATAGACAAGAAATCAGAGGGAAAGGTGTTTATTTATTTTGGGAGGTTGAGTAATTAAAGTTTGAGGTGAGGGCCAAAATTATATAAATCTTCACTAGACTTTAGAATGCCAGTAGTACTGCATATCCATTTGAAACTCAAATCTGATAGCTTTAGAAATACTTAGTATGGTTTAATAATCACATAGTGTTTGCTACTATAGGATATATCCTAAGTGCATATATTCTGTGAACTGGTAAAGGTATTAAGAGAAATCTGTTAATGGAGAATGAAAAGCTACAGATACCTAACTTTGTTTTTTAAACAGGAACTTGCTAAGTAGTTCAGGCTGGCTTTGAACCCACCATGTAGCCCAGGCTGACCTGGAACTCACTGTAGTCCTCCCACCTCAGCCTTCCGAGCGCTGGGATTACAGGTCTGCACCACCACACCTGGCTGAGATACCTAACTTTTTAAAATTGGCAGCATTGGGCCGGGGATTTAACTCAGTGGTTCTGCCGCCTGCCGAGCAAGCGCAAGGACTCCAGTTCAATCCCCGGTAACCGCCCCCCTCCAAAGAAAGAACTTGCTCGTAAAGTTGGCAGCATGATGGATAAGTTTTACTTTCCTCCAATTATCAAAGACAATTATAGATTAATTATAGATTAATTGTTAAAGAAGTATCAGTAAGTGGTGTGGATATTTTCCAGGATAGTATCCCTTTTAAAGAAAATATTGTTTTCCTTCAGCAATTTATAATATATCTTTTTTTGCTTGGTTTTCTATATTCTTTCACTGAACACTGGTGAAGAAAATGATGAAAAATAAGAATCAGATGATGGAACAGCCTCTGTGGTCCTGGTGTGCGTGGCCTCTGCTGTTCCGGGTCGCCTTCTGCCTCAGCCCATGACCTTTCCTCTCTCCTGTGTTGGATCCCCTCTCTTCCTATTTCTTCTCTGTTGTCACTTGCTCTGTTGTGCACATATTCCAGTGCTGCCCAGGAATGGGAATACAGGAGGTGAATGCTTCGAGATCTTTGGAAACATTTTTATCCCTCCCAGTATTAAAGCTATTCCTCCCTCCACCTGGTTTCCAGAGTTGCTGTTACCTAGGCCAACACTGCGCGATCCTCACCCTTTCCAGGTGACATGAGGGTGAGAACACTTGGAGTCTGCTCCTTATGGGCAGTGTGCACACATGTGTCCGAGACGCGCAGATGCTCAGGTTCTTTTCAGCCTGAAAGTCTCACCCACCTTCTTAGAGAAAATGGGAATTATTCTTTGACAATATCCCCGGGCTTCATCCTCGCTGTGCTGGTTTTATGGAAAGTCTTTTCCGTCTTGGATCTTGTGGACTGAACTACAGCATTTCCTATCCTGGGAGGTTTGCTTATCTCTACCTTTAACTTGGAGGATTTTTTGATTCACCATACATTGTCTCTGTCTTCTCTACTTGGTTTTTGTTTTAGGGTTTGGGGATGTCTTGATTGTATTATTTGATTATGGGCTTTCTTGAAATATGAATTTAATCCTCCATCCAGATTGAAAAGAGGAGAACTGAGAAGCTGGTTTAAGGTTCTGCAAGCCTGAGTGCGTCCTGTGAAGGAAGGATTTCCTCTGGGGCGGGGCAGCTGGCCATCGGGGTCGGGTTGACCAGCCTCCCTGGATGGAGTCTGCCCTGTGCAATGCAGTCTGGGAGCGAGGAAAGGGGTGGGGTCTCTCCTGCAACGTGTCCACATCCCTCACCCCCTGCCCCTTTCAGATTTGCAGTGTATGCTGGGGATTGCCTGGGAGCACTGAGGGACAGCGCAGGCCTTCCCATGTGAGACAGGGTCTCCCTAAGTCGCCCAGGCTGGCCTTGAACTTGTGATCCCCTGCCTCAGCCTCCCCTGCACTACCGCTTCCTTTCCATCTTTTCCGTGAGTTACCATCGCTCCGGGGCTCCATGGGAGCAGCCGCTGTTCCCCGATTCCCTGGATTAATCTCCGGAGTGCACAGCTCCTTCCTTCTTCCTGATGGCAACACTGCCGAGCCTGACAGTTTCAGGGAATAATCATCCTGTCTTCAGGTCCACTTTCCAATACCCAGTGGCTCCCATTTCCAGTCCTTTCCAGGGTTCAACAACACAAGTCACCTTTACTTCTGGAGGCTTAAGTTTCAATTTTTCTGCTAAATCAGTTACCACTTAATTATCTTCCCTCCTTTCTGTTCCTTTTTTAAAAAAACTAATCTTTGGTATTGAAAATGTTGATTTTTAAGATTAAAAATATTCTCTTCCTATCACAACTGATTGTTTTCCCAATCTGTGGGTGTTCCTGCACCCTAACTTAGAAAACATCAAGTCAGGGTACTTGAATGGGAGGGGAATACTTCCTCCCGTTCTCCGGGGGATCCATGTTTGCTGCAGGCGGGAGCCGGTGATATTTCCCCAAGTCTGCCCCACAGAGCACCTGCTACCGTCGCCTGGGCTGTGTTGAAAGAAAGACCACACTCCAGGCCCCTCCAGGCTGGTGCAGTGGGGAGTCTCTGCAGCACAGGCCTGCGAATCCGGATCCATTCTGTGCCTGCTGATGATTCCTCAACCCACCAGAATTGAAAAACTCTTATTCCCCTGCTCAAAAGCTATGCGGATATTGGCTGGTGGCAATTTCCGTCTTTGTCTTTTAAAGTTAATTAATAAGATTGTGTATATTTATGGAGTACCTGTGATGTCTTGACACGTGCATACATTGTATAATATTCAAATCTGGGTAAACATCTGTTTCCTCGAACATGTATCATTTCTTTGTGATGAAAATAATTTTCATGGAGTTCTTTCTTGTTTGATCTGCTATTATTTCTTATTGGTTTGAAAGAAAGAAAATAGCTGGTGAGACAAAAAAGGAGGTTATGAGAAATTAGACAATTAGATGCTAGATTTGGATAAAAGTATGGGGTTTAGAAATCAGGAAATGGAAAATATGTACAAGTTTGCAGAAAGGAAGTGGTCTATGTGCAATAAGGCTGGCTTTCAAAAAAGTAAATACTCCCTTCATATTCATATGTAGACATATTTCCATGTTTTTACTGAAGAAACATGTATTAAAGGAATCACATACATATGTATATGACTGTCAAGGTATAGATAAAAGACTTTATTAGATATCTTTAAATCAGATGAAAGTCTAGACTTTGTTATTTTTACCTTGTATTCATTTGAAAAAAATAGCATAGTAGCCTAAACAAAAATCCTTTAATATTTTTTAAGTTGAAGAAGAGCTCAATTCAATTGAAGAAATACAACATGATAATATAATTGTAGAATGTTCACACATATAGATCAGTAACTGTAGTAGCAGAGATTTCCCAATATTGTGGGTAAGATAATTCAGGGTCCATTTTAAGAGATTCAGAAAGGAGCAGTTGGAGTAACAAAATTTGATTAAGAATGTTCATCATAGGTTCCGACAGGGGAGGTCATGCATAATTAGTATGTTGGAAGTTCTTTAAAGAGCTTTTTATGAAAGAAAAGAAAAATTCTTTTGACATTGTTATTTAAAACTTAGTCTGATTTTTATATCACGTGTTAATATCTAATTTTTAAAAATGAAAAGATTACTTTTTAAAATATAGAATTTGACAATATAATATATTATAATATAATTTATTCTTGAGAGACCATCAGTAGCCAATTGTCTTCTCTTTACTTAGTGTGAATTCTAACGGTTATACAACTGGGTTATTTTATAATATTATAAGTAAGTATTTAGCAGTCAGACTTTTCCTTGAATGAAATTCTTTAAAAAAAGAAATATGAATTACCTAGGTAGAAATAAAAACTAAAGAGAATTTTCAGTCTTAAAATTTATTTACTGATGGTAGTTAAGGACAGTCCTTAATATTCTTCAGGAACAGGTTAACAGTTATATAGTTAATCTGAAGATGTAAAATTTATTTCTGTGTTCTTTCATTCCAATTGTTTTCTAGTCATGTATATTTTATGTCTAATATTTTTTTATTTCTAGGAACATAAAACAATGATAGCTAAATTGAAAGATTTATTGGGGTAGTCTATATAGACCCTTATTACTAATTTATCTTTGATGAACTTTGTCTAATTTCTGGACATCAGAATCTCAGAATTTTATGAAATATGAAATATGAAAATGACTTAACATAACCACTGAAAATTTTTTAAAAAGTGAAACATCTGTTTCCAGGCACACAGAATATCTTGTAGCAGACTAGCAGTCATCACATTCTACACAGCTAAAACACCAGACAAATACAGGACAAATATTAATTTTAGATATTAAGTAACAGGAAGCACCAGCTGCAATGCAGGGAAGAATTGAAATGGGTCTTTCCACTTACCCTGCCCTCGCACCTGGTGGCGACCATGGGACTGTCATTCACAGAGGAAAAACCCAAGGAAAAGAAAGCCCAGTGGTCTCCTTAAGCTGAAAAGATGGACGTTGGGGGTTTGAGAGGCTGAAGGTCAAGGCCAGAGAAGACTGAGCCATGTGGGGGACCACAGGCCTCGGGAGGGCATGAGTGGAATGGTGCAGTTGCCCGTGTGTGGACCCAGTCCCACAAGCCTGGTGCACACCCTCACCAGGGCTTGAACAGCTGTTAGGACCATAAGAGGGAGACACTGTGAGAGCAGAGGAGGGAAGGAGTGCATGCTCAGTGTCGGAGAGATGTCTCGGTGAACTGGTAGGGCGTTTCATTCAGCAAGATCCCAAAATAAGTACTTCATGTCCAAGAGAAAGTTCCTCAGTATAAACAGACACAAAAATAAAGTTATCAGATGTGGACCCTTAACAAACTATTTTAAATATGTTTAAGAAATTTTGTAAACAGTGGATATAATGTGAAGAGGAATGGCAACCAAAAAGAATCGATGGAATGTCTAGACCTGAGAAATGATGTCTCAAAGGCAAAGAGAATGGATGGATTTAACAACAGGTTAGACGGCAGAGGAGGAAAGATCAGTGAACTTCAAGACAGAGCAATAAAAACTGTCCCACTTGAAATATAGAGAGGAAAAAGCAGAAGACTAAGAAAAGGGTCAGCAAGCTGTAGGGTCGGATGTCCGGTAGCTCCCTACAAAGACTGAGAAGGGACTGAATACCCTGAATAAATGATGGCCAGACTTTTTTCTGAAGTCAGAAAGAATCTCAACTCACAGATCCAAGAGGCTTAATGAACAGCTAGCAGGAGGAAAAGCTAGACCGGGACAGAAGTCAAGTTGTTGTAAACAACGAGGAAGAGAAGAGCTTCGAAGCATCCCGGTGGGTAGGGAGGGACACATCAAAAACAGAGACCAGAATATCAGAATGAAAGCCGACTAATTTCCTGTCAAAAACAGTACACACCGAAAGACAGCAAATCATTACTCGTGGAGAGAAACGACATCATTAATGGGCTTACGGAAAATACAGGTCACCATAGAATTTCATGTACACTGGAAACTGCAAAGCAAAATAAAGACATTCTCCAGCAAACACAAAGGAGGCGACTTCTTTCTAGAAGACTTGCACTACACGAAATGTGAAAGAATTTTTTTCACTGAAAGAAAATGATGCTGGAAGAAGTTGAGTATACACAAAGGGACTATGTCAAATGTGCATGAAATGCTCCCTGAGAGGGAGCATTTGGTCTTCACTGAGCAAGCTCTGATGCCTTGGGAGGAATCAAGGTCCTATGAAGTATGCTTCCTAACCACAACAGAAATCAATTAGTGATAAATAACAAAAGACAGCAGGCCATACTGCAGACACAGCGCACAGACATTAAGCACTACAATCCTAAACAACACATGACTTGGGAAGAAACATGAAAGGAAGTTAGAATAACAATGAATTCAAACTCTCAGATTTGTAGGGTGAAGCTAAAGTACAGCAGTGCTTAAACACTTAGGTTTAAAAAGGTGAAATGTTGAACATCGGTAGCCTAAGGCTTCACCTTAAAATGCTAGGAAAAGGAGAGTAATTATACACTCCCTGGTTTCTTTTGTTAAAATTTTATTTGGGTATTCATTAATTATAATTTTTATTTTAAAAATGTCTTCATTTAACTAGTATGTTGAACGAGTCTACATATTCATGAGGTGCTATGTGATGTGTTGATACATGGATACATTGTGTAATGTTTAACTAAGGTTAAATATATCTTCTCATTATGGTGAAAGTGTTCCAGATTCTTTTTTCTAGTTTTTCATAATATACAACACATAATTGTTGTCTGTGGTCACCCCACTGTGACAGTCAGACCACGGAACTGGAGCTCAACCCCATGCATCCATCAGCCCTTCCCCTGCTGCCTTGGCTCCAATCTCCCCAGCCTCTGGTAACCACACTTCCATTCCCAACTTCTGTTCTTTTAAGTTATCGTTTTAAGACGTTATTATTATGATTTTTAAATTGACAAATACAAATGGTATATACTTATGGAGTGCCCCCAGTGTTTGAAAGCATATACACATTGCACAGTGGCTAGACCAGCCTAATTAACATGTACGTGTTACTTCATATACTTCACATCTTTTGGGGTAAAAACATGTAAAATCTACTTTTAGCAATGTTAATACACGTACATTGGTGTTGACTACAGTCACCGTGACATTAAATAATTCTCTGGACTGATTCCTCTTGACTAAAATTTTGTATCCTTTGCTCCAAGTCTCCCCCGTTCCCCTGCACCGTCTGCTCCTGAGCCTGAGCACTCCCGTCGCTGCCCCTAGAAGTCTGACAGCTTAGCTCTCAGATGCAGCCCAGGCCCCTGGTATTGGTCCATGCCTGGCCCTGCTGCACAGCATGATGTCCGCCAGGCCGTCCGTACTGTTGCGAGTGACATGATGCCTCCTCTCTCCCTTTTCTCTGTGCTCCCTGCCCTCTTTTCTTCTTCTTTTCTCTTCTACAGCACTGGGGATTGAACCCACAGTAAGAATTCTACCATTGAGCTACATCCCTAGACTTTATTTTTCTTTTAAAGTTATTTTGAGGCAGAGTCTCACTGCGTTGCCCAGGCTGGTCCCAACTTGGCAACCCTCCTGCCTCAGGCTCTGGAGTAGCTGGGGTTATGGGCATGAACCTCTAGCCCAGCTCAACACCATGTGCTCCTCTTTTAAGCCCCAGTGGTATCCCATTTACATCCCTCATTTCAGTATTGATTATAGTGCTGAATTAATTAAGGCCCGATAATATTGAGATAAGATTAGACCAAAGAGCAAAACAAACAAAACAAAACAAAAACCTCCTCTCAAACACAAACCAAAATAGAGTTAAAAAAATAGACACCCTACAGGGCAAAACTCTTGATGTAAGAATTCAAAGTGCAAAGGGCAGCCTGTGACAAGTGCTGCTGAAGCAATGACGTATCTGTATGATAAGAAATTATCCCGAACTGTTCACTCAAATTAATCTAAATTAATCATAAATATGGTTTAAAAGTAGTTATAACAGTACTCAAAGAAAACATGAAAGAAAATCATGGCAAAGATTTCTGAGCAAGTAAACAAAAATGATTAAAAATACTTAATCCAAGTGGAAAACCTTCTGCTCTTCCAAAAAGTGTTAATAAAATGAAAAGATAAGTCATAAAAAATATATCTGCCAAAGAAAAAACCCTTATATTTGTAGCATATGAAGATCTCTGTCAACTCAGTAGTAAAACAACTCAATAAAAAAAGGTAAAAAAGCAGGGCTTGGTGGTGCATACCTGTAATTCCAGCACTCTGGGAGCCCGAGGCAGGAGGATTGAAGATTTGAGCCTAGCCTGGGGCAACTTAAAATTTAGCTAAACCCTGTCTCAAAGTAGAAAAGTTTTTTAAAAAGGCCTGGGGATCTAACTTAGTGCAAAGGCCTTGGGTTCAAACCTCAGTTAAAAAAAAACAAGTCAAAAGATTTTGAACAGGACACTACAAAAAGCAGACCAACGCACATGAAAAGGTGCTCAATATTCTTAGTCATGAAGGAAATGCAAATTAAATCCACAGTGAATTACCACATATTAGAACAGCTGAAATTAAAAAGACTGACATTACCAAGTGTCAGTAAAAACATGAAACAATGAAAAAAATCTCACATTTAGCTGACGAGAATGCAGACCGATCCGGCCACTTTGCAAAAATTTGGCGATTTCACGTGCAGTTAAAGACACAACTGACTGTGCGGTCTGGCAATTCCTGCTCCTAGGTATGTAGCAAGAGACATAATACATGTCAACACCAAGACTTCCAAGTGCTGATCACAGTAGCTTTGGGATAATAGCCCCAAAGTGGAAACAACCCCAAAGCCCAGCAACTGGCAAATAAATTACACTTCATCCATGAGAAGGGGTACACTTCAGCAATAAAGAGGAATAAGAACTATAGATAGTGCAAAAGCCAGTTACAAACTATTACATACTATGAAACTGGAAAATAGGTACAATTGTTTTCTAGTGGCAGAAATATAGCAAGAACTGAGTTGAAATTAGAAAGGAGCACGAAGAATTTTGGAATGTAATGGCAATACTCTGTATCTTGATTGTGACCAGAGTTACACAAGTGTATATATTTTTCTATCTCCATCAAACTGCACATTTAAAATAGGTATAGTTTCTTTCACGCCAGCGAGACATTAATATAGTAGACTTTCAAACAAAAAATGGCAATATGATTACCATTGTAATCTGGGACATTTAGTTATCCATAAGAAGAGATCAATTAAGGGTAAAATAGCCAAAGAGTATGCATTAATATATTACTTACCAATCTCTCCTGTTCTCTTTCATTCTCATTTTAATATATAATACCAAGACACAAAGTCACAAGAAATAGTTGCTTTTACAAGCTGTAGTTATGTTTATTACTAGTGAGTAACAGCAAGCAACTAGATCTAGATTTTATTCTATCACCTATCGTTATGAGAATAAGATGAAGAATATGCCAGCACACTTATCTCAGAGATTTATTCAGGAAAGTACCCTGAAGTGACTTAATAAGATGGGGACAAGTTCAACTCAATTTCCTGGTGTCTTTAGGTTAAAATAGTGATCGTAATCCTGGAGGTAAACTGTATTAAAATGTTGGTCTCAAAGATTTACGCTATGACGTAAATTTTAAATCTTTGAAAATTCATAATCTATTGGACAGTCTTTCAGTTAGCAAAAATATCTGTAGAAACAGATTTCCCTCCTCAAAAGGTTCATGATAAATTGTAGTCCTCTTCTACTGAACAAGTACAATTAATTTCAAACAGTGAAATATTTTTAGTAATTCAAAGAATTAATTTCATAATTATCCACTCATTTTCACAGTTTTCAGCTTGCTAAGTTTATTCTAAAATTCATCCCTGGGTTCCTAATTAAATGATTTGCTCCCCAGGTTTCCATAGTGAATACTGTTGTAATCTATTTGCTATACAAATACATACAGAGTTAGCTAAATCAGTTTTCATCATTTGAGGAGTATGGGCCAACAAAAAAATTTTTTTTTCTATCAGGCAGGATGACTTTAGCCACAAATAGCAGAGAATTCTGTTTCAGACTTAGGCAAAAAGGAACCCAGAAATCCAGAGGTAGGGCACCTGCAAGCAGAGTACACAGGATCCAGCTGTTGTCTGGATTTTGAGTTTTTCATATGTTGGTAATGAGATGGCCGCTGCACACCTGAGTACAGTTATTTCCAGAGGCAAAAAAGCATGGATCCTCTCTTCCCTATGGATGAGGAAGCCTCTGCCAACAGGCCCTTCTGGTGTCACTGGCCAAAACTGGTTCATGTGCCCATCCCAAACATACGCTGGTAAGGGGTATGAAGGTACAGTAAGGGATTTAGATTAATTCAGATAACAAAAGTGGGAAAGGTGAATCCCTCAATAAAACTAGTCCTGTGTAACAAGGATGAAGTAGAGGATAGATTTGGGGTATGCAAAGAAGAGTATTGCTACAAACATGGAGAGGTTTTCCTTTTATGTTTCCTAAGGACAATACAAAGTCAGCGGTCTGAGCCAGGGGCAGTGGTGCATGACTGTATTCATCATTATTCAGGAGGCTGAAGCAAGAGGACCATGAGTTTGAGGCCAGCTTGGGGAACTGAGCAAGGCTCTGGTGCAAAATAAAAAATAAAAAGGGCTGGGAACATAGCTCAGTGATAAAGTACCCCTGGGTTCCATCCCAAGTGTAGAGAGAGAGAGGAAAGAAAGAGCAAGTGAGTGCTTGTACTAAAAAAAGTGAAAACAAATTTCCCCCAAATTATTTATCCTTTAGTCGTAGCATAATTCTGTAAAACTTGTCATTAATTTTCTTTGCACAGTTTATCAAAATCTTAATAAAAATATGACCTTAATGGTGAAATGAGCTCAACTCTTGTGTGAGTCCTCATGGCAGATGGTAAGAACGTGGAAGGGAGTGGTAGTGGAAATGAAGCTTGGTGGATGAATTGGTAAGATTTTTAGAAGGCAATACCAGCAGGGCCTGCTAATTTGTTGGAGGCATGGAGCAAGGGACAATGAGGAGTGTATCAGTCACCTTTCCATCGCTGAGATGAAATGCCGGGCATAGGCAACATGAGGAGGAAGGATTTACTTTGGCTCGTGGTTTCAGACCATAGTCAAATGGCTGCAGGGCAGAGACATCACAGCAGAAGGTCATGGTGGAGGAAAGGTGCTCAACTCCGGCCTGGAAGTGGAGAGCAGGGAAAGAGCCCCAGGAACTAGATAGAGTACCCGGGTCACACCTCCACAGCCCACACAGACAGACCCAGAGTGTTCTTCACTGATCTTGTAGTGTTTCTCCAGCCAACTAAATTGACAATCACAATTAACCATCTCTTCTCCTTTTGGGTACTGGGGATTGAACTCAGGACTTTGCACTTGCGAAGCAGGCACCGGAAACACTAAGCTAAATCCCTGGCATGATCAACCATCTCAAGTCCACCCCTTGCCAACTTGACACCAAAATACACCTCCTTAAGCCATACTTAATCTACAAATAGAGACAATAGCAAGGTCATATTTCTGCCTAAAATGATATACTCTCCCTGTGTACAACTGAAAATGCATGAATATCTTGCCCAAAGCTTCAACAATACAGCATTGCTCAAAAGTCCAAGTTGAAAGTTCCTTCTGAGACTCAGGGCAAAATCTTAACTCTGAGCCCCTGTATAATTCAGTAAGCAAGTTACACGCTCCCAAAATACAATGGCACAGGGTAAACATTCTCTTTCTAAAGGGGGAGGGATAAGGAGTTAGAAAAGATGTGGACCAAAGCAAGGTTGAAACCCAGCAGGGCAAACCTGAAATCCTGTAGCTCCATGTTTGGCATCTAGGACACATGATAGCTTGATATCAGTGCCAAAGATCTTGGGTAGCCCTGACCCGGGGTCTTGCTGGTGACAGTCAACATAACCTCTCTCTTGGGGTGGATTTATTTGCTGTCTATGGCTTTGTTTAGCAGAAATGTCTAAGTACGTGGCTAAGTACTTGGCACATTCCTTGTATCTTCAACTTCCTTGGCTATCCATTGCAGCTTTGTCCTCACTCTCATAGCTTCATGCATCACCCTCTCAGGGACTCTGACCCTATCATACATTGCCTGGCCTCCCATTGAAATCTGGGAAGAAGCTTCCATGTCCCCGTTACTCTTGCATTCTGCATGCCTGTAAAACCAGCATTACATGGAAGACATCAAGGTATGTTGCCAGCTTGAGCAGTAGCCAGGTCCCCTTGGACCATAGCTACAGTAGCCTTTGAGTGCTTGGATGGCTGAGCAGGGTGGAATGAATTTCAGAGAACCAATTTCTTAGGTGGTCCTTTTCAAGCAGGGGGCCCATGGGCTCACTTCTTCAAGGTTTATATTGTTGCAGCCTTAAGCCTGCAGTGGGTAGGGTCTTATTGATTTCTGAGATGCCCTGAGGTGCTCCCTCTTCTTGTGCCAGTGCTGAGTACTTGGCTTCTTCTTCATGGTGCCAGTCTCTTCAGCAACCACCCTTCTTTAGCCTCAGATTCAAATGTGATTTTTGTCTGGTCAAACTGAGCTTTTTAAACCTTTCAGCTCTTCTTTTTGCTCCCATTCTCACTACAAATCTGGCTAAAAGTAGCCAGCAGGATCCATGCCACAGCCTGAATGTTGGGCTGCCTTGAAATTTCCTCCACTAGATCAATTAGTCTGGCACCCTTAAGCTTGGCCTCATGCTAAATTGGAAGACCTACATAAAAGGTGCACAAATTCTTTTCTTGAATGTAACCCATGTGATCTCCAGTCAAATTCCAAATAGAATCCTTGCTCCCATCTGAAACCACATGATATAGTCTCTACTGTCCACACTCCTATCAGCATTCTGATCAGAAATTCCACCGGGGTCACCCATCAAGCTTTGGTTACAGCATTTGAGGCTTCTCCAACCTATATCTTCAAACTTTTCCAGATTCTCCTACAAACCACATGGTTAGGTAGAGTCATGCCAGTGGCCCTTCTTGTCAGTACCCCTTTTCTGTATCGGGCTTTCCATTGCTTCAACAAAACCTGTTTTAGGAGGAAGGGCTTATTTTGGCTCATAGTTTCAGCGTTTTCAGTCCATGACCAGCCGGCTCCAAGGCAGAAACCTCGTGGCAGAGGCTTGTGCTGGAGCCCAGCGCTCACCTCATGGTATCTGGGATGGAGAGTGGGGAAGAGCCCCAGAGGGTGGCACTGGGGACCAGATGCCATCCCCAAGGCCCTGCCCTCCTGGCCTCTCCACCTCCCCTGGCCTCTCTTCCTGAAGTGGGCTTTACCGATCTCCTGGGTGTCTCTGGAGCTAACTGAGCTGACAGTCAGGATTAGCTGCCACAGTTTGCTAAAGGAGTGGAGATGATTTGGAGCCTTCTGGTTTGCTCATCTGGATGGATGGGGATCTTCTTCCTGAGACACAGGATGCTAGAGGAGCACTGGGCTTGGAGAGGACTGGGGTTCAGTACTGGACATGTTGACCTCGAGTGACTCTAATGTGTGTATAAGGAAATATTGAACAGGTTGTACACTACGGCCCATGCTCGGGAGCCTCGTGGATGCGGCCACCTGGGGGTTGTCAGGCCGTGGATGGGAGATGAGCCTTCGGAGCTCTGTGTAGATCATCTCAAGAGAAAACATAGAGTGGGGAGGAAAGAGGTTTAGGGTTTACTAAAAAGTACAGGAAGTGAATGGAGGGCATAAGCCTGTGAAGGACAGAAACAAGCAGGATGAAAAATTAGTGGAATTGTACCTTGGAATTCAAGGAAAAGGAGTAAAGAAAGTGGTGAAACAATGCTTAAAGACAAAAATAAGTGAGAATGAGGAAAATGTCCTTCAATTTATCAAACGGTGGCAAGAAAGCAAGACCTGAGTGGTTTGAGAATGAGTGGGAGCAGAGGGAACGGACGAGGAGAGCATGGATGGTCTTTTCGGACATTTCACTGGGAAGGGGAAGAGTAGTTAGAGAGAAGTGGGGACACGGGGGAGGGATTTAATTTTCAGAAAAGGAAGATCTGACCATGCCTGAGGGTCCATCGGAAAACTCTGGTCAAGGAGTAGTTGAGTATGCTGGAGAGAGAAGAAAGGTCCCTAATTTACCCAGCTTCAAAAGCTGAGAGGAAACAGCACTGCAGGCACGCATGGAGGAGTATTGTTAGATGGGAGAGGGGCTCTGTGCCAGTACCAGAGGGAAAGAGGGTGCATGCTCGAGTCAGAGGCTGGGTAGCCTCGGAGGCAGCAGGATGAAGCTTCCATCTCCTCTCCTATGTGGGAGGTCACAGCGCAAAGGGAAGCGATGAGGAGAAGGCTGTAGAGAGAGAGTGGGGAGCAGATGGTGTGGAAATTCTCCCTGTGGAAGGCGGGAGGGACATTAGACCCCACCTGCTCCATCTGGAGATCGGGCCCAGGGCCTTGCAGGAGTGACGGCCCAGCCCTTTCCAGCTTTTATTCTGAGATAGGGTCTTACCAAGTTGCCCAGGCTGGCCTTGACGTGGTGTTCCTCTCACCTCGGCCTCTCCTCTCCTCTCTCTCTCAATCTCTCTCTCTCATTAATACTTGGATATTTTTTCAAAGTACAACTGGGATCCAGCAAATTTAACTTCTTTGCACTTTATATATTAGAATCATTTCATACATCATCAAATTTTATTTTATGATATAATTTCAATAGGCATATACTACAGAAAAGTCTTTAAACGTATATTTGAATAACCACAGCCTACTGTAGTAATTATTTAGAGGATTTATTTTCCTGTGTGGGTTTTAGACACTTGCCCATGAAAACCAATCTAGATTCACTATCCAGATATCTTTATGACTTGTACATCAGAAAAGTTGAAGCTATTTCAAAAGTTAAGTGGTAAAGATTTTGTAGACTATATGATAATATTTTTAAAGACATTCATATAGTTTTGTTTTTACTTTAAATGTGTAAAAGGAAAACAGATATAATAAAAAGTTTAAATAGAACATGCATGAATGAGATATTCTTATACAAAGGGCATTAAGGTTTTAGGAATCTTTTAGCACAGATGTGAATTTTTATTATTTTGTTTTTTGATTTTTTGAGACAGGGTTTCACGATGTAGCCCAGGCTGGACTCAGAGTCTCAATGATCCTCCTGCCTGGGCTTTCTGAGAGCACCATCATGCCTGGGAAAAATTTGAATTTTTAAAAAAGACTTGATGGGTATTTTAATCTTACTAAACCATAACTAAAGAAGCAAAGTTAATTAATACATTTTCATAATTTTACCACTGTGCTATTGCACGCTCAGATTGAGATTTTAGAAATTTTTGGTCAACCAGAAGCTATTTGAGACTTATGAATGTACTTGAAAATATGTGAATTGTCTTTGCCAAGAGATGAGATTTCCATGTGATATCACAAAGGAATTGTTTTGCTAGTTCCCTAAAACAAAAATACCATCAAGTCTACATCTGTGAGTTTAAGTGTGTTATTGTGATAGTGCTATCATTTCACCTAAACTATAAATCCGTGCCCAAAGAAGGCCGAGATAGTAAATAACACGCTTTTTTTCCCCCCATTAATTTTATTGGTACATTTTAGGTATACAATACAGTTACATTCATCATTGGGATCTTGTACCATTACATGAGTCTCTTGGTTCTTATTTTTTCCCCTTCCCTTGCCCTCCCTTCACCCCCTCCACCCTTCCCTATTTGCAAAGACCTTGTTTCCATTTTTTTCCTCTTCTCATATTTTTTCCTTTCCCTTTTTTCCCTTCCCCTACCCCTCCCAATTCCCCTGCTCTTTAGACCTTTTCTACCTGTTACACAATATCAGTTATACATTTTTTAAATTACAATATTAAGATCTAGGAGACATTACCACAGATTACAGAATTTAAAAGGATATAGAAAGCATATTACAAAAATCTTTTTTGAAATAAATTTGACAACTTCTAAGAAGTAACTTAGAAGACAAATTAATGAAACTAACTCTGGAGGAAATATAAAATTTGAATAGCACCTATTAAAGAAAGTATATTCCTAGCTCGAAAACCTACCTATATGACAACAGCAGGCTCATATGCATTTTAACTGATAAATTAATAAAAAGTAAACAACACATTTTAAGAGCCTTAGATTATTTCCAGCTCACCTGGAATTTTAAATCATATTTGAGTAAACTGCTCAAATTTAGGGAACATTGGTTAAGATGCAAGATTTATATTTATAAAGTTGATTTCCCCTCTTCTAAATGTGGTCTAACAGAATTACTTATCAAAACAGAAGAGCGATGCTTCTTAGGTGCCGGAGGCGTTCAGGTCCAAGCCTCTGCCGCACGTGTCCCTGAAGTGAGCTATTATCACATTCTAATGCGTGCCTGGCCTCGTGTTTTGCATACTTATAAACAAAAGCATATGCCAGCTGGGAGCAGCCTTTGCAGCTACTAACATGTGGAAGCATTACTAGTCCACCGGAGTTGAAATACAGAGAAGCTAATCCGATTGGGGAACTTCCAGGCTGCAGCACCTAGTCAGTTACTATTAGATTTTTCATTTCTTGTTCATTGTTCATTGTTATGATTTTATGCACCAAATGGTTGGAGTCGCTAAGCTTTTATGTTCTCCGGGACCTCACTTGAGAAAGGTCAAGTGTTACGTGAATGCTATCTTTTAGTTAGATAAGTAAGTGCTCATACTCTTTTTTTTTTTTTTGGTACCGGGGATCGAACTCAGGTCCTTGCGCTTGCGCAGCAGGCGGCGAAACCACTGAGCTAAATCCCCGGCCCCAGTGTTCATACTCTTGATTCAATACATGCCTTGTTGTTTTGCTTGCTTTATACCAGATCTGAAAAAATATTATTTAATAATGCATAATGTTATTTCATAACAATTACTTCTATTTACAAGCACAGATTAGAAGTGTAATTGTACCAAGAACTAAAAACAACAGATCTGCAAAATAAGAATTTCTTTTGTTACTTCCTTTTTAATGAATTAGATATTTTTGAGTTTTCCTTCTACACATCTGTGTTAATATTAAACTGCTTTTACTTTGTAAAGTCTACGAATAACTAAGAACTCCAAAAGATTTAGACAATTTTCATAAAGACATTTATATAGTTTCATGTGGTAAATGCTTTAGCTATGGTTCCTGTCTCCACGCGTCCTTCTAAGAGCAGAAAGAAGCTGCCTGCTCTTGCTTTAGCAGGTTCTTCTAGCCAGGCCTTGGTTCTGAGCTGTGTGAAAATCGCCTTCTGCACAGCACCCCCCATAACAGGGCTTCCGGAATCGAGGGGTTGGGAGGCTACTCGGATTCTGTGCACCTCTGAGACCAGAACAGACTGAAATCATAATGGATTTCGAGACAGTGAGCGCAGCCTGCTGTTTCGGAGGCATCGCGGCCCAGAGAAGGAGGCGGAGGGCAGGCTGGGCCAGGGCTTCCCTTCTGGAGGCACAGGAGGAAGCGGAGCTGGGAACCGGGCTGCAGGCAGAGGTCCCCGCCACGTGCACTGCTCTGGCGCCGCCGCTCAGGAGGAAGCCCAGTGCCCACAAGCCCGGGGACCCTCAGGGAAGCTGCGTGCGGCCGGGGCGGGGGGGTCGGGGCGGGCTCCGGCCTTCTCGTCCTGCGGGGGGGCGTGCTGACCCGGCCTCAGTCCGCCCGGGACGTCCCTGCTCTTCCGGGGGTCCCAGAGCATAGCAGGTGGTGAAAAGCATACCCCAGGGGTTCTCAAACGAGTCCGAATGGCAGATTAATCGAGGGGCCCGGGATGAAGCGCAGTGGCGCCGCGCCTGCCTGCCAAGGGCGAGGCCCTGAGTTCGATCCCCGGGACCGGAAGAAAAAATAGCAGATTAATCGAATCAACTCCAAATCCACTCTACATCACGCAGAATGTTCTCTTCCTATTCTGTTTGTGTCCCAGTTTACGCCCAACGACACAGTCCAAAACGATTATTGTGTACTTTCTGATACCCTCTAAAGAGTAAGATGTGCCTTGTACGTGTCCCTAAATTACTCGCAAAAATGTATTCGTGATGTACGAATAAATCAATAAATAAGTAAATAAATAAAAAATCAGGGATTATAATAATTACTTTAGTAGGTCATTTCAAGGGTTAAGTGACCAGAGTGCGGCTCCTGTCTGGTAGCAGCATCCACCTTGTTCTGAGAGAGGCGCTCCATCCTGGGCCCCACTGCTCCTCTAAGGGCTTCTGACAAGGAAGGAATTGTTTAAAAAGGGGCAAAGGGGAAGGGGAGGTGGGAGGGGTGGGGAAAGGAAAGATAGGAGGGGAATTAATATGGGAAAATGAGAAAATGGAAACAAAGTCTTTGTAAATAGAGAGGGGTGGAGGAGTCGAAGGGAGGGCAGGGGAAGGGGGAAAAATGAATCAAGATATCTTATGGAAAGGTGCAAATCTCCAATGATGAGCGTCATTATATTGTATACCTAAAGTGTATACCTAAAGTGGTACCTAAAGTGTACCAATAAAATTAATTTAAAAAAATAAACTGAAGAAACGCCCTTCCTGGGCATAGCTTCCCCTCGGCCCTCACTGTCCGATGAGTTTTCAGGCTGCGGTACGAGACCCAGTTCTCAAGGCCTTGGTGAGGACCAAGATGTTTGCCCTTTGCTCTGGAAGGAAGACCTGGTCTTTCCTCAGCACCTGGGTGCCCCTGCTCTCGGGCTAACAGTTCCCTTTCTGCAGTATGAGGGTTGTCTCTTCTCCCTGCGGGCCTTTCAGAGATGTTCCCTTCCTCACAAGGCTCGAGTGAGTGTAACTCACCACAGACAAGCACCTTCTTTTGTTTTACCTTGCTTTCCAGCCCATGCTGATATTTTTCTAACATATATCTCTAGATATTTTCCCTGCAGGGTTTCTTGTAGTAAGAGATCCGAAGTCAATAGCCTCTGAGGTTGTCAATAGCATCCCTTGTTTGGACCAGTCTGGTTCATTTTCACTTTCCTGAGTTAAAGGATTCTGCCGAGGACGCGTCCTTCCGCAGCCTGACATCTAGTTCAGATCAGGAGTCAGGTCTGTTATTGTTCTGCCTGGCTCCCTGTAACAGAACTCATCTTGTCTTTGCCTTCCCTTAATCATGGGACCATCAATTTTTAGAATTTACCCGACACTTTTTTTTTTTAGTATTTTACACTAACCTCCAATTTGTACAGATTTTACGGGCACTCTTTGTATAATTGTCCTATCTTCAAAAGAGATTCCCCAATCGGTCTTATTAGAAATTTACATGCACCATAAATCCCACCTTTGCAGTGTTTAGGCTCTGGCCCCTCAGGAGGATTATTGAGTCTCCTGTCCAAGATCTTGACTTTATTCCTCTTCTAGGAATCACTGGACCCAAGTTACTGTTCCTTGATTTTGTTGCAGCTGAAACATTTTCCCCTGTTATGTAATAACCTTTTTAAAAAGCAGTTAGATTTGAACCTGTCTTCCTGATTGTTGACTTCACGTTATCATGATACATTTCTCTTTTTCGTATTGGTCAAATATGTATGCTTGGGTGTTTGTTGTTATTCTAAGGATTCCTCTTCCTCCTCCAGCTGAATCACCTTGCTTTGCTTTTTTTTCATGTATACACTGTTCTACTCTGATCAAAATCATGAAGCATATTTTAAAACCACTTTACTTTCTCCTTGATTCCTTTACCAAATCAGGTCCCTAGATTTGTAATGCTCTCTTTTCATGGTTTCTGTGTTTTAATTCAGGAACACAGAATGTTCTTTTTACAGTAAATTGGATATTTTCTGTTGGAGAAGACACAATTTGGGTTTATGAAATTTAGAAACATGGCCAAAATATGTGATAAGCAAATTTAGAGTCAACTTGGGTTAGCAGAGGTTACCTTAAAAGCCATGGACAAGCCCTACAAATCTAAGATTAGCTCACCTAGGTTTCCTTCTGGGGCCCAAATGCAGTTTATAATAGCAATGCTCGCTAATGCTCCCTAGCCAGTCCTGGTGCAACTTAAAGGTAGGCTATTTCTGTCATGCACATAAATTCAGCTACCATTGTAAAGAGTGGCCTGCAGATTTACATTTAAAACACAGAAAAGCAGCAAATATTTTTCCACCTTCCTCTGCCTAAAATGACGTCACCTCATGGCTGACTTGTCTGAAGCTTTAGTTGAAGTTCAACGTGTGGTAAAAGTGCAGCTGTAGCAGCCTGCGCAGTGAGGCAGGTGTGACCAGCTGGGTGTGCTCAGCCCTTCCTGGGAGCCTGGCGAATCAGAACCATGCCCAAGCCCGGGCTGGCATTTTCTGAAGGCTAACGCTGTGACAAAATAATTTCAGTTGCATTTTTTTTTTTGCTTAAATTCTTTTACTGGTACATTTTAGGTATACGATACTTTTATATTTATCACTGGGTGCTTGTACCTGTACATGATGCATCTTGGTTCTTATTTTTTCCCCATTCCCTGTGTGCCCATCCCTATTTACATAGACTTTGTTTCCATTTTTCTTTCTCATAATTTTTCCTTTCCCCTCTTTCCTTTCCCCTTCCCCTCCCAACACCCCTACCCCTTTGGACCTTTTCCTATTTCAAATTATCAATTATTCATTTTAATCATTTTAATCCTTATTTACACTTTCAGTTTCTCACACTAGAGAAACTATTCGGTATTTACACATGTGTGTCCTATTTATTTTGCTTAAGAGTATGGCTTCAATTTGCATCCATTTAGCCATAAATGTCTCTAGTTTCTCATTCTTTATGGCTGAGTAGTACTCCATTTTATAAAAAAACCACATCTTCTTTATCCAGTCTCCAGTTGATGGGCACTTGGGCTGTTTCCAAGCTTTACCTATGACAAACTGTGCTGCTATAAACATGGGTGCACATATATTGCTGTGGTATGATTCTTTCAATTCTTTGGGGAAGATCCCCAGCAGAGGGATAGCTGGGTCAAATGGGACCTCTAGCCCTAGTTCTTTGAGGTATCTCCATACTGATTTCCACAGTGGTTGCACCAGTCTGCACTCCCACCAACAATGGAGAAGGGTTCCTTTCTCCCCACACCCCCGCCAGCATTTGTTATTGGTTGATTTCTTGATAGCAGCCATTCTTTGTGGGGTGAGGGGGAATCTCAGCGTTGTTTTCATCTGCATCTCCCGAATGACCAGTGATGTTGAATATTTCTTCATATATTTATTTGCTGCTTTTACTTCTTTGACTGAGAAATGTCTGTTCATTTTAGATGCCCATTTTTGAATTGGGTCTTTGAATTTGGGGAGTCTGATTTTTTTCAATTCTTTATATATTGTACATAGTAGACCTTTGTCTGAGGTACAGCTGCTAAAATTTTTTTCCTACATTGTACGTTGCCTCTTAGCTCTGTTGATAGTTTCTCTTGCAGTGCAGAAGCTTTTTAATAAGATAAGATCCCAGTTGTTGATTCTTTGTGCTAGCTCCCTTGCTACTGAGGTTTTGTTCATAAAGTCTTTTCCTATGCCAATGTCTTCAAGAATTCTATCTAACTTATCTTCTAGCAAGTTTAGTGTTTCTGTCTTAATATTTAGATCTTTAATCCACTTTGATCTTAGTTTAGTGCATGGCAATAGGTATGGGTCTAGTTTTAATCTTTGACAGTTTGAAATCCAGTTTTTCCAACACTATTTATTAAATAGGCTCTTTCCTCCAATGAGGGTGGTTGACTCCTTTGTCAAAGATGAGGTGGTTGAGTATGTCTGAAGTTGTTTCTGGATCTTCTAATCTATTCCACTGATCCTCAGGTCTGTTTCTTTGCCAGTACCATGCTGTTTTTATCAAGTAGCTTTGTGGTATACTTTCAAGTTGGGGATTGTGATACCTCCAGCCATGTCTCTGTTGCCTAGAATTGCTTTTGGTATTCTAGATCTCTTCTGGTTCCAAATGAATTTTTGGATTGTTTCCTCTAGTTCTATGAAGTATATTGTTGGAATTTCAATAAACATTGTATTAAATCTATATAGTAGTTTTGGAAGTATGGCCATTTTCACTATATTGGTTCTTCCTACCCAGGAACAAGGGATGTCTTTCCATTTTCTTATATCCTCTTCCATCTCTTTTTTCAGAGTGCTGTAGTTTTCAGTGTAGAGGTCTTTTGCTTCCTTTGTTAGGTTGATTCCTAGATACTTCATTTTTTGGGGATGCTATTATAAAAGGAATTGTTTCCCAAATTTCTCTCTCAGTGTGTCTGCTATTTGTGTATAAGAAGGCTATTGTATTTTGAGTGTTGACCTTATACCCAGCTACTCTACTGAATCTGTCAATTAAGTCTAGAAGTCTTTTGGCCAAGTTTTTTGGGTCTTCTATGTAAAGTATCATATCATTGGCAAATAATGACAGTTTCACTTCTTCCTTTCCTATCTTTATTCCTTTTATTTCTTTCTCTTGTCTAATTGCCGTGGCTAATGTTTCCAGAACTATATTGAACAGGAGTGGTGATAGTGGGCATCTTCATCTTGTTCCTGATTTTAGTGTGAAAGTTTTCAGTTTTTGGCCATTTAGTATGATGTTGGCTGTTGGTTTTTCATAGTCTTAATCAGGTTGAAATAAAGACCTTCTATTCCAATTTTCTGTAGAGTTTTTATCATGAATGTGTGTTGGATTTTGTCAAATGGCTTTTCTGTATCTATTGAGATGATCATACGGTTTTTGTCCTTGACTCTGTTGAGATAGTGTATTTCATTTATTGATTTATGAATGTTGAACCATCCTTGCATCCCTGGGATAAATCCAACTTGGTCATGGTGTATGATCTTCTTGATGACCCTCTGTATTCTGTTTGCCAGTATCTTGTTGAGGATTTTTGCATGAATGTTCATTAGGGAGACTGGTCTACCGTTCTCTTTTTGGGTTGGGTCTTTGGTTTTGGAATCAAAGTAACACTTGCTTCCAGGAATGAATTTGGAAGCCTTGCTTCCCTTTCAATTTCCTTAATGAGTTTAAAGAGTAATGGTGATAATTCTTTAAATGTCTCGTAGAATTCAGCAGTGAAGCCACCAGGACCTAGGCTTTTCTTTGTTGCTAAATTTTTTGTTACATTTTCAATTTCACTCATTGTAATTGGGGTATTTAAAATTTCTATATCTTCTTCATTTAACTTTGGCAATTCATATGTATCTAAGAATCTGTCCATTTCTTCTGTGTTTTCCAATTTATTAGAGTACAGGTTCTCAAAGTAGGTATGATGGTCCTCTGGATTTCTGCTGGGTCTGTTGTGACTTCACCTTTTTCGTTCTTAATTACATGGATTTGAGCCTTATCTTTCCTTTTTTTGATAAGGTTGGGTAAAGGTTTATTGGTTGTACTTATTATTTCAAAAAAACAACTCTTTTGATTTATTAATTTTTTGTATCAGTCTCTTAGTCTCCATTGCATTGATTTCTGCCCTGATCTTTATAATTTCCTTTCTTGTACAAGCTTTGGGTTTGTTATGCTCTTCTTTTTCTAGGAGCTTGAGGTTCTGCATTAGGTTATTTATCTGAGTTCTCTCTGTTTTCCTAATATGGGCACTCACTGCTATGAATTTCCCACATAGAACTGCTTTCATTATGTCCCATAGATTCCTGTATGTTGTACTGGCATTATCATGTACTTGTAGAAACTGTCTAATTTCTTCTTTAATTACTTCTGTGACCCATTGGTTGTTCAGGAGGGTGTTATTCAATTTCCATGTGTTTGTGGGGGTTTTGCGGTTTCTTATGTTATTGACCTCCAAGTTTATTGCACTACTGGCTGATACTACACAGGAGGTAACTTCAATTTTTCACATTTACTTAGACATGTCCAATGAGCTAGCACATGGTCTATTTTGGAGAATGACCCACGTGCAGCTGAAAAAAATGTGTATTCTGATTTTGTGGGGTGGAACACTCTGTAAACATCTATTAAGTCAATTTGTTCAATAGCTTTGTTCAGTCCTAAAATTTTATTGTTAATTTTTTGTCTAGATGATCTGCCTATTTGTGATAGTGGGGTATTGAAGTTCCCCACTACAATTGCATTAGTGCTTATTTGATTTTTCATGTCCATTAGTATTTGTTTTGTATAGTTGGGGGCATTCATATTTGGTGGATATATATTTAGGATTGTCATCTCTTCCTCTTGGATTGTTCCCTTCACAAGGATGTAGTGACCATCTTTGTCTCTCTTACTTAGTTTTGGTTTGAAATCTACTTTGTCTGCAAATAAGATTGCTACCCCTGCTTTTTTCTGGGTTCCTGTCTCATGGAAAACTACTTTCCATCCTTTTACTTTCAGTCTATGAATTCCTTTTTGAGTTAGGTGTGTTTCTTGTAAACAGCATATTGTTGGATTTTGCTTCTTAATCCATTCTGTCAGTCTATTTCTTTTGATTGGTGAATTGAGGCCATTAACACTGAGAGTTATAATTGATAGATATTGACTGATCCTTGTCATGATGTTTTGCTGTTGTTGGCTCTTTTATTTCTTATTTATTTCCCCCTTTCCCTTTAGTTTCTTACCTTGCCTGGTGGCTTCCCTCTGTTGGGCCTCACAGAATTGTGACCTTCATTGTCTTTTTCTAGGATATTGCTTAGAATTGTTTGGAGTGCTGGTTTGGTGTTCATGAAATTTCTCAGATGTTCTTTGTCATGGAAGTATCTAATTTCCCCATCGATTTTGAAAGATAATTTTGCAGGATACAACAGTTTAGGTTGGAAGTTATTTTCTTTTAGGGCTTGAAATACTTCACTCCAGGCTCTCCTTGATTTGAGGGTTTGTGTGGAAAAGTCTGCTGTGATTCTGATGGACTTTCCTTTGTACGTGATTTGTTTCTTTTCTCTAACTGCCTGTAGGATTTTGTTCTTCTGTTGGGTTTCTGGGATCTTGACTATTATACGTCTATGTGTGGATTTTTTTGATCATGGCTAGTTGGAGTTCTATATGCCTCACTTGTCTGAATGTCCAATTCTCCACCTCTGTCAGGGAAGTTTTCTATTACTTCTATGAACAGTTTTTTTATGTCAATTGTACTTTCTCCTGTTTTTTCGTGGACTGCTATCAGTCTTATGTTATTCTTCTTTGCATCATCTAGCAGCTGCTGGATTGATTTCTCATGGTCCCTTACTGTTTTGAAGAGATCTCTGTTTTCATGGTCCTTAAGCACAATCCTGTCTTTTATATCTGATATCCTATCTTCAGATTCCCTTAATCTGCTCTGCATGCTTTCAATAGAGTTTTTAATCTCCTGAATATCTGTTTGAATCTGTTTCATGGATTCCATTTCTTTCTTATGTTGGGTGATCATGGTTTCCATTTCTTTCTTATTCTGGGCATTTATGGCTTCCAGCATGTTTCTGAGCTCATCTATTTTTTAATCTATTTCTGTTCTGGAGCCTCTAATCATGTCTTTCACTCTACTCACCATCTCTGTAGTTATCTGGGAAATTATTTCTGTTTTGAATTTTTCTAGTGCCTCATTTATCTATTTTGTTACTTCCTGTGCTATCAGTTCAGGGTGTCCAGGTGGTTGATCATCAGACTTTTCCACCTCGTTTCCCCCAGAATTTGCCTTTTGTGGGGTGGAAGTCTGAGTTTGTGCCTTGCTTAAATGTCTTCTCATTTTTGTTTTTGGTGCTGTCCTTGGTTTAATTCCTGGTTTGATACTTTGAAGTTGCTTATTGTAAATATCTTTGTTGATGTATTTAGAACACTTATGGAGTGATTGCTTCTCAGAGATGTCTTCTGGATATAGCTAGTCTTTAGGTTTTGAGTCTCTAATGGCTCTGAGGCTGTCTCATTTTCATTATACCAGGAAGGACAACTGATTAGATCAATCACAACACCTTAGCCCAAGTGATACAATCAGCAACACAATAGCATCAAGGACCTCTTAGAAAATGACAATTTGTGGTAGTTATTAATATATTACCTTTAACTGTGTGAATTAGATCAAAATCAAGGACCAACACAATGTATGTTTATAGTGAATAAACTGTTCAATATAGCAACTATAACCTTTGGGATAGGGAGTTAGAAGGAGTTCGGGAGAGAGGAATAGGTAGGTAGAAGGATAGGGAAAGGTTAGCAGTGAGGCCAGAGAACACAGGTGAGAGAAAAAAAGAGAAGAAAAGAAAGATAAAGAAGAAATATAAATTAGGGGCACAACAGGAACACAAAGGGAGATGAAGAACAATGTGAGACAGCAAGGGAGTGAGGCAGAGAGAGAGGAAGAAAGAAAAGAGAAAAGAAAGAAAAAAGAGAAAAATAATAAATAAAAATTTAAAAGCGTAGCAAAGAAGAAAAACAAAAATAAGAGCAAAAAAAAATAGTGGTAATTTCAAAAATAACAAATAAAAATAAAAATGAAGGGACTCCTTCAGGGTACGTCTCTGCTGTCACAATAGACAACGTGGGCAGCAGTGTGCAGTTATAAGTCAATGAGTCTCAGCAAGCCAGTCACAGATGCATAAGATTCAGGCAGATTTCTGGCTGCAAGTCACAAGTTGAGCTCCCTGTCTTCCTGCAGGGTTGAATGCTGCAAAGTTCTACTGCAGGTTCTAGCTGCCTTTCCCTTGGTAAGATAGTCCAGGTTCCAAAGGGAGGTGATGATCCCTCCAACTTACCAAGCATGGTGGTCTGGTGTGCCTTTATTGCAGAGATTCTCTTCACTTTTCCAGTAGGCTTCAGTTTTCATCAAGGAGCCTGAGAGAGGCCCTCTCTCTGTTGTTCACTTCTGCAGTTCAGGACAATGGCCTTTATGCTCCCCTGTACCTCTGTAGTGTGGATCCAAGTGGCAGGGGGAGGGGGGTGCTGTTGTTGCAGGCACCCTTGCGGCCAAGCTGGAGGCTGTTGGGCATGCCCAGGGGTCTTCACCAGCTGGGTCTCCTGGTCTAAAGTGGGCAGAGTGAGCCGGACTGAGAAGGGCACACTCAGCCTGCGCCTGTTCTGCCTGTGTGCATGGCCAAGCTGGAGGCTGGTGGGTGTTCCATAGTTAAGATTTTGAGGAACAACTGCATTGAGAGTGCCAGGAACTCCAGGACTGTAGCAGGAAAGTCTTCTGTGGAGCTGGCGCTCTGTGCCAGGTCTAACATCATGGTCACAGTGTCTTAGGGACCAGAGCTCCCGGGATCCCTGCTTGAGCTGGCCCAGCACAGCGTCAAGCTCAAAGCTCAGTAACCCCTGACCTGCTTCCTGAGATTCAACCTCTTCTACTAGCATTGTCTGTTTCCATGGCCGTCCAGGGGCATCCAGTTCCACCTCCAAACCCTGCAACACTGTGGCTGCTTCTCTCCATTCTCCAGATTTCAGTTGCATTCTTTCTGTGACTTATCAAGTTCTAATTTCCTGTAGCCCTTGCTTGTTACAAAGTTTAAGACTAACCTGCCATTTCTCTATGCACAGGCTTTGCAAGGAAAATATAGCTACAGAACTGTATATTCAACTATGTGATCCAACACGAGCTGCTCCATACCTGAGGTCAAAAGGCAAGCAAACAACCAACACTATATTGTCTTTACATACCATCAAAGTGCAAAGTCACCAATGGAAGCCCTCCACAAATCTCCAGCTTTGTATTTGCTCTTCATAGTAACTTCCTATGACTTTCTACCAAAGTGATACCGTAAGTATGCCCTTCCCTGAGTTTTGTGAGCCATCTTACTGAATTATTGGACCTGAGAGTGTAGCGTGAACACTCGTGTTTGTCACCCACTGATCAGAAGTGAGGATGGTGTCCTGGGAATCCCCAAACATGTGACTGATGTCTTAGGTTGTCGCAGGCATGTCCTTGGAAACTCTACACTGGGCTCACCTTTCCTGATTTTAAAGCTTTCTACAAATAGGACCACAACATTTAAAGTGGTGGGGTACCAGCATATAGACCAGTGGTGGTGAACCCATGGCACGTGTGCCACGGCGGGCCCAGCAGCCAAGCATTGGATATTGGATTGGATATTCAAGCATTGAATATTAATTGCAGTGTCCCACTTAGCAATAAATAAGTGGGCATTGGGATGATGTTTGGATGCTCGGTCTCTAAGAGGTTTGCCATACAGACAATGGAACAGAACTCGGAGTCCAGAAATAAACCAGTACGTTTTTGATCAATGGCAGTTGACTCTCAGCAGATATACTACGGTCATTCACTGAGAAAAGAAGAGTCTCCTCAGCTGGTGGTGCTGACACAACAGACCTGCATGTGCCAAAGACTGAAGTTAGACTCAGTTCCTGTCTGTAAATGTTAACTCAGAATGGATCAGAAATCCAAGTGTAAGAGCCAAACTGATGCAACTCTCAGAAGAAAATATGGGGTCGCTCTTTATGACCTTGGATTTGGCACTGGAGTTGTAGACAGGATAGAAAAAGCATGAGGAATAAAAAAGCAAAAAACACCTGATAAATTGGACTTCATCAGATTTAAAAATGTTCATTGAAGAATATTATCAATAAAATAAAAAATAAACTATAGAAAGAAAAAATATTTTCCCAATGATATAGCTGATAAGGGCTTAATATTAAAATATGTAAAGAACTCTTATGCTCCGTAACAAAAGGACAAACCAACCAATTAAAAATTGGCAAAGGACCCAAATAGACATTTCTGCAGGTAAGATGGCTGAGAGGCAAGAAGCACATGAAAAAAAGCTCAACATCCGTAGTCAGAGAAATGCAAGTTAAAACCACAATGAAATATCACTTCACAAACACAGGCATGATGGTAATAAAACACACACACATAGAAAATCAGTGTTGGTGATAATGTGGAGAAATTGGAACCCTTTTACATTGCTTGTGGGAACATAAA
Source organism: Heterocephalus glaber (assembly GCF_053883595.1). Lineage (NCBI taxonomy): Eukaryota > Metazoa > Chordata > Mammalia > Rodentia > Bathyergidae > Heterocephalus > Heterocephalus glaber. The sequence continues at coordinate 2,165,480 of NW_028258293.1, forward strand.
ATGGTACAGCTACTTTGGAAAACTGGTTAGTATTTTCTCCAAAAAGTAAACAAGTCTATGTGTACTCATGTTTTTAGAAACACTATACAGAGTAGCCAAAAAGCGGAAACTGAATGTCTGGCAATCGGTTAGCATAAAAATAAACTGTGGTATGTGCATGTGGTACAACGTTACTAAGCCATGAAAAGGAGTGAAAACTGATAATGCTCCACGTGGATACATTTTGAAAACATTATCCCCCTGACAGAAGTCAGACACAAAGGGAACACACCACAGGCTTCCATTCCTATGAAGTATCCTGGGCGGACAAATCCATGGAGCCGGAATGCAGGCTGTTTGCCAGGGCGTGGGTGGGAAGAGGTTGGGAGAGACTGCTTCTAGCATAACCAGCTTCACTTTGGAGAGAAGGAAGGAAATGTCCGGGACCGGACAGAGATGGCGACTGCGCATGTTCAGCCTATCAAGTGCCCCCCAGTCATTCACTTTCAAATGGTTGATTTTTTTTGTTATGTGAATTTTTTTTCCCCATTAACTTTATTGGTACATTTTAGGTATACAATACAATTATATTCATCATTGGGATCTTGTACCATACATGAGTCTCTTGGTTCTTATTTTTTCCCCTTCCCTTGCCCTCTCTTCATCCCCTCCACCCTTCCCTATTTGCAAAGACCTTGTTTCCATTTTTTTCCTCTTCTCATATTTTTTCCTTTCCCTTTTTTCCCTTCCCCTACCCCTCCCAATTCCCCTGCTCTTTAGACCTTTTCTACCTGTTACACAATATCAGTTATACATTTTTTAAATTACAATATTAAGATCTAGGAGACATTACCACAGATTACAGAATTTAAAAGGATATAGAAAGCATATTACAAAAATCTTTTTTGAAATAAATTTGACAACTTGTAAGAAGTAACTTGGAAGACAAATTAATGAAACTAACTCTGGAGGAAATATAAAATTTGAATAGCACCTATTAAAGAAAGTATATTCCTAGCTTGAAAACCTACCTATATGACAACAGCAGGCTCATAAACATTTTAACTGATAAATTATATCAAACAATTAAAGCAGAAAAAAGAAGGAACACTTCTCCCATCATTTTAGGAACTCAACATTGTGCTAATCCTAAAACTGGATAAAGATAATAGAAGAAAAAAGTATGAACATAGATAGAAATTTGTTTAGCAAAACAAACTATTAGAAGTCAGATCTGGCAGGATGTAGAAAGTGGTTTTGTTATAGGGATGGCAGTGTTGGTCAGCATTGGAAGATCCACCCCCAAAAGTCATAATTTTAACAGAGGAAAGGAAAAAGCCATATGATCCTGTCACTAGTTGGAGAAAAAGTATTGGACCAAATTCTACAGCTGTTCATGGTAAAAGCTATCAGGAGACTAGAAGTAGAACAGAACCTTCTCAACAGATTAAAGACATGTACTCCATACTTCCAGCGAGAATGCCTTATATGAATGGAGAAGACACAATGCTTTCTCCTCAAGGTGGGGAACAAGGGCAGATATGCTTACTCTTTATCTGTCCATTAAACTTTGAAACCTAGTCCCCACCAAAATAGTCTGGCAATAAAATGACACAACTAGGATAGGATTGGCACGGCAGAAGCTAAATCTTTATATGTAGATGAAGTGATCATCTACAGAGAAAATACTAAGAAATCTCTAGGAGCCCCTAGAACTTGTACTTGAATTTAGCAGGATTAGAAAACACAAGGTATATATAAAAATTCAGGTCTGTGTATACTTGCTAGAAATGAAGAATTGGATATTGAAATTTAAAAGTTATGTAGGAGTACAAAGGACCTAGAAAAGTTAAAAACAAAAACAAAAACAGTGTTGGAAGATGTTTAGTGCCTAATTTTAAGACTTCTTCTAAAGCTACAGTAATCAAGGCACTGCTGGTGTAAGGAAAGACATATAGATCATTGGAATAAAACAGAGAATCTAGAAATAGAACCACACATATATGGTCCACTGAGTTTTGAAAGATTATTTAACATTAGCATTTTATAGAATATAAACTCTATTCAAGAGCCAGGGAAGAGATAGTGTCTTCAGCAAACGGCACTAGAACACCTGGTATCCATATATAAAAAATTAACCTCAACCCTTTTATTCCATACATGAAAATAGCTTGAAGGGATCTATGAACCTAAATAAGGAAGCCTAAAAGTATAAAACTTTAAGAAGAAATTATAAGGGAAAATATTTATGAATTCAGGGTAGGCAAGAATTACCTAGGATACAAAAAACATGATGTATAAAAGAAAAAAATTGATAAATGAGATTCCATCAAAATTTAGAACTTTAAATGACATTATTGAAATGAAAAGTAGTCCTTAAGCAGACCATATTTACAATGCATATAACCTATGAGCAGAATATATAAAGAATTCTTAGAGCTCATTAATAGACAACCCAATTAAAATGTAGACATAAGAAGATGATAAATAGCCAGTATAGCACAAGGAACGCTGTACAACTCTAGAATCAGAAAAATACTAGTCAGTACAATAATAAGATTGAATTATACACTCATTAGGGAGATGAAGTTAAAAGTTTTAAAAGCCTTGTCATGGCTTTTTCTTTTTGTTGGATTCTCCCCCTTTGCATTTAATTTGTCATGCCCAATGGATTCATTCTGCTGGGTCTCCTGGGGTTGTGATCCTCATTGTCTTTTCCTAGGGTATTGTCTAAAATTTTTTGGAGTGCCAGTTTGGTATTCGTGAAGTTCCTGAGGTGCTCTTTATCATGAAAGTATCTTATTTCTCCATCCATTTTGAAAGATAGTTTTGCAGGGTACATCAATCTGGGTTGGAAGCTGTTTTCCTTTAGGGCTTGAAATACATCACTCCAAGCTCTTCTTGCCTTGAGGGTTTGCATTGAGAAGTCTGCTGTGATTCTGATGGGCTTTCCTTTGTAGGTGATTTGTTTCTTGTCTCTCACTGCTTGTAGAATTTTGTTCTTCTGTTGGATTTCTGGAATCCTAACTATCATATGCCTATGTGTAGATTTTTTTTGATTAAGGCTAGCTGGAGTCCTATATGCCTCACTTATCTGTATGTCAAGTTCTTTTCCCCTCCTTGGGAAGTTTTCTGCCATCACTTCTGTGAACAGTTTTTTAATGTCATCTGCACTCTCTCCTCTTTCATCATTGACTCCAATCAGTCTTATGTTATTCTTCTTTGCATCGACTAGCAGCTGCTGGATTGATTTCTCATGTTCCCTTACAATTTTAAAGCAATTTTTCTTTTCCTCCTCACTAATTGCAATCTTATCTTCTATATGTGAAATTCTATCCTCACATTGGTTCATTCTGCTGTGCAGACTTTCAATGGAGTTTTAATCTCTTGGAAATCTGTTTGTATCTGTTTTATGGATTCCATTTGTTTCCTATGTTGGGATTCCATTATGTTCCTTAGATCCTCTATTTTTTTATCTGTGTTCTCTCTAGATTTATTAATCATGTCTTGCACCATGAGCAAAATCCTTGCTGTTATCTGAGCAATCATTTCTGATTTCATTTTTCCCAGATCTTCTTTTGTTGCCAGTTCAGAGAGTCCAGGTGGTTGAGTATCAGAGTGTTCCATCTCGTTTCCCTTTGGGGTTACTGTAGGTGATCTGGAAGTCTGTTTTTGAGGCTTGTTTATGTGTCTTCTCATTTCCACGGGGGGGGGGGGGTTCCTCTGGTGCCCACATGGCTCACCTTCTCTGCCCTAGGAGCTTGGGATGGTGGCGGGGGAGCTTCCTTCAGGGTGCTGGGACTGGCTGAGCTTCACTGCCCTAGGAGCCTGGAATGGAGGTGGGGAGCTTCCTTCCAGGTGCTGGGACTGGCTGAGCTTCTGTTATGTGAATTTTACCATAAATATTTTCAAAGAAAAGTTAAGTGCAGAAGAACTTAGCCCGCTATCTCAGCCAAGATCACCCTACTTTGGCTGATAGCTGCCTCCAAGACACAGTGCAAAAGCCTAGATAAGAGTCAGAGCCACTCAGCCATCTGCAAACTCAGGATCTGTTCATGGAAACTGAGTTTCAAGGCAGCTTGCAGTTCAGCATTGCTGGGCAGCAGGTGCAGACCTACTGATCTACTCGGACTTTGTAAATGCTACCATGCCATCTTTATTCACTGACTACATAGCTAGCATCTGTTCCTAAACCTTAGCCTTCAGACTGCCAGAGAGCAATGTTCCCTAAGTAGCACTTAGATTATCCCCCTCAAAACTCTGCACATCGAACCGCATGACAGTCTCCATGCTCCGGCCCTGTCCACCCAGCTTCATCCCTCGCAAGGCAGACACCCGCATCCACCTTCTGCTGTGGCTGGACGCCTGCTCAGTGCCCCTCACACGGAGTGGCAGGCCTTGGGTCCTCGCCTTTGCTATCTTTTGCCCCCTCAGGTAAGTCTCTTGGCTCCAGCTACTCGGAGTCCCGAGGTTTGTGTCAGGGTATATTGCTGTGCTGTAATGAGGGGCCCTGAAACTACTGGCAGAGAACTTTGCCATAACCCCTGGGACTCTCCGTGGCTCATCAAGGTGTGCTTCTCTCACACTACACGCCGCTGTGGGCCGACTGCGCCGACATTAACATGGCGAAGCACATCCGTCGTGTGCTGCCGCCTTCATTCAGTGCAATGGTGTGCACCATGGTAGGTCACGAGCCAAGTGTGACGTGTAGAGACTGGGAGATGAGTGTTATAATAGTGAAACACACCACACTATCCCTAATCTAAATCTGTGCGGTTTACACAGTACACACACATGTATATATACCCTGCTGTGTGATAAATTACTCAGCATTTATTAGCTCAAAGCAACAACAGTGTATGATTTTTCAATTTTCTGTGGGTCAAGAATTCTGGCCTGGGCCCCACGACTCTGAGGCCTGCAGGCTCCCAGGGAGCAAAGCTTAGAAATAGTATTTAAATCCCACTTAAGTTGGTCTGCTCTCATCTCCTTTTCACAGCTTCTTTAGGTTCTATCTGCACATGTGCTAGAAAATTTGATCATGTGGTGTTTCTGTTTTGTGTATAGGACTTATCCCTTTAGCTAAAGAGAAAATTTATCTTACATAGTACTTTCAAAACAAAATGTCCAGCTGGGTGTGGTGGCACATGTCTATAATCCCAGCACTTGGAAGGATGAGGCAGGAGGATCACCTCAAGTTAGAGGCCAGCCTAAACTACTTTTTAAGGCCCTGTCTGACTCCCCCAGAAAAATCTCCAAAAGACTCCTAATATCTACCATGGAATGAGGCACATAACAGACCCTCAAGAAATAAAAATTAAAATAAATGTTAAGCAGAGTCATATGTTATAGCACTTAAAATATACTGATGCAAATACTTTCAATGAATAAAGTCCCCAAATTTTTAAACAATTGATTTTGGAACAAATTACTGTTAACTGGTTATCCTATCTATCTATCTATTTATCTATCTATCTATCTATCTATCTATTTATTGGCCATGCTGGGATTGAACCCAGGACCTTGGGCATGTTGTGCTAGGCAAGCTCTCTACCACTCAGCTACCTCCCCAAGCTATTAACTACTCTTTGTTGGCAGTTCTCTTTGATATTAATTAAAGATTCACTGACCACTTTGAGTAGTATCTTGCCATATCCATAGACCTTTAAAAGCTAGAAGATTCTCATTTATTAGTGATAGTACAGCATGAGAACAAGTGCTAATGACTTTTTTTTTTTTGGTACCAGGGATCAAACTCAGGACCTTGCATTTGTGTGGCAGGTGCTGGAACCACTGAACTAAATCCCCAGCCCCATTTTTTGAATAGAATAGTATTGTTGATTGACTTTTGATCTGAACACCTAGAAGGATCTTAGGGGATGAGAAAAAAAATCACTTCACAAATCTTCTCTAAATTCTTTTCAACAAGTATTCACTTACTCTCTGCTTCTTCCACTTTTGGAACAAAAAAATCTATTTTATGGCTCACTGAAATATATCCTTTAATGTTACTGTTGGCCCGGAAATTAATACTTAGTCTATGAGTGTCTTTCAGATACTTGAATGTTTATCATTTAAACCTTTCCCACATTAAACATCCCTAGTCTCTCAGATGACTTGTCTGACTCTCTCTGTCCTTCTTACTTCTGGAAGGCTGAAACTGTACAATTGTCCAGGTCAGCTGATATCAAGTGAGGCCACCCCACCCCAGGATGTCGCATTATTATGTTGCATTATTGTCCCTGTTAGACACATCATACTGTCGACCTGTATACAACTGAAGCCCCCAGGCTCTCCATTGGCTTTTAAGCTACTTCTATCTTATCCTTGATTTGCACTGCTGAGTTTTTAGATGCAAGAACAAAGTTTTATATATTGATTCCTACTAAATTTCTGCTTCTGAGGTTTTTGCTTAGTAGTTCATAAATTTTCAAGCATTTGACCTGTCATCCGGAGATTCACAGTGTCTCCCATCATTGTCAGTTTTGTGAATTTGCTTACAAGTACCAAGTCCGCCCTGTCCCAGTGAGGATAAACATGTGGGCTCTACCACGGTAATGGGTAATGGGCAGAGATCTTTTGTGCGCTCACAGCATCCTTGCTTCTGATTAATTCTCTCTGCTATGATTGTTCATTTAATTAGGAATCTATAAGCTCACTTACCTCTAATTTAGACACACAACTTTTAATGACATCATTCTACTAACAGCATTTAAAAAAATGATCTTAGTGTTTCATACCTTATATGTTGAGATAATATTTAAATCCATATTGTGGCCTAGGTTTCCTCCGCTGGGTTCTCTCTTACACTGTCCTCTTGGAAGCCCCTGACTCCCCATTATTAGACCTGGAGTCTAAATGTCACTTCTGGGAAATCTTCTTGACTCAGTCTTGTCCCTACTTCACTTTCTGCCATTGTCTACGATGATATATTTGTTAGGATTCGCTCAAGAAGTAGAAGCTGCTGGTAGTCTCTCTCCATCTCTGTCTCTCGATTTGTTATAAGGAATCAGCTTGAGTGAGCACGGCCGCTGGCCAGGATTTGCAGTTGGAAGCTGAAGGCCCAGGAGATCTAGTCTGCAGCGACAGGCGGGTTTCGCGGGTCCTGGATGCGGCCCACCTAGGTCAGGGAGGGTGACTGGCTTTCCTCAGGCTACGGATCCAAAACTCAGACACACCGAGGGTCCACCCTGCCGAACGTCTCCCGGTCACCCTGTCACCTTGACACGTACAGGAAGGCGCCGCAGCTGCTCCACACAATGACCATCGCAACTGTAGCTGATACAGCTTTCAAGGGCGTTGTCTGCTTAACGCCTGTCTCTTCTCCGGACTGTAACCCACAGGTCGGAAATTTTGTAACTACTGTTGTCTCACGTTAGCCCGGGGCTAATCGGTGTAGCTTGGACTCTGCAAGAGCTGCAGAAGACCGGGGTGCTGCCCTTCCGCAGAAGCTTTGTACTGAGACGCTTTCTGGAGGAGGACTGACTAGGCAGTGAGAGATAGTCTTGTGGACACACTTCCCTCTCCTCTCGTGCTCTAAGGATGCCTCCCCACTTCCCTGGCTCGGCTGGTCCTGCTCCTGTTCTCTCAGCTGTGGAGTTGTCCGAGAATCCACTCAGTCTGGGCTCTGGAAGCCGAGTTGTCTTCTTAGGGAGGCGAGGGTAACTCAGGCGCATGCGCACCTGCCCCTGTGCGCACGCATTCTCTCACGCGCATGCGCACGCGCCCATGTGTGTGCTAATTCTCTTTCCTTTCATACTTTCTTTGGGAATGAAATTGTAAGCCAAGGCAGCATGCATTCCTATTTTTGTCTTGTTTTGGGTACTTAGCTGTATATTTCTCTTTGATTTTTAAGTAGTAACATTTAAAGCAAGCAATCATGAGTTCTAAAAAGAAGACCTAACTAGGAGGTTTGCAACATTGCATGTTCCCCTACCCAGTTACAGAGGCCGTTTACCTGGGAGGGGGCACACATATTTGTCAGTGAATTGTGTAAAGACCATAGGTGGTGTCCACACTGTTAGGACCTGCTTCCTGTTGGAAGAAATACTGGTTATCTGCTGCTGGTGTTGGGAATCTGAAGCTCAGTGTAGGGTGTTTCCCCAAGAATCTGCCTCTCTCTGCATTAGATATTTAACAGTGAATGACCCACGTTGGGTCTTGATGATTACTGTTTGTTTTCCTGAGGCTTCACAAACCATTTTAGAATTTGTTCTAGAATTTTTGATGGAATTACAATAGAGCATATGGATAACATTTCTTTGCATCTCTTCGATCCCAGAGTCCTTTTCTAATTCATTGCCTCCCCCGCCCCCCCCCAAACCCCTGCAAGAATCGAACTCAGGACCTTGCATTTGCCAGGCAGGTTCAGCACCACTGAGATACATCCCTGGCCCCAATCTGTATTTCTCAAATTTTCCAAAATGTGAAACTTGAGGTCTCTTGCTGAGAAGGGTACAGGTCAGTGGTCATCAGTCTCACTTCTTTCCAGGGCAGAGGTCGGGTTATAACAGGCAGCCGAGCTTGATGCATTCTGGGTTGGAGAGCTGCCTTCAGGACCAAGTCTGCGGCCTTGGGACTGTGGTTGTATGACTAAACCTTGGCTCTGAGATTCCTGAGAGGAGGCTCTCAGTGTCTCCCACCGACTTCCGGATGCCAGACTTGGCTGCCCTTGCTTAGATCAAAATCAGAACGTGTTAAGTAATCACTGATTTAGATGCCTACTATGGATCTATGGTGGACACTCAGAATTGCACTAGGGTTGGATCACTGTTGTCTGTCCTATGTGAGATGCTGAACTGAGACATAGGCACATTTGCAGAGGAGCCTACTCCTAGGCCCTTTTGGAATCTGTCAGAAAGTTTCTTTTGAAGTCTTTAAAAAGACTTAGATTCTCTTTTATTTTCATGAAGATAGAATAATCACTCCTGGATTTTATTGGACTAAACTTGTGTCATTATTTCCTATGTATTTTCAATGAAATCCTTGTTCTTTCCCTTTCTCCTTATGTGTTGCTCTGTTTCCTGGTGTGTATGTGTCTTATTCCTTAGTCTTGGAATTCTAACACCTAAAATTTATTTTGACTGTGATGACTTGTCCCTGATCCCAGAAATTCATTGTGAAATATATAGTAAAAAGTATATTTACCAATGAAAACAAATAGCCTAATTACTATTATAAAACTTTCTTTTTCTTTCTTGCCTTTTTTTTTTTTTTTCAGTACTGGGGATTGAACTCGGGGATTGTCCATGGAACAGAACATGACTCCTCAAAGATTAGCTCTCTTTCCTAAGAGAATAGTAGACAAAAATATAAAATGCTAATTGCAGAAGATCCTGCTTTTGTGAAACAAACAGGGAGAAAAAAATTCTCAAAAGGGAAACTTTTGTTGTAACTGCTGAAACTATTAAGGCTTTTTTAGTTTGTCATATTTAAAATATAAATCTTTAATTGACATATATGTTACATCCTAAAGAAAATATATAAATGTACAGAGTATGCTGTCTTCACATTTGGATTTAAGGTGTGGCTTTACTCAAATTAACTCTTACCTCTCTCTGAACTAGGCGTGTGTGTTCCATGTATTACTATTAATCCTGCTTTTTAATTTAAAAAGATTAGCTGCATTTTTGAGATTTGTGTTTTTGTGATACACAATGTATCAGTCGAATTTTTTCGGGGGGCGGGGTACCGGGGATCGAACCCAGGAACTTGTGCTTGCAAGGCAGGCGGTGGAACCACTGAGCTAAATCCCTGGCCCATCAGTAGAATTTTGAGACATTCTATAATTAGCTTGCTTTTGAATGTTATTTATGGTAGTAAAGGCTTTGTACACTTAGTTTACTTAGTTTTGCATGCTACTTGATTACATAAGCTTTACTACATCTATCCCAACTGAGCCTAAAGTTAATTTGTGCCTCATTTAAAAATATTTGGGCTAAACTTTTTAGAATAGTAATAAAAATAAAATATAATCATCTAAAATAATAGAAGTGTTAGTTATTAGTGCAACTATATAATGATATTTCTAAAGGCCATTACTTCTAGTTTTTGTTAAATTTATCTGTTTCACGTATTCTACTTTCTAAAATTAGCTCTAAGAAAATTTTTTAAATTTTTGTACAGTGCTTCAAAGTTCACAAAAGTTGTCATATACATTCAATCTTTGTGTATCGTTAAAGACAACTGCCACATAAAAATAGACTTAGTTATGGTTCATTCCCAGTATTTCTCTTAAGTACTTTTAGATGCACATATGCCAGTCTGGTGATTTGACACAATTACTAAATATCAAATATTTTAGATGCCCAAGAAATTGAGTTCAAAAAATACTTGTATTCTCAAAGACAGATAGTTTTGTTGAGAGGAAACGCAAGATTCAGACAACAGAGGCCTGGCTTATTTCTGCATGTCTAAAGCAAGTCATTTAAATAACTGAATTGTGTATGCTGACCTGTTCTCCAGTGTGTGACTGGGTGCATGGCGGTGTGAGGGGAAAGAAGCATAAAGCGCACTGGAAAACTACCAAACGTCCCTGCAAATGGGCCCTATTCAGAATCAGTAAGCGTATGATGAGTGAAGTGGTTTTGAATATCGCCTTTAGATTCCATGCTGTTAGAAGGCCAGCCCTGAACATGGCCACTCTTATTCCATACACAGTACCTCTTCACTCTCAATTTAACCCCAAAATCTGATGAACCCATTACTCCATACTTGATTTCATGGAACAAGGAGTAGATATAGTTACAAATGATCAATCACAAACCCTGAGCCAAAGCAGCAAGGCATTAACAATTCACAGCGTCTCGGTCCACTTGCTCCGGCAGAAGATGTGCCAGCATATTTAATGCACAGCTACTTCGGTCAGCAAAGAAAAGACATGGCTCAGGCTGCCGTCTCAAAGGAGGGGGTACTTCCTAGGACTTCACACTGTCCGAGCCCAGTGTCAACCTGCACATACCAGCCATTAATAACCAGGTGTCCTGCGGAGGTCACAGTGCCCGGATTAACTCTGACCCAGGTGAAGGCAGCAGGACCTGAGATGTTCTCCCCTCCCCTGCACCCTCTTCTGTTTGATCCTATCACACCAATCAGTGTCTCTGGCTGCAGTGGGGTAACACGCAGGGCCCACAGGCATGCGCCGTCAGTTTAATGGGATCACTGCAAACTCAGCACAGCTGTGAGGAATCGCTGGGAGTACAGACATCCTGCGCTTGTCATTTTGCTCAGTGGAGGACAAATCCAAATTTGGGTAGGCATCAGTATTTAAGAAAACGACTGCTAAATCTTGTCTCATAAGTACCTCAGGGACAATGAGATCTGACATACAGCGTGTAAACAAAAGTACACAGCAGCTGTTGGTTTCCTAGAGGAGGAGACCCAGAGAGGCTGCTCCTGCCATCCGGCAGCCCTGGCCTGAGAGGCGTGGCAGTGGCCTGGGGCTGGGAGCTCCCCTGCTGGGTCCAGAACTTAGTATATCTGAGAACTCCCATGGTTTTGTCTGAAAAAGACTTTTCGGGTCAACGTCACTTTTAAAGATAAATTCTGTTTGACTTGGCGGGAAATCACCGATGTCTTCTTAGTGCGTCTATCTGGACAAGGTCCAGCTGACCCTGGTGGGCGTTTCTGAGACTGAGACCTGCAGCCCTCGGCCCCAGAGAACAGAAAAAGTTTCTTCACTGCTAACTGCCGCGGGCAGTGCTTTTCTTCCAGGGTTTCATGTACTCTGCCTGAAATGTGAAAATTACAGCACTATGTGCATCATGGTTCTGGAGGCTCAACTGGCACGAATTTTAGTTTTTAATTGGAAGCAGGTCATTCCAGCCTTTGATTGGTTCCTGTGCTTCTCAAAACTATGGTGATAAACACCCCGAACCCTGTCACTTTTCTGGGTAGACTGGAGTGAGATATGCAAAGTGCTCGTTGAAGATGTTGCCGTTGCCGTTGGAGACCGACATCATTCCCCAGGTAGAGGTCTTGGCAGACCTCCCATCTCTGTCTCCTCACTAAGTTCCAGGAGCTTTGTGGTTTCTCATGAGAGGGTTTTGGGGTCCTGGTCCTGCATCACCCCCAACTCACATCCAAGAAGTGGAAGTTTTTTTTATCGGTGATGCCATGCTCTGGATGAAAGGGCTTCCTAAAAACCAAACAGGTTATTTTCATATTTAGGGTTTGAATTCACCTTATTGGGGTCTTTGGAAAATCTTAAAGTTTTTTTGTTTGTTTGTTTGTTTTGGTACCAGGGATGGAACTCTGGACCTTGTGCTTGCAGGGCAGGTGGTGGCAACACTGAGCTACATCCCCAGCCCTTAAAGTTGTTATTTTGATCTCAATCTAATGTTACTGCTCTGCTTTTAAAATTTAATTTCCCCACAGAGCATGATTTCTTATAGAGTAGGATAAAGCTCACACAGGCTTTCCAAGGACTTCAACAACTATGCACCTCTGGTCTTCACCTGTCTAATTAATGCTTATTGCCAGATCTCCTGGGTGTTTTTGGTGTGTTTTTGTTAGTTTTCCTCCTTAGTCTTCAAAATAATTGAGGAAAATTAAAAAGCAACTGTACATACACCAAATGTGCTTGGCAATTCTGAGGAATTCATGTTTATTTTACAGATTTTGGTTAAATTTTTATTAGGTTGTGGAAAGTTGCAGATTCTGAGTGGTCCTATCTAGCTATATCCATGGTCTTCAAACCTATCCAGAAGACTGAACACTGCAGACCTGAATACCCTGCATGTGTCCAGTAGACTTTACTGAGCATTGCTTTTACGAAACTATAAAAAGCCATGACTCAATGTGCTCATTAGCCTGGCTTGGGTCACTGCACAGCGTGCACACCATTTGTACCTCCTAAATGTATACACGTATCATTTGTCAAATAAAAAGAAAATAGAAACATCAAGCCAAATACTATGGCTTCAAACTCCACAAGGGCTTGGGATTTCCCGGAGGAAGGAAGTGGGAAGGGAGAAGATAAAGACTAATAAAACTCAATGGCAGAAAAATAAAGGAATAAGAAATAAAAGTATAAGAAGTGCTGTAGGAAGCATAGGGGAGGGAACTGTGGATTCTCCCGCGGGCCATGATTTCTGCAGAGGAGGTGGCCTTTGCCGTGATCCTGGGGGAAGAGAATGTGCTAAGTACCAAGTGGAAACAGGAAGGAGCTAGGGACAGGGCAGCCTGCGTGAGACCGACTTCAGCTGCTGGTCGTGAAGTTGGCGCCCTTCCCTCTCGGCCTTGGCCCTGCTTACTAACGGTGTGTTAGCCCCGCCCGGCGAAGTTACTGTTTCTGCCCAGGCTCTAATTGCCCATCACCCCAATCTTTGCTTGAAACCCTCTGAAACTTTAGATTTAACTTTTCGCTCACCCTATAGCCATAACCCGAGATTCATCAAAACGGACCAGAAGCAGTATTCATGGACTTTCCACCTCGCTCGCGGCAGAAATGGTCCCATCCGACTGAAGCGTGAGAGCCAATCAGTGTGAGAGGCGATGGGCTTCCAGTCATTTACCCAGTACAGAATGGAAAGACTGAAGCTACAGAAAAGCGAGGTTCTTGTCCTTGTGGCAGTCAAGGGAGCAGGAGGAAAGGGGAGACTGCAGTGGAGGCCCCACCGGGAGCAAGTGCTGCTGCTGGCGGAGCAGGCGCCCCGGGTCTCGGGCTGGAGAAGGAGATGGACTGGCGGGGGACACAGTGGCGGAGGACATAGGAAAGGGACGCAGCCCCTCGAGGACCCCGGGGAGCACACGGGTTCTGCGCTGAGCTCGGGCTGCGCCAGCTCCAAGCTCCTGCTCTTTCCCAGGCGGAAGCGTGCTTGTGAACCTTTCTAAGTCACTGCCCTGATTTCTCGCACATATTTATATAATAATCTTTAATACAAGTTTTACTTCAGAAGGAGAGACGGATAGCTCTACACAAAAGAAGAAAGCCCTGGTTAGGAGCGCTTAGCTGCTGTGTCATGTTAGGGATAGCCAGCAAAACTTAAACAATTCACACCTGTGTTAAAATCAATGGCCGGGGTCGAAAAGCCAAGCCACTTGATTTTTTAAGTATCAGCTATTCTCTTATAGTTTAAAACTACATTTTAGGCCAAGGCTCTTTTTCTTTTTAATAATGGAAACTTTCTTAGTTCTAATTGCTTAATACATTTCATTTTTCAATATAGCATACTAAGGCTGATTTCTACTTCCTTTCCAAGTACTTAGGCGTATCATTTTCTTCTGTTTTCTGTACCTTCCTACTTAGTGGAAACATTGTTCATGGAGTGTGCTTTGTCTTCCTTTTCAAGAAGATCATCAAAGTTACTAGTTTGCAGCTTCCAAAGAGAAAGAGCTTTCTAATCCCTAGTTCAGAGGCGAACCTTTATTAGCACTCTTGTGGGCATAATGAGGACCCCGCTTCCAGCAGGGAGGTTCTGGAATACTGAACAGATTATTCAACAAGTTCAGAGCAGATTCTGAAGTCCCTTGTAAAACCTGCTTGTGAATGCTGCTTTCTTTGCTTTACTGTTTCTGGTTTCCATAGTATTCCTAATTATATAAACCATGTGGAGCAGGGAGCCATTGTCCATCTAGTATCAGTTCGGACACTGCTTACATCATGGGATCACTTTTAATTTTTTCCAAGTTATACGTTTTTCTTAAATGCTTATGGAGAGTGCAGACTCTGAAAAAAGTAGAGTTTTGAGTTAGAAAATCTAGTAAGTGATTTTTTTTGTTGTTTTGTTTTGGAATCTGTCAGGCTGACAGTGAATCAGAAAGTTATTTGTGAGAAGCATAGATGAGACACACTGGTGAATCTGATAGCAGTTTCTCGGGTTTAAATTCAAGATGAGGTCTAGGATATGAATCTTTTAAGTTTTGCTTACTCAATTTATTTGACTTTATTTCAATTTGACATCTATTTTTGTAGTGATTTTCAATGTTCAAAAAAGTATGCTAGGTTAAATGCATATATCACTTAAAATTGTGTAAATTCAAATCTAGTGCATATATATATGAATGTTGTGATGGAAAGCCAATATGCTGAAGCTTCTTATGCTATAATTTTAGGAAAAATTATAACTGAGATTGATTTTATTACCTTTTTATAATGATTGAAGAATTCTACTTCTAAAAATAAGTTTTAAAAAAGTTTTTACTTGCTTTATAGTAAATGATGTGATCTTATATTTTTAAAAGTTTGAGGCACTTGTAGGGTACAACTTACACAGAAAAGCTAATTGCTCTAAAGGTGTAAAACTGAGATTGATAGGTGAATTCCAGGAATTAGTTTTTCAAACTGGCTGAGTGAGTCTCATACATTAGTCATTAGGCTGTTATTTCCTCTTAACTTTATTTATATTCTAGTAGTAGAAAAAATTTAAAATCTATTCTCAGTGTTCTGTGAAGTGCTTAGTATATTAGGCAGACTTTGAATTGTGCTTTGGCAGAGAGTTGTAGAACTTAGTGCCATCACACGCATAACTTTCTAACTAAGAGCAAAATTCAGCAGAGCACCAGCAGCTAAGGCCAGCTGCATAACTCAGCCTCTCAGCGGCTCCGCTGAACCTAATTGTAATTCAATTTCCACATTGCTAAACTAGGCCTCTCTGCATAAAATATGCAACATATAACATAACCAAGAACAGGCCCATTTCTTCACTGGTATCTATTTAATTCCCTTTTCTAATAGAAATGTGTATCAAAATAAGGAAGCCAAGATATGCAGTTATTTGGTACATTTATATTTGGGTTGCATGTGTATGCTTCGTGAAGGCCATGAAGCAAAAAGTGATATCCTTTATTTTTCCCATGTATGCCTAAGACTTTATTATTTCTTTATTTCTGGCTTTTCAGAGGAAAATTAAATCTTGAAAAATGTTAGCTAGCTGCCATGTTATTTGACTATTTTACACTAGAAAGACTTTATAAGCTAATCGTGTGAAAAAAGTGTATAAACATGTCTGTCAAGTCCATATGGATGTTGTATTACAGGCCTGCAAGTAAATATTTTTTATGTGTTTACAAAATGCATACTAGAGAAGCTTTCCTAAATCATGACTCATTTATATCCCAGGAACTTAAGAACAAGAGGGTATAATAAGATGCTTGCTTAAGATGCTCCCCCTTGTTTTTAAACAGTCTCCCAGCCTATTTTCTGGGTTACTTCAGGAGCGGTAATGAGTAGCTTTGAGTAGGACAGCCTAGGGAGGTGTGGATTATATTTTATGAATAATGTCCAGATGTGGTGTTTTAGGTGGGCAGATGCCACTCCAGGAAGCTGTATCCAGAAACAACATGGGTCTTACAATTTTATCAGGACAATGCAAGTAGATTTCAGGAAGGTTGGTTCCAACTCATCTGTGATAAATGAGAAGATAAGGCCATCAGTGCACACCACGACACTCCGTGCAGCTAGTTAGATGCACTTCAGGACTACTCAGGTGTGCGCACAAAGCTTGCAGTCTGTTTGCCGGGGGATGCCTCAGTATAAATGCCTCCTTCATGGTGGCTACTCCTAATTCGGGAATTGCCTCCCCCAGACTTAACCCAGGTCAGATATAAATAATAGATGTTAAGAGTAAGCGCTGGTACTGGGGTGGCTGCGGTCCAGCCAGTGTATTTCAGTCGGGTCACAAGAATTCTTTTTCTCCTTTCTTTTCTTGCTTAGCTCCTCTGCTTGGAAAGTGCTGGGACGAGTCCGTCGCACCTTTGCGGGGACCACTGTGGGTGTCTCAGGGAGAAGGTTTCAGCCTCTCAGGAGCTCAGGTGTACATGCGAGGAGCTCTTTTGACCTTACACCAATGACTAAAGTCTACACAAAAGTGTTATGCTCAGGTGAGTCACCCCATTTTCCAGGCTGCTTTGCTGTGTGCTGTGAACGTGTGCTGGCGGGCATGGGGCAGTGACTGGCACTGTGTCCTAGAGAACTGTGACGTGGATTTTGTGTGCTCCGTGCCTGCTAGGAACCGAGGCGCTGCTGCTGTCTCCAGCCAGTGACAACGGGCTCATTGTGTCTGTCTTTTGGTGTGGGGTGTCCCATGTCGGGTCTCCTCGCTGCAGACTCTGCAGCACTCTGCAGCCCCTTCTGTGGAGATTCTGTGGACAGTCGCCTTCAGTCAGAGGACAAGCAGCTCCTCATTCATTTGCAGCCTCCTCGGTTTTTTTCCTTCAGTCTAAAATCAGATCGCCGTTGTAGAAGTTGGGCTAAAATAAAACCAATCAGGTTCTGAGACATGAAATTGTGAATTAATTCCACATCAGGGTAACTTACTTTCTTTATGCTTATTAACTTGTGTGTTTCAGGAGCAAAATATACAAGTAGAATTCATGTGTTTGAGCCAGGCTAAACTAGATTATGTCTTTTAATTTCTCTGCATGGGTTCCATAATTCTTGTGTGTGTGTGTGTGTGTGTGTGTGTGTAAGGAATTTTGTATTTTTGTAACTGTTTACATGGACCTTTACCTTAAAGTAGGATAGGGTGCACGTTATAAAGCAGAAGAACTGATGCCCTTTGTAAATGAAGGTGGAGCTGCCACATTGCTGCAATCCTCTTTGCACTTGGTTTTAAGAGTGAAACACACGTTTTTACCACGTTAAATAAGGACTACGTTTACATTGTGAGCCGGGAGGTTCCAGCTGAGAAGCGGGCTCATTACCTCAGGCCAAGGGCTGCTGAAAACAGCATCTTGAAAGCACCGCGCTATTCGTGTGCAGAGAGGACTGGGAGGCAGGCAGGCTGCGGTGTGGGCCTCGGCGTCGACACAGCACCTCCTGCCGGCCGCCGCGGGGAAGCGCAGCTCCTGCCGCCGGGAGGAGCGTGACACTAAGGGCTCCACGACTGTTGGAAACATCTTCCCAAGAGGAACTTTTTTCTTTTTCCAAATGTGTTTGGTGTGCCCTTTAATTAATATCAGAAACAGGATTAGTCATTGACATAGGTGAGGCTATTCATAAGTGTAAAAATTATAAGCCAAATAGGAAGAAAAGGTCCAAAGGGTTAGGGGAAGTGGGAGGGGAAGGGGAAAGGAAAGAAGGGAAAGGAAAAATGATGAGAAAAGGAAAAAATGGAAACAAAGTCTTTGTAAATAGGGAAGGGAGGAGGGGGATGAAGGGTGCACAGGGAATGGGGAAAAAATAAGAACCAAGATACATCATGTACAGGTACAAGCACCCAATGATAAATGTAAACGTATTGTTTACCTAAAATATACCAATAAATGAATTTAAGGAAAAAAATTATAAGCCAGACTTCCTTTAATGTTAATTATTAACCTATCATATACAAAATGGGTGTAAAATATTTTATTATAAATTATTGCAATGGGAATATTATTTAATTTTGAAGATATGATGAGATTGTTAAATATAACTAATTGTGCTGCAATCATTCATTTATTATTCTGTGGTTTGATTCCACTAACTGGAAGGTTTAAAGTAACTTAAAATATAAGACCATTTTTCCAGTGCAAGGAGAGCACTCTTTAAATCAAATCTAAAGGCCAACATTTTCTAACGTTTATTAAAAGTGAAAGTGACAGAGATGAGGAACTTCTCAGAAAGTAACGGCATTTTCTTTTTTTCTGCTATCTTAAACATTTTAAATTTAAATAGGTATAAACAGCTGTATGAATTGCCTTGAGAATTACTGCTTTGACTTAAAGAACCTCCTTATGATTCAAAATTGATGAAATATACATTTTATTAATCTAAATATGAACAGAATTTAACATGTTTAGTGTATCAAAAGTTTTCTCTTTGGCCAATCTGTAAGAATTTCAACACTGTGCCACATTAAAGAATACTTAAAAGTTAGTATCTTGCTATTTCTAACTGAAACCTTCCTTTTACCTTTCACTAAGTTGTAACAATCTGAAGTGTTGTAAAATGATACTTGTTTAAGTTTTATTTTACACTATAAAAATGAAGAAAACAAACAGAAATCTGCCAGTTAAACATTTCCACGCCAAGTTCTGTTTCTGTTTCCTCGTTTGCATTTGTGAGTCTGTTCCATGACGTGTTATACCATGACTTAATTTAAAATTATTTACAGTGTTTAGAAAAGTCATTGTGGTGGTCCTATTATCTAGCCATTGGTGAGTGGATAAATGTTAAACCTGGCAATATCTCTGTTTATAAGCAGGATTTCTTAGCAAACAACCCTCTTAGCATTAATGAACTTTTTTTCAACTGCGTTTACTCCATGTGACCTTTGGGATAGACTTTTGTATTCAGTTGTAAGTTCGTGTTGGGGAATGATTAGATAGGAGAAATGGAGATGGATGAAGGGTCCTATTTCCCAAACAAATCCAAGTTTAAAAAGAATAGGATTTTATTAACTCTTGATATCATTTCCGTTTACTCTTCTCTTGATATCCCATATAAAACCACATTGTTTTGCTGTCTGTCAAAAGATCGCAGACTTTAAATTTTGACATTCTCAAAGGAGATTTCTTTTAAATCAATTGCAATAATAGAGCGTTAGAGGAAGAGCCAGGCCTGCTGGTTTTCTGTTTATGAACCGACTCAGTCTTTAATTTTTAACTTCAGCGTGGTTGTTGTAGTCTGCAACTGAATTAAGCACCACATTGTGGTGGTCTTAAATGTATACTGACTCGTTTGTGTTAAAACGGGATATTATATTCAGGACAGCATAAAGCCATTTAGTCTTTCATTTATCACATTTATTTCCTTAAAAGCCGAACCATCTTGGAAATTGCTGAGAGCTAAGCAGAATTTATTTAATTGGTAATCTCGGAGGTGGCACCACGCGGCCCATGAAATCAATGCAGTTAACACTTTCCGCGACTGCCCCGGGCTCATTAGCATTCTTGGTGAGCAGTTGCTGTTGGTGGGGGTGTTGGAGTAGGAATGCCATTGTGTGGAGCCCCAGTGTTTGGGGACAAACACTGCTGTGGAAGGAACGTGTGAAAAGGCCCCAGTCCTGTCAGTGAAAGAGAGAGGCTGTGCTCTCTGCGAGCTTCAAGCAGGGCAGCCTTCATTCACAGGCCAAACACAGCCTGCGCCGCCTTTTAAAATGATATTAGTGAGTTTTAAGCACGATCTTCTCTATTTATGATCCTGCATAGAGCTTTTAGTTGCTGTCAGTAAACAAAATATGCCAGTCTGCTCAGAAATACTGTACAGATGAATAAAAGTGCGTGGAGCAGTGCCAGGGGGCTGTGTAAATAATCATCCGGGCGCCTGGCGGCGCGGGAAGCGAAGGCCTGGGGACTTTCATTTCTGGGGTCTTCCCGGGGTACAGACCTTGGACCCCGCCCCCAGCAGAACTCTGGGGACTTTTGCCTAATGAACGCCCGGCTCTCCTCTCTCTTTTCTTCTTGATGCAACTTTTGAAGGAGCTTATCAGCATTCAGTGTTCGTGATTCAGAGCCCTTTGCGCTGAGGCTCCGTTGTTGAGGACGGTGTAGACGTTTCTGAAATTCAGAGGGCACAAAGGGAAGGAGGGTCTCCGTGTGACATCCCCAGGAGCCCCCTCAGCCAGCCCGGTGCCTCCAGACGTGGAGAAGCCATTTACCACCACGGGACCAAGAAACTTGAAGGAGTTTTTAATACTACAAAGCTTTAGCATTTTAGAAGGGAATGATCAGGCCTGAGATTAAATGTTAGCTTGCATAATTATTTTAACACATTGAATAAACAAAAAACATTTCCTCAATTATGGCTTAAGATTTTTAGGCATTTTTCTAAACTTTGGCAATACATTAAAAAACACTAGCAATTGCTGTTTATGTCTGAAGCTGCAGGGAAACATTTTGAAAATGTGCACTTGAACTATTTGTAATAAACCATTACTTAATAAAGTTGGTTGAGAAGTATATAACTGGGCCCAGGCAATTAAAATTTTTTTGTGTGTGTCTGTGGTCTTTTAAAATTAATTTAAGCACAATAACTGTTCTGAATGCTATTATATGCTATTTCTAAAAGTTCCATATTTGATACATTGAGATTAGGGATCTAGGTACTGAATTTATGTTTCAAAAATTAGATTTCACTTTTTCAGTTGGAACCATATTATAGATCTGTTTTGTAGGTATATTATTAAATAAGGAAATAACCGTCTAACCTCTGTTGGCTTTGCAGTTTAAAATTGAAATGTATTTTATTAATATGCTGAACTAAGTTTTGTCAAAGCACCCAGACTTTGTTAAAAAATGTATAACATTAGCTCACTCTACACACACTTCCAATAAGTTTGATAATTAGATATGGAACAATAATATAATTGTATTCAAAATTGATTCAGCTCAAAATACTCTTGAATTGCAATTAGTACTGGCAGAATTTTTAAAATTTCAAGCATACTTTTAAAAGAATCTGAGTATTTTAATTTTTCATAAAAGAAGTGTGGAAAGTTTGTCTTTTTGGAGCCTGAGTTTTATGTCAATCACAATCACCTACTGGTATATGTTACTGAAAGAATAACTTGTTTTATTTCCTACACTGTATACACTTTAAACCTTGAGCCTTTTCCTTGAGTTAGCATTTTTTGGGACAATATTCAGGATATTTCAATTTTGAACAAACTTTATGTCTTTTGAAACCTTGAATAAAATGTCTAATATATAAACATAACTTATTCTTAAAAACATGAAAAGAGCGTGGCAGTTGTTTCAAAGTGAAAACTACTCCTGAAGGTTCTGATAAGTAATGTTTTAGAATATTGGATTGTTTATAGATTTGAATGAGTGTTGATTTTTTTCACCCCTAAAACCAAGCTGCATTCTAGTTACTTGAAGTATTTTAAGAACCTTAAACTTGTGTCTCTTTCTAAGTGTCATGCTTCGAGCAGGCCTAACATCAGTTAAATGAAGTGAAAATTGCATTCTTGTCCTGATAGAGATGAAAATGGATTTCTGGTCATGAAATAGATGTAGTTGTCACTTTTTAAAAAAGGTGTCAGCAGTTTGCTTCAGCGAGTGAGGTGCCAATTCAGTATGGCACTAAACTTGTGATCTGAGCAATCAATAAATGCTTCAATAACTTCTGCTTCATTACACTTATAATAAGCGGCTATAGATCCAGGGCACATAAAATGTTGATAAAGAGGGCGCGGGGCTCGGCCGCGCCGCCAGGACAGCCGGGGCAACAGCGCCACCTGGAGCCCGATCTGGGGAGCTGCGCCGGGCAGGCGGCCGCGAGGGTCCGGGTTTGCTCCTGCAAGGCCGGGGCCGCCCGCGGGTCGCTCCAGCTGGGTGCACTGCCCGCGCAGCTGCTGCAAATGTGCGTCCTTCTTAATTCTCGTAGAAGTGCGCTACCGAATGTGCGATGCGTATCTCCGGGTGAAGATTGCACTTTTTTTAAAACTACGAAATAAATATTAAATAACTCACTTTGGAACGAAGTTTGAGATTTTTTTTTGACATGGAATCAGTTATATAAAACAGTTGGAGTAGCATCGCAGTTGGGTGCCTTTCAATTAAGAAGTTAGATTTGTTACTATTAAACACTCCATCACAACCTGGGAGCCAGCCTGCTTTACAAATGGCTCTTTCAAGGAAATACACTTTATTTAAAAGCTATCAGGCTCATGCAAGGAAGCTAGGTTTCCCTGTCGGTGTAATTAATTATGCAGGGTGCATCCCATTGGGCATTATCTAAGACTCTTCATCTTTCATATTACAAAATATCATCACTTTATTTCCTTGATTAGTAAAAATTACTTCAATTATTTCATTTCATGGGAAATGTTTTAAAATGAAGCATTATTTTTACTGTATCTCCCACTGAACTTGTGAATGCTTAACTGAAAATTCTATAAAAATCTGAATTTAAGTGCTCATGATAGTCCAGGTAAAGTGATAATATGGATACAGATTGATTTAATATGGAAATCTGATTAATCTGGAAGTAGTTGTTACCTTTACTCTTCTGTTTTTTAGTTTATATAGACAATTTGGTAAGTTCATTAGACCTGGGCATTTGAGTTTCTCTGAGAAGGATTTGGCATTAGTGAATTAAAAATGCAGCTTTATAATACACTGTTTCCATAGCTTGTGTCTTCATATGTCTGTGCACGGGTAACGTCCACAGTTGTGAAAAGTGGAAATGATTATAGCATTATTTGCACCTTCTGACCAGAATTTTATCCTCAGACATGCTAATGCTGTGTCATATCTCTTCATGTTTAATTTAGTTCTCTAGTTAGAGAAAGACACTGTATTTTGAAATTTATGATCACACTGAGTGGAAAATGTTGCATTTAAAAACCTCCAAATCTGTACAGAATCATTCTAGTACAGTAAGTGAGAGTAGACCTGACAAATTTTCTTTAGATTACTCAGCCACCTACAGGCATTATTTGTAAGAAAACAATCACTCAGGCTTCAGCTGGTTAGAGAGGCCACTGACTCCCTATCTGGCCCCTGCCTGCCGACCCCTCCCCAAACACTAATGCTCAGAGCTTGAGGGGTGGATGGGAATATGAATGCTACCCTCTTCTACCCCAAGGCCTGAAGCAGCAGTGAAGGTATTCTCAGGCCGCCCACAGCCTGTTGTCCTGGGGATCGCTAGCACCTTCCTGTTTGTTATTCAAATTGGTCAGTGGCTGTTTCCGTCCTTGATTATTAAGAAGTCTGACTAATGACAGATAAAGACAGACTTAAATGCTTTACTCAGAGACATAGATAGAGTGGCTTCTTCTCACTTGTTGTTAACAAACATCCACTTTACAACGAAGAGCTGATTTTAAAGTAATATAACTCATTCTTTGCTCATATTTTATATATGCAGCAAAATATGGAAATGAATATTTTCCATTCATTTACTGCTGTCTTTGGTCAAGCATTCCAGTGTTAACTATCCTAGAAAATCAATTCTACACAATTTTCTAAAAAATACTCAGTAGCTTCTTACACTGCTAAAGGGTCTGAAGGTTTTAAACACAGCCGTAGGAGGGGCAAATCCATTTGTGAACACTTAGTGCACTTCACTGGGAGGCAAATGATGAGGACTCTCAGGAAGAGAATTATTGCATAAATCAAAGGTGCCGGAAGATCCAAGACCACAGAGTTGGCAAGCCATGTGAGAGTCATGCTTCCCTTTCTGAAATGCTTGGGACCAGAACCGTTTTAGATTTCAGAGACTTTCGGACTTGGGAATAATTGCAAACACACAACGAAAGGTCCTGGGCTTGGGACCAAATCTAAACACGGAGAGCACTCGCGCTTTGCGTGTCCTTTACACAGCCGGCCTTGGGGCGATTTCCTTCAGCAGCTCAGTGCACCTGTGTAGGGCCAGTGTGAGATTCCCCTGTCACCTTGTTGTTCCAGCATTCAGAAGCTTTGGATTTTGCAGCTTTCAGAGCTCAGATTTGTGGGCTTGGACACCGACTTACCCTGTACTGCCCGGCACTCTGTCCTTGTGTGGTTTTACATTCTAGGGTAACTGAAATGAAATAGAATTTAAAACTCACCTTCTCAATCTTAATGACCACATTTTAAGTGCTCAGTACCTCTATCATCACAGAGAAGTCTGTCGCACAGTGCTGTTCTGGAAGGAGATGATTTAGTCAAACACCCCAATGATACCCTGGCCCTGGACCCCCTCATTCTATGGCTAGCAGCATAACAAAGACTCTTTTAACACGATCAGGATTTAATTCAGTATGGGTAGACAAGTTGCCCTGTTCTTCACAAAGAAAACAAAAGAAAACAAAAATTGTGAAAATCAGACCCATGCAGGCTCTGATGTGCTGCTCCCTGAGCAGCTGGTGGACCCTTCAGGCCCTGCTGTTTTCTCCGGGCTCCTGTTAAGGAGCTGAATGGTGTGACACCTAGCTCTGCCCCTAAGTGTATGGTTCAGTAGTGTTAAATACATTTTCATTTCTGTACACCAGATCTCTAGGGCTTTGAATCTAGGATTCCCAGCCCGCCAGGCAGGTGTCTGCCACTGAACTGCATCTCCGGCCCCTTTAAAATATTTTTATCTTGCATTATTGAAACTGTACCCATTAAACTGATTGTCCCTCTCTTTCATACCCAGCCCTGGGCAACTACCTTTCTATGTTTCTGTGATTTCACCTATTTAAGGTACATGTAACAAGTGGCGCCATGCAGTATTTGCCCTTTTGTGGCTGGCTTATTTCCCTTTGTGTAATTCCCTTGAGGTGCGATCATGCTGTAACAGGATAGGGTCTCCTTCCTCCAGGGGCTGGTAACACCCATTGTGTGCGTACAACCGCATTCTTTATCCTCTCTGTTCATAGACACTTGGGGTGCTTCTACTTTTTGGCCCTCAGGAGTAATGGTGTGATGTGTATATGTGTGCAAACACTTCTTCAGATCCTGCTTTGGCTTCTTGTGGATATATGCCCAGAAATGGAAATGTTGAACCACGAGGCCATTCCATTTTTGCTTCTGTTGCTTGTGATTTTGGTGTCATATGCAAGAAATCATTGCTGATTCTGTCCTGAAGTTTCTTCCTAATTTTTTTTTCTTCTAGGAGTTTAATAGCTTTACATCTTACACTTAAGACTTTAATCTATTTTGAATTAATTTTTAGGTGGAGTAGGGTAAGAGTTTAACTTCATTCTTTTACATGTGGACATGCAGTTTCCCAACATCGTTTGTTGAAGAGACTGTCCTTTCCTTTGTGTGCAGCTTGGCACCCTTGTGGCGGATTATCTGACCATAAACAGAGGTTTCCTTACTGCTATTTCAGCATCGGTAATCTGTTCTGTTAGTCTCTATTTTCCCAACAGTATCACAGAGTCTTGATTGCTGTTGCTTTGTAGTTTATTCTGAAATCAGGAATTGTGACACTTTTAGTTCTCCTTCTCAAGAATGTTCTAGCTATTTGGAGTTTATTGAGATTCCATGTGAATTTTAGGGTTTTTTTTCTCTGCTCCTGCAAAAACAATTGGTATTTTTATTGCGATTGCTTTAGAAAGTATGAATAGTTTAACAACATTAAATCTTCTAATAAGAGGCATGGGTTGCCTTTCGACTTATTCGCATCTTTGTTGACTTCTTTCAGCAAAATTTTATAGTTTTCACTGTATAAGGTTTTCACTTCTTTGAATTGGTTAAGTTTATTTATTCCTAGGTATTTTCTCCTTTTTGATGGTGTAGCAAAAGGGATTATTTTTTTAATTTCCTTTTTTAGATTGATCATTGCCAGTGTATAGAAATGCAACTGGTTTTTGTGTGAGACTTTTTATTCCTACAACTTTGCTGGAATTATGAGTTGTGATAATTTTGCATTATAGTTTTGTACAGATAAGATCATCTCATCTGTAAACAAACTTTCCTTAGTCTTTCTGTTTTGGATACCTTTTATTTCTTTTTCTTATCTGATTGCTGTGGTTGTGGTCAGTGTTATATTGAGTAGTTGTGTCTTGATTTTAGATGGAAATCTTTCATTGTGTGGCTATTGAGTAGAGTGATAATGATAGGCTTTTTTATATGGTTTTTATTCTTCTAAGTTAGTTTCCTTCTAGTCCTTATTTGTTGACGATTTTATCACAACAGTATGTTGAGTTTTGTCACATGCTTTTTCTATGTCAATTGAGAGAATTATGATGTTTTTTGTCATTTATTTTATTAATGTGGAGTATTGTATTGATTTTCATTTGTTGAAGCATCCTTGCATTCCAGGTATTAATCCAAATTGGTAATTGATTCTTAACATTTGTGGCTTTTCTGGCTCCTGTTAGCCTGTGGTTCTTCAGGGCTGTGGATTTAGGGCCTCACATCTGTTTGCTCAGGTCTTAATGTTTACCACATATTTTGTCAAATACCTTTTTATTGAGAAACATATTTGGCCATTAAATATAGTGAATTATATTGATTCACATCTAAATGTTAAGGGAATCATATATTTCTTGGATAATTACTATCGTCTGTATGTATTCTTAATAAACTTATTACAATGGTACTGATGATTTTTGTGTTTATGGTCATGAAGGATATTGATCCATAGTTTCCTTTTTGTCCAATGTTTTTGTCTGGTTTTGATATTTAGGTATTTTTGGTATTTTGAGTTTTTTAGTGTAATGTTGCCTTTATAAAATGAGTTGGGAAGTATTTTTTTCTCTTCTATTTTTTTTTCTTTTTTCTTTTTGGTACCAGGGATCAAACTTGGGTCCTTGCACTTGCAAGGCAGGTGCGCAACCACTGAGCTAAATCCCCAGCCCTCTCTTCTACTTTCCAAATCTGTTTACCACTTGTATTCTTTCTTTCTTTCTTTTTTTTTTTTTGGTACTGGGGATTGAAACTTGTATTATTTCTTAAATGTTTGATAAAATTCACTAGTGAAATTGTCTTCAGGACTGGAATTTGTTCGTAGGCAGATTGTTTGTTATGAATTAAACTTATTTAATATACTTAGGACTATCTAATTGATGTAACTGTTTTGGGCTCACCTTTTATACTGTAACAGTCTTCTACTTTTCCTCCTTTCACTCTTTTGGTGCCAGGCACTCTACCCCTGAGCCAGCTCCTTGGCCCAAGTACTGGAACAGTCTTTGAAGGACTTAAATCGACTGACTTACCGATGCAAAGAAGTTAATTGTATCATCACCCGTTTGCTTTTTATTTCCTAGTGTTGGTGATTTCTATCCTTTTCATTTTAAAATTAATTGATCTGGGGCTGGGGATTTAGCTCAGTGGTTCCGCTGCCTGCCTTGTAAGCACAAGGTCCTGAGTTCAATCCCCGGTACCAAAACAAACAAATCACTGTGAAATGTTTCTCCTTATTCTTGGTATGTTCTTCATTCTGCAGTCTCCTCCACTGTTTAGGAGCATCATTATTTTCTCTTTTCATGAGTATATCATAAATATTACTTTCCAACACTCTGGCTGGGGCTGCAGCTCAGGGGTGGAGATGAACCTTCTCCATGTCTTCTTGTGGATACCACTCCCTTCTGAAGTCGTTCTTGTCACTGCCCCTCGTCACAGCATGCTCCCACTCCCCTGTATGAAACAGGAATGTGCTTCTTCTTTTCCTCTAAAAATAATAGAATATTTTACACAAAATATGAGTGTAAACAGTTATGTAACCCCCATCCAACTTTATCAAATCCTTTCTGCAAAACATTTCCTCATGTGTCCTCTTTCTAGACATAACCAGTGTCATAAATTCTAGGAATATTTTATATTAGGAGACAATATCATTAGTGTGTATGTTTTGCCTTTTTCAAACTTTAGATAAGCAGCATACTACACATGTCACTCTGCACTTTCGACATTGTATCTGTGAGATATATTAATGCTGATATATAAAGTTATTATGCACTGACTTTTAAGAGCTATAGAGCATTTTATTGTATGAATATTCTACAATCAACTATCTAATTACTTATTGACAGACATTTAATTTCCAAATGTTTTCTGTTGCAAATAACACTTTACAAATATCTGTCACATTGCTGCCTATTTGCATGTAGTAGGATCTCTCCATGCTGTATATCTAGAAGTAAGGCTGCCGTGAGAAGACACACATATCTCTGCAGGCTGTTGTCTATGTCCCTGATGTGGCTACCGTGCTAGTTTATGCGCTCACCAGCAGTTCATAGGGTTCCCATTTTCCTCATTTTCTCACATGCGGACAAACATACACCATACCTCTGTGACTTACCTAATAGTAGCTCTGCCTCCCAGCAGAGCCAAGAGTGCCAGCTATCACTGTGTCGTCCGACACGCAGTACCTAGTGTGAGTGTGCAGAGGAGCACTTGCACAGCAGCCTGTCATGGATTGCTCAAGCTGCTGTAGCAGAGCTGCACAGATGGGGCGGGTTAAACATGATACGTCGTCTCACTGCTCCGAAGACCGGAAGCCGGAGTCCGAGGGTCTGGTGCGGCTCCCGTCCTGACTGTAGACAACCGGCCGCTGAGTCCCCCTCACTGGCACACTGGCTTGGCGGAAAAGGAGGGAGGGCAAGGAAGGGGGTGGACAGGAAAAGGAATTAAGCTGTGTTGGTTTGTGTGCCAACACCGCACGGGGAGCGTGAGCATTACGTACTGCCAACCTACAACAAGACAATAGAAAAGAATGAGGTAGACCCAAAGGGTGGTCTCTGTGTGTGTGTAGGACAGTGTCCGGCACACGGAAAGCAACACAACGGGTGACCCGCTGCTGTTGCTATCACACCGTGTTTCCCTTTTGCCGGACTCGTTCTCGGAGGCCTCTGTGCAGCACCCCGCCTTGTTCGGAGCTGGCACTCAGGAACTCCTTGTTGCCAAACCAGTGACGGATTGAAAACCCCCATTCAAATTTTCTTCAAAATAAGTGGGATCCTTGGAGTGAATTTAACTCTTCCGTTACCTGTTTTCTTTCAATCACCCGTTCCGATGCGCGGGATATCACCCCTTGGCACTGTGTCCCCGGGAAGCGTTTCCAAAGCTGGTTGGATCAGAGCCGCGCATCAGAGTCCATTTGTACTCAGCGGTCCCGGGCAGGGCGAGGGGCCCTAATTTCCGAAAGGTGCTCTGGGCAGGGAGGCCCCCGTAGTTAGACTGAGTATCCCGAGTGCATTCTCTGTTTCTAATGAACTTTTGTGAGATCAGTTAAAAATGTTCTTTAAGACATAGCTTTATCTCCTCTGGTTTCTTTTTTCCCCCCAGTTTCTTTTAACAGGTCTTGTATTCTTTTGCAGATGTAATTTTACACAGAAATACATTTTCTACATCTAAATTTATGCTAAAATTTTTACTCAAGAATTTTCTTGACTGTGAGTTTGTTTGACTCATTTGTTTTTAATGTGGGCTGTGTGTGTGTGTGTGTGTGTGTGTGTGTGTGTGTGCGTGCGCGTTTTCAGCACCCTCGCAGCGCAGCGCTGCTGTCCAGGTCAGAACTTGTCCGGGCTTGTGCCATCCCTCCCTCCTCCCTCCCCGCAGGCCCCGCGTGAGGTCAGCCTTATTACTTGGAGGCAGCACCTAACATGCTTGGAAAATTCCGCTTCCAATTTCAGCAAAGTTCCTCTGGACCCACCAAATCTTCCTAGAAGTCAGCACTGTAGGTTTGGATGTTTTCCAGACTCGGTGGGCAGGCTGGGTACAGCTGAAGGTGCGGGGGAAGGACGCTGTGAAGTTATGAGTCCGAGGATGAGTTTGAAGAATCAAGATTCCAAGTTAGACTTGAGTTTTCATCCTCTCCACCCTGTCATCAGTGTGACGTCTGGCTGTTATGTCTTATTACGACCCTTTTAAGTTTATATGTGTATATTTGTGCTGATACCAAAAAGGATGGAATTTAGTTCTTGAAGTCCTCTGGAAATGCCATTAGAAACTGGACAGTAAATATAACCCACACAACCTGGTGTCAGGAAAAATAAAATCAAGGAGGCCTTCTAATGACAGCAGCTTCAAAAAGTGAAGTTTGTTTGAGAAAACAGTCTTTTGCTACATTTAAGTATGACCCGAAATTAGAAGCATAGAAAATAGGATTTGAAAAGGAAGGCATTGATTTGCTTTTTTCCTACAAGTATTTATTCTTAGAGTACAGAGAGAAAAGTTTTTGAGGAGAGTAACAATTATGATAATGACTATACTATATTGTATTTTATACGAATACATACACCAATTGCTTGTTTCCTGACATTTTAGCTTCTGTGAGGACTTTAGTATGTATTAGAAATGTTTTTTTCTTCTTTGTCCTCCTAGGTTCTTATGAAAAAAAGCTTTCTATAGTTATATTTCTGCTTTGGAAATCTTTGGATTATGGCTGATTTTTTAAAAGCATAAGCCAAAAATGCAGTCTGATAGCTCTCTCCATTTAGTGGGTACAGTTTCAGAAAGCATTTCTACATTTGAAATGGTGACATTTCTTTAAAATATATAATAGATTTTCAAGTAGCCAGTTGTTGAATACAAGTGGGACATACAACCTTGACTGGAAGGCATGAACAGGGTCACACTACACATTATGAAAAGAATGATTTTTTTAAAAGTTGAATGCCACTGACATATTGTTTTCGTGACCTTTTTTCTACAAAATGAAATGATTTTACTTTAGTTACTTTTGTATCTTTAAAATTAAAAAGAAAACCAAGTAGCCTACATATGTGATCAAATGTTGGATAATTTATAAACCCATGTTTTACTATTTCTTGTTTCTAAGATATCTGTCTAATAGTAATTAATGTTGCTTTTAACCCAATATGTACTTGCCTAAAACAGAATAGATTAGGTGTACAATCAACTGTATGGCCTGTAGCGAAATGCATTATTCTTCTATGAGAAACAGAGCCTACATCTTTCTGTATAGATGTTACTTCTGATTTTCTATTACATGTCAATTACGTGAATGTAATCACCATGATAGTTAATTTTGTTACTAGGGTTGACAGATATTTACATTTTAGTTGTGTGTACATGTTTGAATTTGCTTCAGATTAGTTTTCTAAATACAGAACTTTTAAATTTTAAATTAATTTTAACCAATGCATAAAAACATAAAAATTATAAATATTAAGCCAGGTGTTGTGGTGCATGCCTATAATCCCAGCACTTGGGAGGCTGAGGCAGGAGGATTGCCTCAATTTTGAGGCTAGCTTGGACTACATAGTGAGTTCAAGGCCAGCCTGAACCACATAGCGAGACCCTGTCTCAATCCCCCCATGCACATTTATGGAGTCCCATTGGGTATTTCAATACATGTAAACATGGTGTAATGTTTAGGTCAGGTTAAACATCTACATCTTCAAATGTTTATCATTTCAAAATCCTTTCTTCCAGCCTTTGGGAATCTACAGTACCTTACTGTGATGTGTAATCATCGTGTTCTGCCATAGCATACCAGAACTTCTCACTCCTGTCTAGCTATAACTTTAAATATGGGACTTCAATGCCACTTTGGGCATGAATTTGATGAAAGAAGTCACTCATATTCATGGATATGCACCACTTAAATATATAACTGTCCAGATGGCCTGCTTATAGGACATGGATATTAAAAAATATTGACTATATAAATATATTAATAAAGATATTTAATTATGGACATGATTATTTCTCTTTTTTGTTTTGTTTTTGAGACAGGGTCTTGCTATATAGTTCATGTTGACCTTGAACTCACTACGAAGCCCAGGGTGGCCTTGAACTCACAGTGGTCCTCTTGCCTCAGCCTCCAGAGTGCTGGGATTGCAGGCAGGTGACACCACGCCTGGCTAGAAGTGATTATTTCTTATATTAGTGAAATTATTAAAGATAAGAAGCACAGCTTACCCCAAATTAGCATATCTTTACATTTAGCTGCATTGTAAACAATCCTCTCCTCTCACAAGTCAGCTTATTTTAGTCAGCAAAAATAAGAAAAGGACACATTTGTGTTACTTATTTGTAACCTTAGTCTTTTCAAATGGCATTCAATCAGATCCCAGTCCTGTTTCTGTCCGCTTCCCTTCACGCTTCCCCGAGCTGTCTCTGGTCTGCTGGTGCCCACGGAGGGTGTGGCCAGGAGCTGCCTCCCGTGCCCTCCCCTCGTCCGAGTTCCCACCCCATCCACTGTCCCTGCTAATTCCACCTGTCTGTCCCCAGCAGCTGAATGAATGTGACTCTTCAACAGTCATTGAAACATTGAACCCCTGCATTTCATGCGCTGACACTGACTCTCACATCATCCGTTTTGGAATCTTTTTGGAGTCTTTTTGTTGTTCATTTTCTTCATCAACAAAGTGTCTTATGGTGAAAGTATTAAACTCTGTTGCAGGATTTTCACCACAGCAAATCCGCGTGCAAGCGACCTGGTTTGGAGGGATCCCAGGGGCGCTACTGCACACACTTCTGACTGTGGGGCGGGGCTGTTCGTTACCCGGCCACCCTATTCGGAGGAGACGGTCATTTTGGGGTAGTGCGAGGGAAGAACCCAGGGACTTGGGCATAAATAACTCTTGTTTTTTGGTACTGGGGATCGAACTCAGGACCTTACACTTGTGAGGTAGGTAGCAGCACCACTGAGCTAAATCCCTGGCCCCAACAACTCTTTATTTTTCCATAATAAGTTAATATTTTCCATCTTTTTAAAAAAAAATGTAGGGGTTGAGACATAGGTGAATAAGTGATCTGTAAAATTACAGAAAATTTTGAAATGTGAAATGGAAATCTGCCTCATCCAAACCATTCCCTAGAGATAATTGCTGTCAATACTGTCACGCACACATGGGCCAGACATATGTAAAGTATGTCTTTTCTTTTTACAAGTCATACTCCGTAACTTGTCATCCCCTATGTCACAGCCTTGTGTCCATGTCGCCACTTGGAGGTGACCACTTCTAACGGCTGCGTGTAATTCACTGTATTAGGCTTTGGACAGTAAGTGCGTTCTCCTTTGGATGTTAAGCCAGTTGATAAATAGACTCTGGAGTCAGGCAAGAATTAAAATCTGGCATTCACTTTACTGCGGATCTGGCTGCACTTGGGAAGAAGACTGACGTGAGGCTAACGTGTCCACCAGCCTGAGGTGGAGTGACAGAAGAGCTATATTCCCAGCCAGACACAGTGGCGCATGCTTGTAATCCCGGCACTTTGGAAACCCGAAGCGTGAAGATCACAAGTTCCAATCCCACCTGGGCAACTTTGCAAGATGCTGTCTTAAAATACAAAAAATAAATAAAAAGGGCGGGGATGTAGCTCAGTGTGGAGGCTCTGGGTTTCACCCCCAGTGTGGATAAAACAACTGCATAACTACATTCCTTCTCTGAAGGACAGCAGATTAATTGCCCCTCGGAGGAGGAGAAGCGGCCAGCCACTGAGGTTGGGGAGGAAGGTGGGGCCTGGGCTTTCACAGAAGCTGAGCTCACACCCGTGGGCAAGTCTGGGGCCCAGCACCTGAGAAGAGGGAGACAGAGACGGACTTTCTGGGAGGGCAGAGGCATGCACGCAGCACCTGCTGACCACGTCCAGTGTCACAGCTGTGTGTATTTACTCTGCGGCCGCCGGACCGAACTCACTTCCGGTCTCCGTTACCAGGAGCAGCGCTGTACCGAGCTCACTTCCGGTCTCTGTTATCCGGAGCAGCGCCGTGCAGAGCTCCATATCCCGGGCACACTTCCGCTGCTAATGCTGCGTAGGAACTTCCAGTATCAGACTAATGGTATGCAGGTTTCCCCTGGATTTACTAATAGCTCACATCCTCACTTTTATTCACTGTGTCAACCTGACAGGTGAACGATTAGATCATTTAAAAACCCACTGATTATTAGTGAAGTTATGTGTGTGCTTCTACATGTTTACTGGTGACTTGTGTTTCCTTTGTAATTCACCTATCCATACTTGTGTTCAGTCAGCTCTGTTCATCTTCCCAGTAGTGAGTTGTAAATATTCTTTATGGGTCGAGTGTGTTTAGGGCACCTGTTATACCAAAATGTAATTTTCTCCTTAAGTTTGTCATTTGTCTTTTAAAGTTTCTAATGTCCTTTGACATACATGAGTTAAATATTTGTCACTTAAAAAAAATGTTTTTTTAAGTTATGCTAACAAAATTTACACATTATATATCACACACTCATCTAAGAGTATAAGTATTTTTTCCCTTAGTATTTTTCTAAATTTAACTTAAATTCATGTGGAATTTATTTTTTGTACTTATACCAAGAGTATGAAAGTTCATACTTTATGAAAAAAAGTTCATACCTATGACTACCTGTAGCATCCCCATTATGAATTCCTGTAACAGAAAATATAACACTATTGACGTTTTGTCTGCAGGAAGCTTTAAAAATATTGAAAGTGATGATTCCATTTGGGTTTCTTCTTTTTAAAGAACAAAGTTCCTGGGCACATCCTTAAGCAACTAATGCATGTTCTCTTGATGAAAGAAGCCTGTTTGATGAATTTCATCTTGTGGAGGGGGCTGAGGGGATGAGGGAAGCATTAAAGCAGGATATCCAAGTAGCAGGATATGAAGAGCAGATGCTGATTTTAAAGATGCCATGGTGTATATGTGAATATTTGTTTCCAACAAATATAGAAGATGTTAATAGATAGATGAGTGAATCTAGTACGTCTAGTTGAGACATCGTATATTCTTTATCACAATAATTACTGTTGCACGTTGATAGGTTGTTGTTGTTGTTAGGGTGGTTTGAATAATGTCCCCTGAGGGACACTAAAGCTTGGGCATGTGGGCACAGTTTAGCTCTGATCCCCAGACTCAGGCTGATGATGAAGAGGAGTTTCGGATGTGCTCCTTGAGTCAGGGAGGGTGAGTATCTGTAGATGAGAACCATTTCTTTGTCTAAAGTCGAAGTCATAAATATCTTCTGAAATAGCTCTTGAATCAACCAAGCAAACTAGGCCTTGAAAAATTGGCTTCCTGAGACATTCTGCAACTCGCCTGCTTGGGGCTGAGGGATGGATTCCAGAGGAGGGTGAGGCCTGTGCATTCGTTAATTTCAGGGAGGTAGGAGGGTCTAGAAGTTAACTTTCCAGTCCCTGCTCTGCCTCTTATGGTGGGACTCTGAATAAGAAACCCTCTTTGTGCTGCAAGGTTTACTGATTGAATGGGGATAGCTGCAGGGTTCTGTGAGTATTAACGGTTTAATATGTGAAGAGTTCTAAAACAGTGCATGGCCCGTTGTGAGATCCACAGTAGGAACTCAGTGAATAGTACCTGTTGGTTGTGCAATCGACAGGTATCACTCTTCTTTTTTTTTTTTTTTGGTACTGGGGATCGAAGTCAGGTCCTTGAACTTGCAGGGCAGGTGGTGGAACCACTGAGCTAAATCCCCAGCCCTGACAGGTATCTCTTTAGGACTTGCTTTGGGCCACACATAGAAGTGTAGTACCTCATGGGAAGTGGGAACAGTTGGTAGTGAGACGCATTGAGTTTTTCAGCCTTAGGAAAGCTGGCGGGTGAGAGTAGGGGCAGACAAGTTATTGTCAGGCTGTGGAAGTGTCCAGGCAGAAGTTGGCTTGCATGGACTATGTTGTGGAAATGCTGAGAAATGGTAAGGTTCAAGACATATTTTGGGAAAAATTTATGCTGGATTAAATTTTGGGGGATGGAGGAAAGACAGGAATGGAAGATGTGCCCTGATTTTTTGGTCTGAGCCCAAAATATTGGCCACACTTACTGCAATGAAGAAGCACAGAGCGAGGGAGGGCTGCAGCAGTAGATAGTCAAGCAAGAATTCAAACAGGCAGTTGGAGAGAGAGCAGAGACCTGAGCGGGAGACCCAGTTCTGATTGCTGTTAATACCTAGACAGCATTTAAAACCATGGGTGTGATCACCAGGGGGAGGGGACAGATAGAGGAAGGGCAGGTGACGGAATTTGAGATTCTGTAGTCTAGTGGCCCGGTAAGGGAACCAAGCGAGAAAGCTGAGAAGGCAGAGGGGGGAATCACAGAGCTCAGAGAAGAAAATGTTCAAGAAAATGCACGTCCCAGGCAGGAAGATAGTGAGAACCACCATGGGCCTCGATGCATGGTGGCCGCCAGTGGCCCTGGGGTGGTGTCCTGGGATAGAAACCCCATCTGAGAGAGTGGAGGCAGGTCCGAGAAAGGAGTAAGGAAGCCCAGACGGTGTTTCGGAGTGTTGGGATGCACAGGACAGGGAGATGGGCCAGGCTGAGCATCAGGAAGGGTTTCTTAGAGCGTGTCACAGCACGGCACGCGTGCCTGCTGCATGGCGACAGTCAGATGAAGGAGGACAAGCCGATGTTGCGAAAGACCAGTTGTACAATTTCAGGAGAACACGGGAAGATCCATCCATCGTCACTGCAGAAAGGATGGAGCCAGGAGCGTGGGCTGGGCAGAGGGAAGAGGAGCCGGGCGGTTCTCCCCTGGTTATCCCGCTAGGCTATGGACCCCTGACTCCACCAGGGCCTGATGTGGCCCAATTTCCAGTTGGGGAAAAATAATTCAAGAAAGATGACACATGGATAAACTTCCGGGGCCTTGGTTTTTTGTGTTGTATATTTTATAATCGGAACTGACCTTTTAATATGTAGTAGCACATATCCCTTTCTTAGTGTTAAAGTTCAGTAATGACAAGAGAGGTCGTGGGCCTGTGCTGTTCTGGCTGCAGTCCTGGGAGCTCCTGCCAGTCAGCCTTTCTGTATCCTCGAACACAGGGAATTGTCAGCCATGCTGCTGGTGAGGGCAGAGCTCCAGGAGGCCGAGTCCCCAAACCTGCCTGGAGCAGGCATGAGAGAAGGGATTGCCGAGCCTCTGTAACATAGGGCTTTATTCCCGAAGTGTTGGTAAGAGTAAACCCCACTTCCTACCGCTCTTGTACTTCACAGTTGAAGATAAACAATATTTAGATGCATGCAAAGATGCAGAGAGGTGACAACTCTCATGTTTCACAGAAATATGATTGCTCTTACTGGCACTGAGATAGTCAGAACAGAGACCTAGAGGCATTGTTAAACCGGTTTTAGTCTTACGTTCACTTTTACAGTGGGGGAAATGTTACATTTCCCTAAGTTACAGTAAATAGAGATGACATCTTCTACCCATCTGGGGTCCAACCTCCCTAAGCTCTATCCACAAGACCCTTAGACATCCAGGGCCTCAGACAGAGGTGACTTCATCCAAGGCCTGGGTAAATTCAGGTTTTACACCTTTGGTGACTGTGACTCCCTGCTGACACTCTGCTTCCCTGGCCCTGAGTGAGGCGCTCTCCCTGCTGCAGCCTGTGCGCCCCACTCCAGCGAGCAGGGCACTTGGGGAGCAGGCATGGCCAAGGGTCAGGCCCCTTGGGAGGCCTTGGACCTGCAAGGTGACACCCTGAGGAGGAAGAGTCAGAATCACAGACGCAGCCTGCCCTCTTAGATCCAACTGAAGCAAACTGGAAATCCAAAAGTGATTTGTTCAAAAGCCAGTGCCACTTTTTACTTTTAAGACACACAAGGAAAAAACCCAACAATCCTGAGAGACATTTAGAAGAAGCTGCACCAGCTCTGACATCCTGTTGGTGACAGCGAGCCACGGTCTTTGAGAATTTAAAATGCGTGACTTGTCTAATTTGTTCTTTGCATTTGCGTTCCTTTCCTCCCAGCTGTCTTGTTTTCCCCCTACCGCCCTCCTCTTCCTTTTGTGGCTTTCGCAGTCTTGGCTTCAGGTTGCTGGCCTGTGCGGACGGAACACTTCATCTGGCCTTTCATTGTCTTGTAGTTTGCGCACTACTTTTCAATCTATTTTTATTTAAGGGCTATTTTAGGAGTGAGAGGTAGGAACAAAGGGTGTTGGTGAAAGTGACACACGTCAAGCGACATAAGAGGCTCTTCTGATGCAGATGCTAATTTGTGGATGTTATGACACTTTCTTCCTGACCCCAGTATCGTGTTTTCTAGGCTTGATATCTCTGCATGTAACTCAATCCTTTTTTTTCAGTGCTGGAGAGTGAACCCAGGGCCTTGTGCATGCTAGTGGTCTACCACTGGGCCACACCCCCCCTGGCCTCCAGACTTAAAACAATATTTTAGTTATGTTGGAGAAACTAATATGACAGGTACTCAACTTTTATAAAGTGACCACACAGACAAAGTATATAGCTGATATATATTCAGTAATAATAGTGGTACATTATTTAATTGTGGATTATATTAATTTTAATTTAATAATATTAAATAGATCAGATAATTTTCAACCTTCTCTCACTGAAGAAGTAAGTAAGGCAGCATATATTAAAAGACAGGTACAAAGAAATTGTTGAAATAAGGAATAACCCCATAAGCCACATTCACCCATTTATTTATTGAGTACTGAGCATGCAGGCTTTAAACCAGGGCTGTAATAATAAACATGTGGGTCTGGTTCTGCCCTGAAAAAGAGCAGAGTCTGACTGGGCAGACCGACAGCCATCTAATGTTTGTGGAGAGTCAAGCTGCTGGGAGGGGATGTACAGGAAGACCCACTTGGAAGTGGTTTGGGGTTAGAAAGGCCTTCTTTCTCTCTTACACCCCAGTGATGCTCATCTTGTTGGCGGCTGTGTATTTCTAGAGTGTTTGGGAAATTGATGAGTCATAGAAAGGTAATATATAACATTTTGAATAATTAAATATCATTACATGATTGCAGCAACGAACCCGCACAGGCTGGTCATTAGCAGCTAGTGAGAGCGTGCTGTCCATCACTTTTATTTATTTTAATGAACTTGCCCCTTATTTCTCCATGTAACAGAGGAACTCCAAAAATCACCAAAGCGATCTGTCTAAACAAAGCTGTAAGACATTTGCGACTTTTAAAAAACAAAGCTGCTCCTTTTAATGTGAAAATCAGATAGTTGGTTGAATACAGGAGTTGCATAGCTGACCCTATTAATTTTTACATGAATTGTAGATCTAACCATTAAATTGACTTCTTAGGGTCAATTTTAGCTAACAATGTTAACTTATTGAGTTTCTTGGTCATGAAATAAAGAAGAATTTTTTTCCTAACTCAAAAATTTATATTGTTGCCACCATGGCAGTTTTTCCTGTTTTTTCAAAAATCCTCTTACTTTTTCTTTTAAAATTACTAAATATGTTCTGTAATGCTTGTCACACATTAATGTCAATGAATCTAAGCTATGTTTAAGTTATCCACTGGCATCTAGTAATTATCCAGAGCCATGTATGCAAGGCAGTATCTTCTGATGTGTAAAATTTCAATCCTGAAGAGAATTTCTTAATTTAAAACCTATCTTTAGACAGTTTTAATTTAAACTTTTTTGAATTAAAAATTACAGATTCCTTAATTAAAGAAAATGGCCCTGATGGTCAACCGTTTATTATGGCCCTGTCTCCAAACATTATAAACTGCCAGAGAGATGGCATACGTATTCCCAGGGGAAGTTTCAAGTCATTCAAAAAAATAGCCTCTGATTTCTTAAGCAAAATTTTCCATTGTATAAAAATACTAGATTTCTTATAAAGGGTGATTAACTGAATATATATTAAAAGTACTTCTCAGACCAAAGGATTTCATACAGAATTTCAGTGTTTTTCAGAAACATATTCCTTCTACATAATGAAAGAATATTGAAAAAACTTTTTATTTTGTCACGAGAACTTTTTAGCTAAATTCTATTTTCAGTCCTGTTTTGGATCAGTATTAGAAAAACCCAAACAGCCAAACCTGAGAATCACGTTGGTATCAGACACCAAGTATGTGAATTCTGATACCTTTTCATCACTTGTACGCTAGGAATTCTATTTTTTAAATGATATCCTGCCAGCTTTTTCACAATCCATTAATTCCTGGATCAACATCAGAAGGAGTGTCAGAGCAGAGTGAAATTCTTGTAAGACGCGGATGTCAGGATCAAAAGTCAGAGACATTCCCGGAGCAGCAGGGAGGCCAGCTTGTTAGACTGTAATCGGAACAATTAGTATCTGCCATGTGACAGTCTCCATGCCCTGCCTTAGATTTCTCTTAAGTTCCAGGCATGCTGAGAAGACAAAGTCTTCTTCCAACTTTGATGGAAAATTTCAAGAGCTTGGGTCTCATTATTTTGGGCCAGCATTCTTAAGTTTTCTTGGTCTTGGCTGAATGTCCTTAGTTGGTAAAGTGTGCACTTAGAGAACTGGGACCCAGCGTCTGACAGAGATGCATTTTCATCTTCTCAGAGGGAGCACAACACAAAGTGAGTGGCTTTCTGGATGTCTGTGATGGGCACCTACAGGGCTTTTCCACATAAGCAAGTGCCTAGGTCACCAAGTGAGAGCTTT
Organism: Heterocephalus glaber; assembly: GCF_053883595.1. Classification (NCBI taxonomy): domain Eukaryota; kingdom Metazoa; phylum Chordata; class Mammalia; order Rodentia; family Bathyergidae; genus Heterocephalus; species Heterocephalus glaber. Next base: position 2,206,058 of record NW_028258293.1, read on the forward strand.
TATGGCTGGCCCCAGACATCAGTGAATGTGAATCACTGATGAAAAAAAAATAGTTAAAGTTGGATGGTGGTGTTTTCATTAAAGAATTTCTCTGAAATCAGCTATTATATTTTCACCTGTGTCTTCACTAAACCAAAATAACCTCCTTTGAAGGAAGAATTCAATCAACCCGTTTTCACTGCATGTTGTCAATACACTAATTCAGTTCATTTTCCTGCCAGTAATGTTATTTTGATTTTTTTTTCACTTAGATCTTCTGTAGAAAATTTGTAACAGTTCCCTTATTGGGACGTTAGTTTTGGGAGTGACCTGAAGCATAATAAACTCTACGGTAAAAGGCATTTGCGGTGGCTGTGCTCACTGGTGTGTGCCTGTGGTCCCAGCTTTTTGGGTGGCTCAGGTGCGAGGGTCGCCTGATCCCAGGAATCTGAGACCAGCCTGGGCAAAACAGTAAGACTCGGTCTCAAAAAACCCAAAATAAAGAAACAACCACAAAACCCACATAAACAGGAACACCCACTTCTGCACGTGAGAGTGGTCCTTTAAGGAAAATAGTTGGGAAGACCTAGACACCAAGATTCCCGGGCTGTGGGAGGACCAGCCAGTTCACTGTTGGCAGAAAAGGGTCACTATCATTAGCTAGGGATAGTTTCAAGAAACAGGCCGAGAACCACAGGAGAAGCCTGAGTTTAAGAACACAGCGGGACAGCAGAGGAGGACCAAGAGCTTGATGTAGAAACGGGCAGGAATCGCTAAGCAGGGACAAGCTGGCAAGTAGAGACAATTTAGAAGCGGAAGTGTAGACCCCATCATCTCAGTGTGTCTCCCAAGTAATTATATTTTGATGTTGCCTACTGACATTTTCTCAATATTATTAAATAATGTGAAAAAGAACTTTTTTAGAATGGAAAATATTTTTATTGTTCTATAATACTAATTACAAATAAATTGTTCACCAAAAAGTGACTCCAAGACAAATCCCATGATCACGCTTTTCAACTAAAGTTCTGGGTCTACCATAGGCAGTGTTACAGTTGCCAGAAAGAAACACGGGCTGAAACTTCGTTGGTAGGACGAGCAGTGATGAACCCCATGAAAACCTTATGTGTGTACATACTTCAGAAATAGAGGGGGATTGCCAGGTAGTGTTGTCCTGTGGGGCATAGCAATCTGCCTCTCCGCGTCCCTAAGGCCGTGTTCATGTCTGATGATGAGGATCACAGCGTGTGCTCATGGAGTAACTGCGCACACATCATATCCGTTCTCATAACCGCAGACAGGAATGCATGTTCCACGTCAGAGACGACTCGATATGCTCAGCGTCCTTGAGCAAGACATTGAGTTGCTTCACCAGTAAGTGCTGAGGCCAGTGTTGAACTTCAAGCTCTTTCCCCTGCATCATCACGGCCTCAGAGTCCAGACGTGGCAGAAATGGCAGAGACACCAAAGGTGTGTGGTACCTTCCATGGTTCGGAGTTGTGCTGGGATCGCATTTCTGGCTCCGTTTCTCTCAGTGCCCTAGCACCAATCCCCACCCATGCAGCATGACTGCAAGGTGTGAGTGCTTCTGCTCCGAAGTGCTCGGGAGCAAGACTGCCTTCCTTGGACCTGAAATCCTCAGTGCAGTCCTGAGAGCCTTGGGTTGAGGAAGGCAGAGTCACCAGGTGGAAGGAAGAGTCCCAGGTCTCAGCATCGCAGTGGAGAGGGCTTTCATTGGACGCCTGTATTGGGCTTAACTCGAGTGAGGTGTGAATTCCTAGTGTGTTGGACCACTGAGGCGTGAGAGTTTTCTTATTGTCAGATCACCTGACAAATGCACTGAAAATAAGGTTAGTTAAGGAGATTCTTCTTAAGATGAGGAAAGGAGCAGCATAAATTTAGGAAGACGTGCATCGATCATGATTATGCCATGAAAGATCGGGGACACATAAAATGGTAAGCATCAGCTGTGTGGAATGTAAGGGGCTCATGTCACTCCCCTTCGGCAGTGGCAGATGACAGGCTGATTCTAAGAAGGATGTGGGTCATGTGCTCACTGAGAGGACGGAAATTTAAATAAGAGAATGTAGGTCTGAATTTGGCTCCAAATCTTACAACCTCTGAGACCTTTAAATATTTCACTTAACATCTGAGAGAAAATTTTTTAAAAGTAGGGATTAAAAATGCTTACTTTGTGTGGTTATTTTAGGATTAAGTAAAATAATTAGTAAAGCAAAGAGCATAGAAGCTATTACAGTTTCTGTGTGATCGTTATTATCAGCATTACTGTATTTATTAAGCACTCTTAGCATTAGCAGAGAAGACGCAGGAGGTTGGAGGTTTAGTTATGTAATGAAATAATGAGCTCCCAGTACTTTTCTTTAGAAGATTTAATAGTTGTGATCATGAGGAGATGTGACCACAACTTTCACCAGTGCTTTTTGGAAAACTCATCTTGCAACAGGACAGTATTTCGAAACACTTTTAGACATACCTTATAAATAAGCCAGTTTCTTTTATTATGTCTGGGACATAATAACTGTATTTGGTCTCTGCCTCAGTTCCTGACATTTAGCTTCCAAAGCCCTTCCAATTTCCTCAGAGATGAGGCAAGAGGAAAGTCTTCCGTTATGATATTTGGTCTCAGTCCTGGGATCGTGACACCGGCATTTCAGAGTGAGAAGACTTCCTTTTGGATGCTCAGGAGAGGACAAGTGGCTGGGGCTCATGGAGGGGCTGAGGTGGGGTCCCCAGAGAGTCCAAGGCATGAGGAGAGGCGGGGAGTTCATGCGTGGGGAGGAGAGGGCTCAGAGACAGACTGAGTCATCAGTGAACACAGGTTTAATCAGCCACGCCCACAGAATGGGGCCTCTACAGAAACCCCAAGTAGTGAGTTCAGAACGCTGCTGGGTTGACTGGCGCATCCAGGTAGCAAGTGGGTGGTGCACTTGGGGAGCCCTTTTGCACACCTCGCTCTGTGCACATCTCCCATTTGGCAGCCTCTGAGATTCAGCCTTTTGAGTAGACCCGTAACAGTCTGTACAGTCGTTCCCCAAGTTCTGTGAACCATGATCACAAACTTCAGACCCTAAGAAGGCTGCTCATAAGAAACCTAGGTGTGTTGGAAGTTGGATAGAAGTGTGGGTAATCTGGGGACCCCTGACTTGTGACTGGCATCTGAGCTGAGGGGCAGTCCTGTAGGATGGAACCGTAAGGTGTGGGTCTGCACTGGCTCCAGGTAGTTAGCGTCAGGAATCAGTCCACCTTTAGGACCCTAGTTGGTGTCCAGAGAGAGAGCTGGTTGGTGGGGGAACCCCACATATTGGTGCCGGAAGTGTGTGAGTGTAGAGAAGGAGAGTTTACCCTTTCGCTCCTCCTCATTGTCTGTTGTAGGATGGATGAGGGTGGATGGAATAAAGGAACAAAGAAATTGCTTTCAACAGTAGCAGGAAATATGATGGAAGAGGTGATAGAAGGACAGAAGGACAGACTCAGGAATCACGATGGGGCCTTGGTATTAAGATCTTGAAGGAAAAAATTAATCATCTGTGCCTAATCATATCGTAAGCTCCAACGTTGTGAGAGTCTCCCTAGGCTCTCAGTAAGTGTTAATCATTATGAATCTTTACTTAACAGGTGTTATTGAGTATACTGGCCAGGGACTTGGAAAGTAAAAAGCAAAGACGTATTTGGTGTAGCTTTTGTGGAACTAAGAACCTAGTAGTCGGTCACCATGTAAGTGGACAGGTTGAGACTCACAGGGCATTAGCATGGGATGAGTGTCTGGAGATACGAACCGCGCTCTGTGAAGAAGCACCTGGTGGTGCTGACGTGGGCAGAAGTAACCTTTGCTTTGCAGCTTAAAGGGTGAGTGAGGGGTAGGAAAGACCTCACTTAGGAAGTGAAATTACTGTATCTGTCTCAGTAGCACTGCAGCTACCAAAAAACTACATGGAGTCTGCGGGATGAAAGCTCCCATGTGGGGAATGGAAGTTCTAACAGAATCAGAGATTCGAGGTCCCTGAAGAAAACTTTAATCACTAGAATAATTGAGTTGTAGTTTTTTTTTAATGGTGGCACTGGGGAATAAACTCGGGGCCTTTGCACTCGGCTACATCCACAGCCCTTTTTATTTTGAGACAAGATCTCACTAAGTTGCCCAGGTGGGTGGGGCTTATACTTGCAATCCTCCTGCCTCGGCCTCCCAAAGTGCTGGGATTACAGGCATGTGTCACCAGAATTTTAGCTTTTAAAGGGTACTAGAGACAATTTACTCACTCTTGATCATCGTCCATAAGACATATGGAAGTGAAATTAGTGCCAGGCATTCCATAGGGATTAATAGAAGACCCAGGACGAGCCACCGCCCCATTCCATCAGCTCTGCTGAAATCTGCTCTTGACCTCACCCTGATTCCTACCACACTTCCTCTTGTTGGAAACAGCTGGCTCTAATTTCTGCCTCTGATATAACTGGTGCACATTCAGGGATTTGCTCTGCAAAAATGACAAGAAATAGAATAGATATTACATGCAAAAATGCCCACCACAGCATTTTTTGTACTAAATATGGGCTAAAATATCCATCGTTAAAGGAAGATTAAGTAAATTATGGTACCTGTGTGTGATAGAACTGTGCTGCCATTAAAATGATGATTATGGTGCTATTTTAACAATGCAGAGAAGGCTTATAATATAATATTGACAAAAATGTAAGTTATGGAACAGAGTAATAAATATGGTCACATTTTATTTCCACACAGAGAAAGGATACTTTTGTATTTATCTTTTTGTTTCTACCATACTTGACTCAATGCTTATGCTAGGAGCTCAACACACACATATATATGTTCAATGAATGACTTAACAAGTAATGTTTTCACTCTCTTAAAATGTTATCACTCTTTCAAAGCTGTGTTAATCCATGTGTCCCTTTTCCCTCTTCCTTTTTCCGTCCTTTTAATTTATGAATTGAACACTCCAGTTCATTTGATCTATAGAGTTCCCAGTCTGGATTTTGCGAATCGTTGTCAGGGTTTAACTCAACCTGACTCTGTTTCTGTATTTCCTATAAATGTACACTGGGTCTGGAACCAGAGACTGAGTCAGCTTTTAATTTTTGTCAACATTGTATGTGGCTGTGTCCTAGTGCATCAGTCAGTAGTATTTATCCTTGTGATGTTAACATCAGTTAATGCTCACTGCCTGACCTGTTTTTACTATTTTGCAAATGAATACAATAATTTGTCATTTAATACTTATATGCTTTCTCACATTGATACTTCCCTTCCTCTACTTGTTTGGTTATCCAGTGGTAAAGGGAGACAGATTCTGAATTCTTTCCCTTTACTTACTATTCATAAAGATGTCCAACTAGTAATCATTATGAACTACCAGAATAAATCTAAGGAGTCTGATCTTAATAGAAGCTATAGCAACTAAAAGAAAGAAAAATACTGCCAATAAACAAACTATCAGCTTACCAATTACATCAATACAATGAAGAAATACATGGTTTGGGGAATGCCTTATTTAGTGCTAAATATTATATATTCTATATCAGCACAATTTACATTTTTCATTTGAACTGTTTTCCTCCCTTTTAAAATTGAGTTCTAACCTGCACACAGGAAAGTGCACATTGTAAGTGTGTAGCTCTATGGGATAGCAAAGATTCAGTCCTATAGCAATCACCCCCACTAAGACACAGACTTCAGGCAGCCTGGAGAGTTTCTTCTTTCATTTTCCCAAGAAACCTCTATTCTGATTTCTGTCACTATTGGTTAGTTTTATCCATTCTTGAATTCCATAAAAATGGAATAGTATAGCATATATCTCATTTGTGCCTGGTTTCTTCTGCGCACAATAATGCCTGCAAGGTTCACTATGTTCCTGAGGGGCTCCATTTATTATTCCAGATTGCTGTGTAGCAGCTGTTATACACCATGCCACCCTATGCCATCATTCATCTGTCCCTTCTCCTACTGATATATTTGGGTTCTTTCCAATTAGTTTTAACTATGAATAGTAGCACATTTTGATGCATGTCTTTTGGTGGATACATTTACCAATTCCTATGGAATATACACACCTAAGGGTAGGATTGCTAGGGTATAATGTGGGTTATGTGTACCTTAAATACATAGTGATAAGTTTTCAAAAGAGGATGAACTAATTCATATTCCTGCCTCAGTGTGTGATGGTTCCTTTTCATGTATATATTCACCAACACTTGGTGTTATCTGTCTTTCCACTGTCAGCCACACTGATGTTGGGTCCGTAGTAATAACTCATTGTGGTTTTTGGTCATTTCTTGTAACTCCATGTCCATGTACATAGTTTGCTTAGGTATCACCTTATCCTTGTGGTTCTGGATTCATTTCATTAAAAAATGATCAAGTGCTTATTATGTGCAAAGAACTCTTCTAGTTGCTGGAGATATAGTAGTTAAAAATCTGTTAGGTTCAAAGCAATATTACTGTTTTTTTTCCCTAACATTTTTTATTAGTGCACATTGGTCATGCGGATGAATGGGTTTCATTTGGGCAGATTTGTACATGCACATAACAACTTTAATCACTCCCCATGCCCATCTCTTTCCCCCTCCGTCCTTCCTAATTTCACATGGTGAGGGGTTCAATGTGTGAAATGTATTTTGATCAAATCATCCCCCTAGACTCTTAGACTCTTCTATTTCCTTTCTCTAGCCCAATAATAGTCTCCCTTCTACTTTCTTGTCATCTTTGTTAGATTCCACCTATTAGGGATAACATATGATATTTGCCTTCTGAATCTGGCTTGTTTCACTCAACCTAATGATCTTTAGAGTCATCTATTTTCTGCAAATGACAACATTTTCTTCTTTTTATGGCTGAATAATATTCCATTAGGTATATATTTGTCATTGATATGTATCTCAAAGTTAAGGCTTTATGTCTTTTTAAACAGTACTAGATTTTTTTTTTTTTTTTTGGTACCGGGGATCGAACTCAGGTCTTTGCACTTGCGTAGCAGGCGGTGAAACCACTGAGCTAAATCCCTGGCCCCGAGATTTTTTTTTTAATGGTGCTGGCATTGGGATGTGCCAGAAGGAAACTGTAGAGTGCTTCTCATAAGTGAAAAGGTGAAAGTTCCTAACTTAGTAAGGAAAGGAAAATATCACATGCTAAGGCTGTTGTGATCTATGGCAAGAATAAATCTCCTATTTCCAAGCTGGAAGGAGGGAAATAGAAGCTCATGCTACTTTTGCTGTCGCACCTCAAATTGCAAAACTTGCAGCCATGGTGAGTGAGAAGTGTTCGGTTGTTATAGAAAAGGCATTAAATTGTAGGGTTTGGTACCATTTGTGGTTTCAGCCCTCCACTGGGGTCTTGAAACACATACCCCTGGACACAAGGGGGCTACTGCAGACTAAAAGGGCCTGGTGTGCAGCGGAAAACTACAGCCATTGTAATGAAACCTCAGAAAGAACAGTGAGATAATTTTCTAAACTCCTAGCAACATCATGCGTTCTCTTCCCTGGATGTAGAAGTACACCCAGTGACAAACAGGCAAGTTTCCTCCCTCGGAGGGTGAGGGGCAGTTTGTAGTGAGCAGCGGCCCGGAAACCCTGAACCGGAAGGGCTCGCGCAAGCATCACTTTCAGAGTGCGTGGCATCGGCTTGCATCACTGCCTGCGCACGTGCTCAGACGCAGCGCTGCCTGCCCTGTGCAGTACTTTGATTCCACTCTGAAGCCCATGACCCAAGATGTACCGAGCAGCTAGGAAGTTTTGCACCCCTCAACCTTCCTCACACATGCTACCGAACCTCTGGCAGGGCTTTCAAATTACCCGCGGAAGCCCAGATACGGCATTTTATTGTCCTCTCTGGGGTGCTCACTGAGGCGGAAATGAGTGTCCCAGAATCCGGCAGAGGTTCAGTGCAGAAGACGTTGTCCTCCTTTGTAGCCTCATTCTTGCTGCTGCAGCTGGCCACGGATACCAGGGAACTCTGGCACGAGGTCTGAGAGTCCATCTTCAGACTTCTGCTGCCATAGAGGAGGAAGATGAGAGCACTGACCACTGACAGACGTCCAGGCGTGCATGTATCAGTTAATTCATTCATGAAACCTTTAGTGATGTTCCAGTGTGTGCTGGATACTTTGAGGGCTAAGAGTTGAGATGCTTGTAATTTAGTTAGGGAGGCAGCCCTTGTCCTAGTCATGTTCTTCAGAGAAATAGAACTTAAGGGTTATATAGGCTCTATCTAGAGCGGTACCTCAGGTCACGAACTTTATTCATTTCCCAACTGGGGAAGATGCCACCGTGTTCATCACCAGATGCGGAGTTCTTGAATGGAAGCAAAATTTTGCTGAGCACTTCTGTTTATGAACTGAATTGTTGGTGAACAGAGGTGTTCGTGAACTGAGGCACCACTGTGTATGGATTCATTTATTATGGGAACTGTCTCATGCAATATGGAAATCAGAAGTCCCATGAAGTGTAGTCTGCAAAGCGGAGATTCAAGAACCCAGCAGTAAAATCTGTCACCAGAATTCCTTTTAGTGCTCACACTACTCACCCACACCAGCCCTTCCATTCCTTTTGGCCTTGTGTTTGAGACCTCTACGGCACTCTTCCATCTCTCTTGATAGTGTCTGTTGCAGTTTGCTTTCTCTCTCTGAATGCATGTATATAGGCAGAAGCCAGCATCGGGCTAAAGGGAATACTGTCAGAAGGAAGAAACTGAAAAGTAAATGAAAGACTAGAGACATTACAGGAAACAGCGGAAAGCAAATGAAGGACTGGAGATGAATTTGCAATTCATAGACAAAAGCTTAACTTCTGAGAGTATACAGCCCTTTCAAGTCAATGACAGGCAGATGGCAAGCGGAAAAATGGATCAAGAATATAAGTCATAAATTTATGGAAATAAACACAAATGGCCAATGAAATACTGAATAATGTTAATTGGGCTCAGATAATTAAAAAAATGAAAATCAAACCATGATATACATTTTCACCTAATGTTATGGGAAAGAGTAAAAAGTTTGCTCACACCTGGAGTTGGAGAGAGTGTGAATAAAGTAGGTATTTCCACATACTATTAGTAGATTGTAAGTCAGGGTGGTGTTTTTGGAGGGTGATTTGTATTATGTATCACAATAGGAATTTGTTTTAACAAGTATTTGCAGCAAGATATTCAACATTGTTCATTATAATAGTGCTGCGGTTAGTTAACAAGACAACCTCCACGTTCATTAATAAGGAACTGCTTAAATTAAGGTACATAAATCGAGTGAAATATCATTTTGCAGATTGGTGGTGGGTCATATTATGTAGTAATTAGTGTGATTCAGAATAATTATTGCTATCACTTCACTTTAGTCATCGGTTTTTATGGACTGAGCACATTTAGCACTTTGTTCCCGACTGCAGCCTGTTTGCTTGAACACGGGATGTTATGGAAACGTGGACAGGGAAGAGCATGGTAGACATGTTGCCCTCTTGTGTGCTACCACTGTGCCTCCCAGCCCTTCTCTTATGGGCAAGTTCTCCAGGCCTTCCCACAGGCTTCCTCAGACCGTTGAACAGCCTCCTTGTCTCTGAGCAGGACATATACATCATAATCATCAGCACTTCCTGCTGTGGAACAAAGAATATTGGAGTCATGGAATGACCCAGGCTTCATGCTGCTGCCCTGGAGATGAGACGCTTGCATTGGAAGTCGAGAGTACAGAGGAGAGGGCCTGGGTCCCAAATCTGGCTGACCTTGAACAAATTTCCCCTCAGTGCTGAGCCTCAGTTTTCTTATGTCCAAATAGGAATAATGTAGTCAACCCTTTTGTTGTTCGGCTGGGTGGACGATACATGGTAATCACTTTGCGCTAGCATAAAACAGGTCATCAGGGATCTGGAATTTTCCCTGATATGCCTCGGTAAGAGCTGGAGTGAAGCATATACTGTCCTCTCCATGTACATTGGATGCTCCTCATACTGAGTCAGTGGAACCTGGCCTTAAAAGAAGTGGCTCAGCGTTGGATGAGTACCATATTTCTAGAGGCACCTAGGAAGAATACCTGAGTTAAGGGCCCTTCATGATGAGTGCTTCTGTGGGTCTTAGAAGATACAGTGAACATAATAATGGCCCTGCAAAGATATCTGCATCCTGTGCGGATGTTACCTGAGGTGCCCAGAGAGACCCTGCAGGCCTGATTAGGGACTTGGGGGTGGAAGTTTACCCTGGCTTATCTGGGAGGCTCCATGGAATCCCAAGGGCCCTTCCAAGAGGGGCCAAGGGCTCAGCATCAGTGGAAGGCGTGGGGATGGACACACGGGGGGAGGGGACTTGACGACAGCCACTGAGGTTGGAGAGATGAAGTCAGGCAAAGGATGCTTCTGCCTCTGGAAGCTGGAGAAGGCATGGAAACTTGTGCTCAGCTGGAGCTTCCAGAAGGAACACAGGTGCCAGCCCCTTCTGGACTTTGTATCTCGGACCTTTATGATAATTTGTGTTGTTTTAAGCCATTGAGCTTGTCCTATTATGTTCCAGGAGCCACAGGGACCTCTCCCAAGATAGCAAGAGGGAACAAAAGAACAGGACCAGAGACGCAGAGTTTAAACTTTACAGTGAAATGTTCAGTTCCGGTCGGATGGTTGCTGAAGGTCCCCCAGTCATGCCACGTTTAGGCCACAGGGAACACTGTCTACTTCCCCAAGGGGAGAGCAGCACATCTCAGGTTCCTTGTGTCTTTGGTGTTCCGTAAGCATCCGCATACTCAGGTCCTTTTCATGGTGTTGGATAATTTAGTTTTATTTAGAATCTATCACATGATTTCTCACTGTCTTAGTCCATTTGGGATGGGATGTACCTAAGTCTCCAGGCTGGGGAGTCTGAGATTAAGGTGTCTGCAGGGCCAGGTGTGGGGAGAGCTGTCCTTTGCTTCAAGGGTTTGGCCTTCTTGCTGCATCCCACACCCCCCAGGCCTCTTTAGAGGGGTGCTGACTCCATCCAGAAGGGCAGGGCCCTTGGGACCTAACCCCCTTCTTCACACTGACCCACCCAGGATTCCTGCTTTGTCCTGTGCAGTTTTGGGGCAACACACACATTCAGACCATAGCACTCATGTGGCTTGGGTTGTGAAAACTAGTTCTCATTTGCCGTGGATGGTAAAAATTTTGTCTTGGATTGTTGTCCCCCTTTGGGAAACAGGGCCGGCCAAATGAGTACGCTTCCAGGATCAAAAATGGAAAAGGTCAGTGGACCCCTCTTTGGTGAGCATGGCACCCAGTATCACGGTGTTGGCTGGGGTTGTGCTAATGTGGCCCACTTGACCCGGGCCTCCTGAAAATGTCCTATTTGGCTTTTGGACTAATTGCTATCTCAGAATTGTAATTCTCCATCCAACTATTTCCCTGTCTGCTCCTCTGTTCTAGAAGGTGGGCAGGGGCCTTGTCTTGCCAGCAGTGACATTGCCAGCTCCTGGAGCTGTGCCTGACGCCTGCCAGAGTGGGCACTGACGAAGCTCACTTTTGCTGCATATATAAATGAGGGAATGAGTGGCGCAGTCTGCTTGTTGCCACGGGTGCTATGTTCCTCGTGAACTGATGCCTGCACAGCCGTGATGGAGGGAGTACTGAGCTTAGGGCAGGAAGCTGTTCATCATTTCTGTGATTCTTGCTCCATGATTAATTCTGCCTGTTTTTATAAATTGGGGAGACTTATCTAACTTACAGGGTTGTGATCAGATTAAATGATGTGACATAAATGCAAGTCTATGTAAATTATGATAGTGTCAGATCCTATTAGTATAAGTGGGTTAATTACTCTTATCAATGCTTCTTTCTTCACTTGAAGCAGTTAATACAAATAACATGGGTCACTACTGGAGAAGGGATGGATTCCTATGCCCCTGCTTGTGTTAGTGACGGGTAGCTATGACTAGGGTACGAATACTCAGTGGTCTGGACAATGAAACAAACACTGTATTGTTGGATGTCTTTTTGACCAATTATGTGAAGGTCAGCAATCACATACTTTGATTTCTTTTTTGCTTTCCAATAAAGAAAGGCCGGTATATATTTTTAATCTTTAGAATCACTTTTTCATAATGTTCTGATTAATTTTTTCTTTTGTCACATATTTATGTCTATTTTCTTGGACCTGCTTTCAGGAAAACGTTGTGATTAAGATCTTCTAGTGATTTCTTCCTCCTTTTCCGTCATTCTTGATCATTAATCTCGTGAGTGCTTTAAATTTATTAATTGGTCAAACATCATTTTTGAGAGCAGCTTCATGGCCTGACATTTCGGGTTCTGCAAATGAACCTCTTCAGGTTAGTGGCTAAAACCTCCGAGCCTTCCAACGTGACCCAGTTTTTGAAGGAGCTGGTCTTTTGTGTGGGAGATCTGGTCTTTAGTTCATAAATCCAACCCAGCTCCTTCCCCTCTGACCCTGACATAGAAGGTGTGGAACACAACTTTGTGATTGGCCTACAACTCTGAAAGTGAGACAGAAAACCAGATTTATTTTCCACTCAGTGCCCCGACAAAGAGGCCGAAAGCTGCTTGCAGCCTGCCGAGGAAGGTTTTGGAAGCGAAAGCTCAGTGATAAATGATGCAGGACGTTTTAAAAATGGGAGTGTTTCACCACCGGTTCTTACTCTGCATCTGGGCTGTGAATTCAGGGCTACCATTTCTTTGCTTTATGGAGACTGTTGACCAAGGCTCTGGATTACTGTACACAAACTCCAACTGGCTAAAAAACAAGAACTGAGATACACCATGTACAGGTACAAATTCCTAATGATGAGCATGATCGTAACGTACACCTAAAGTGTACCAACAAACTTAATAAAAAAAGAGACAAATCAAAAAATATTGCCCAATTAAAAACAAAAAACAAAAAACAAAGCAAGTGAAACAAGCATGGGAGAGAAGCAGCCGAGAATGGAGAAACAGGTGTGGGAATGGGTGGGACCCAGGGGCGGCCTAGGCCCCTGACCCTGTGTTTGTCCCTGAGTTGCCGCCGAGGAAACCCCAGGGGGAGCACCTGGTGGACAGACTGGCAGGGGTCGGTGTCCTGTGCTCCCGAAGGTCTCTCTGGGGCTTCTGAGGAGGGAAATCGAGCCCCAGCCCCGTGGATAATGTACTCAGCAGCGATGTCTCCCTCCATTAAGCTGGAAGGGGTTTGGAGACTATGCTGAATAACTCAAAAAAAAGAACGAGAAAGAAGAAATATTCAGTGTGGAGAACACTGTGTTCTGGTCTCATTAATTCACCTTTGGAGAAAATGAACGAATGCTGTTACCACTTCGAAGACTGGCTCCTGTGGTGGAATCCCTGCTCCACACAATGGCCTGTTTTTTCCTGCAAAGCACAAATCCGAGGATGATGCATGCACCACATGTAACAGTGGAGAAGCCCTATGATCTTCAGCAAAGCTTAAAGTTGGACAGTTTTTGCTAACAAATAGAAAAGAAAAGTTCTTCTAGAACTTTTCATGTTTTCATCTTCTTCTCTAGATAAAGCTTCCGGGAACAGCCCAAAACAAGAATTCTTGAGATCTTCACACTCCTTAGGATTCAAAACTATTTCGTACATGAAGCTCACAACTTCTGTAGGTATATGAGGTGTTTCAGAGCTCGCTCAACTGGAGTAGCACAGAGAAAAATCACATTTTAGAGAGTAAAAGTTTCCAGCAATCTGTGAAATTTTAATAAAGTGATATTCAAATTAAAAGGGGGCAAATAAGAAATTTCAAAGCACACTTAGGGTGCAGACTAATGGGATCCTTTTTTAGAATTTGCACATCCTGGCCAGGGATTTAGCTCAGTGGTTCCGCTGCCTGCCTCAAAAATGCAAGGACCTGAGTTCGATCCCCAATACCAAAAAAAGAGAAAGAACTTGCACATCCTAACTTGACAAAGCCTCGGATTTTTTGTTGCCATCTTCAGCTATCTAAAGTGTGTGTGTGTGTGTGTGTGAGAGAGAGAGTGTGTGTAAAGTACACGGGGAAACTTTACAAAATTGATTATAATGATTTCATACTTTGGACAGTTGTTGAGAATTAAGGCTCTTCTAAGTAGTTGGTCAGGTATGTTCCTTGTAAGTTGAATTTTCAGTACTCTCCGTCCTACTTTAGGGACACACTGACTGAAATGGGACCCGAGGGAAGATGGAAACCTGAAGATTTATACAAGTTGGAAATAGAACTAACTTTCATTCAATAAAAGGAAGGATGTAAAAAAAGGATGTAAAGGAGAGCTTGAAATCCTTTTGTGGGAATAGCACAGCTGTAAGAAAAGAATCAGTACCAGACACGGTGGCACATGCCTGTCATCCCATCAGCTCACCAGCTTTGGAGGCTGAGGCAGGAGGATTGCAAGTCTGAGGCCAACCCAGGCAACTTAGCAAGACCTTGCCTCAAAATAAACAATAAAAATGAAATAGGCTGGGGATGTGGTTCAGTGTGAAGGTCTGCAGTGTCACGTAAAAAAAGAGAAAAGAATCAGCTTTGAATTTTTTGTATACTTGCCTTAAAAAGGAAACTATTATTTAATCAAATGCAGCATAAGTGACAGCCTTCATTGTACCAGACCCGAGCTGGTTGCTTTGGGGTGAGGTGCTGTCCTTCACAGCCTTTATGTGGGCTCACCCCAAATTCTTCCTCATCTTATCTTTTCATCTCCCTTAGGAAAGTAAATTTATATCCTGTACTTTATTGTAAAAACCAAATATTTTTGTAGATGTAAAATGGTATTGTAATATCAATGTGATTCTGAATTGAATCAGCCTGCTTCTCTCGGGCACTGGTATGTGCAGCCCGAGGTCTGCCTTCCCTTTAAGAATGGAGTGGTGGATGCAGTTTGCACTGATTACTTGCATGGTCTCTTTGCTTCTCCTACCATGTGTAGCATCTCTGGAACTTTATTATTTGTGATCAGGAAAGTCCCTTTTGGTAAGCACTTGTTTACGGACAGATTTATATTGATGTCAGTATGTAGGCAATAGTAAGGATGGAATATATTCCCAATTGATCTCATTAATTTAACAAGAAATTACACATCGAGGAAATGTCTTTAGTGATCTTACTAGGCTACTTGAAAAGATTACATATAACTTCTTATAATTTAATCATAGAATTCTTAGTTTGAAGCCGATAACTTTTTCAAAACAGACAATAGGAAAGAAAAAACCTGGCTAGTGGAAGGTGTTATCTTGGATATGAAATTTAGATGATAGAGAAAATATGTAATTTTCAAAATGATCATTAAGCAGCATCGTACAGATCATAATTAAATTGTACATATGCATGTCTAAGCTATTTTGTACCTTTTACATGATAGAAATCTGTCACTTTGACCATCAGGTTTTTTCATTCAATCACTTGTTTTCTCTTCTATCAATTTCTCTTTCTTAATGTATTATATAAAGTGAAATATGCCAAATGAATTTCTCACAGGAGAATAACTCTTTTGAGCGATCTTGAGTCTTGGAACAATGCCTATCTAGAATGATTGTTAGATCAGTTGACATGTCTATAAGCTCATCTTGATGGGCTACAGCTTGTCAGTGCTACGCACACGAAACTTGTTTGAATGAAGGAAAACTTTTCCTAACACAATCTTTAGTTTAAACTAAGTCTTGTAGCTGCTGACTCTCTTGGCCGAAAGCTTCAAGCTCTGTGCCTCCTAGACGTTGAAGTCACACTAGGAAGCCCTGGGAAGGGGACAGACTTGGACTACTTCTGGCGAGTAAGCTATCCCCAGGAGTGATGGCCACAACTGCTGCGGCAGAGCATTGCTTTCCATCTGGAGACACCCGCAGCTTTCTTTCCTTCTGCATGAGTCTGGTGGGATGTAGTTTGGGTCCTGGAGTGAAGAGGTAAGTGGTATCTGGTCATCCACTCCTCCTGTAAGGGACATGAGGAGGGTTGAGTTGTTATGCACTGAAGATTTCCCATCTACAGCACACGGGCCAAGTCATGGCTGCAGTCTGCTACGGTCAATCCAGTTTCCAGGAGACACAGCCACACCTACTTGTTTATGTGCTGTCTATGGCCTATTCTACCCTACACGCTGGAATTAAGTAGTTGCAGAAGAAACGGCATGGCCAGAACAGTTCAGAACGTCTATTATTTAATCTATGGTTCCAGCGATGGATCCAAGGATCTTTTCTGAGGGGTTGAACTGTGAAGATTCAGGTGTAGAATTGTCACATCAGGATGCTGATTCTTTCCCACTCTGTCTTATTGGAGCTCAAATATCAGTGCTTTGATCCAATACCTTCTTGCATCCAAACGCGGCAGAAAGCTTTCATCCTGAGGATGGTTTGCCTGTGTGGTGACTGAGGTGGCTGGATGGGACACCGGATTACATGGTATAAAATATAAATTCGTTATTGCTCTTGTTCCCAAGTGAGCAAAATTTAAGGCATATTATTTGAGGAATACCATTTTCCTTCTAAGACTAAGATACAGATTTTGTGCAAAGGGTTGGAAATTAGAAAGTCCAAGATGTCCTTACTAGATCTCGAAGCAGCTTTGGTTACTATGGCCTGCTCCCTAAGCCCCCGCCAGCCCCATCCTGGGAGACTTTAGCTTCAGCTTGGCTCTCCAACAAATAAATATGTCCATCAGTTCTGGTTTTTAGGTTTGTAGCTTTGGGAGAAGAAGAAATTAGAAGTGAGCCTAAAGGCAGCTTGACCCTTGCCTGATGATTCAGACCCAGGAGCAGTGGGCAGCATCAGCAATGCTGATGTGTGTGGTGAGGAGCCTGTCTGGGCTCAGGCTGTTCTCCTGATGGTGCCTCAGTTTCCCCAATGTCCAGTCAGATTGAATGCTTCCTACCTTCTGAAGTGCATCTCTAAAGCTCTGAACAGGATGTTACTTTTCTTCGCTCACAAATCAGGGGCATTGAAAGACCCCATAATGCAGCCTGGCTTTCCTTTCCAACACGTCTTGTATCACCCCACTCTCTCACACTGCACTGCATAGAAACTCAGCCTTCCCCACAGAATCCTGTGTTGTCCTGTGGGCCTTAGCTTACCCTGCTTCTGCATCAGGAAAGGCAAGACTGGACCTTAGCCCCATCTCACTCCAGTCAGAATGGAAATATTATCAAGCACACAAAAATTAATAATAGCTGGTGAGGAACTCGAATACACTGTGGGGATGTAAATTGAGATGGTCACTGTGGAAAGGAGAATGGAAGCTATTTAAAAAAAAAATCTAAAAACAGAAGTACTGTGTGGTCCAGCTTCCCACTCCGGGCATGTACCCGAAATCAAAGTGAGCAGATGAAGTAGCTGCAGGCCCCCATTTACCATGGAGCTGCTCATCATAGCCAAGCTGTGGGTCAGCCCAGACAGCCCGAAGGGTGAACGGACAGGAAGGTGTAGTGTGTGCTATTACTCAGCCACAGAGAGGACCAAGATCATGTCATGCGCAAGGAGTTGGATGGAACTAGAGATCATCATGTTAAGTGAAACAAGCAAGACCCAGAAAGACAAGCATCATGTATTTTCTCTCATACGTGGAATCAGGAAAATATGAAGTTAGAAGGGAGCCTGTTGGGAAGGGGATGAGAGGGGTGGGGGGAGCGAGCTGTGGGCAGGATGAATACAATCCAAACACTGCAAGCATGTATGGAAATGGCACGAGGAAACCCGTTGATTTGTCTAACTGAAAAAAAGGCTTCCTGTCATTTTGTCCTCATTTTTAAATACGGTGCCAAGTCTGGCTAAAGCATTTGTGAAATTTTTCTACATGTGTATTTAAGCACTAGACATCGAGGGCTGTAAAACCATATTCCTCATATTTAAAGAACCTATGCGTTAGTTGGCTGCAGGAAATATACAAATATCAAATAATTAGTGGAAAACATCATCCATATTGAGTGTTAAATTGGGCAGTGGAGAGAAATGAATGCAAAGTTAGAGTTTAAGGAATTGTGCCTGTTTTGCAGTTGAACACCTTGCCCATGTACAGTGGGTGCCGATTGTGTTATACAAAAATCTCAGGGCCTGGGATTTGGCTCAGTGGAGCCTGCACCTGCCTCACAAGTACAAGGTCCTGAGTTCAATCCTCAGTACAAAAAAACCCCCCAAAAACCTCAGCTACCAACAGAACCTCAGGACATTGGATTAGAGGAAAGAAAGTACTGCTGATGCTGTCTTCAAGGCTGATCACAAAGGAGGCAGGACTCGATTCAAACTCAAAGAATGGATGAGTTGTACTTGGAGGAGGCTGTGCATGTGTGTGTGCACATGTGTGTGCATCTGTGCCCATGTAGGTATGAATGCAAACATATCCCGGGCATCGTGTGAAAACAGCTGAGTACCGACTTCAGTGTAAGGTTTACACCTTGCGTGTTCAGTGTTGTTTCTCCAGCATGAGTAATGAGGGTGGGTGTCATTTTGGGAGATGTGTGTGCCAGAGCCCCTCACCCAGTTAGATGAGTAAGAAGGCTTGGGGCACCAGTGTATTTTATAAACTCTTTGTAAGCTGGGTGTGCTGGTGTCTAACTGTAATCATTGTGCTCTGGGAGGCTAAGATGGAAGTATTGCAAGTTCAAGCCCAGCCTGGATAATTTAGTGACTCAGTAAGATTCTGTCTCAAAATGAAAAATGAAAGGACTGAGAATGTAGGAAAGGCCTTGATTCACTCTTCAAACCTGAAAAGAAAAGGAAAGAAAAAGCTCTTCCTTTCTAGCACAAAGATGGAATTGAGAAGTATGACTGTGGAAAAATACAGGCAAAGTATCTTCTTATGACATCACCATTTAGAAGAGAAATAAGCACTCAATAAAATAAATATGCTCAAGGTTCTGCAGTATGTGCTGTGAAGGCAGAAAGTGATGCAATGAAACAGAAGGGTCTGAGGCTCAGTGAGCTATGTGGAGGGAAGGGGACTGGAAAGACCGTTTAGAAAGCAATTATAGTAATTATGGATTAGGAGGTTGAAGCCTTGCCTAAGGTGGTTTTTCTGGAAATAGAAAAAGGAAAGGTGTAATCTGAGAATTTTCACAAAGCCTTGCTGACTGGTAAAATCTAAAGGATGAGGGAAAAAGAAGAGCCCAAGAAATTAAATGGCAAATTCCTGACAGATGAAAGGCTGCCTCACTCTCTTACTCACTTACTTAACTTTTTGAGGGTGATGTTTGGAGCAGGAAGGTGTAACGTTTACCAAGAAACTAACATTAAATTTGAGTAAGTCAACATTTAGGGTTGATGCATTTTGGGTAAGTTTGAAATCTCACGTTGAATTGTAACAGTACTGTTTTATCTGTTGATATATTTACTTGGACATCCAGTGGTTTTTCTTAAATTCATGCATGTCACCTTTTCCAACCCGCTTCTAACCATGAATGGGGTGAAATACAGGTGCATCATAGTTGCACTTACATAAATTCATGACGTGGGATCCATGGGCAGTAGCAGGGTTACATCTGATTACAGTTTCGCAGACAGCCTACCTCGCCATGGCTTGAACTCTGAGAAGCCCAGAGGGAAGTGTGGCTGGCATATCTGGGCCCAAGGACCCCAGAGATGAACTTTCTGACCCTCCCTGGCTTTCATCTCATGGCTCAGGACAGCGGCTGAAGCTTTGGCCATCATGGATGTGTATGTGGAGAAATGGTGGCCGGGCATAAGGAGCATTCCTAGAAGTCCCACAGTTTGCATTTATTTCTAGTTTATTGGCCGTTCCTGTGTGCAAAGGAGGCTGGAGCATCACCACTTCAGTGAGGCACAGGGCGTAGGGTGTCAGCGGTGAGAAGTCCCATGAGCCATTCTGCATCCACTATGCATCAGGTGCCCTTTACCATGGACAAGGCCACCCGGATCCCCACTTTCAGGGGGCTGAGAGTCTGTCTGGGAGAGGCAGGAAGCCAGCATTAGCTCGCATGCCTGCTTCTTTGAAGGCACGATATGTAATGTAGAGGAAAGCTGAAAAGTAATTTCGCCTATTTTCTTGTGTTTTTCATTTTCTAATTTCCTATTAACTTTATACTTTTGTATATTACATTGAATTGTTATTTAGAAATAAAGCAGTTGGGTGATTAAATAAATGCATCCATTCTAAAATACAACCAAGAGGTCCACTTTTATTTGATCTATTTTTTAATGCAATTGTAAAAATCCTCACCAGATACTCAAAATTTTATATTCAGTTGTGTTTCTAGTCATGTAATGAAGTATCTCAATTCAGTGGGCTTTGGGTATTGTTAAAATGAAGGTCTAGAAATATTTTTAAAAACCTGAAAATTATGGAAAGTCTTATGAAGAGTTACATCAAAAATTGTGAAGAATTGTTAAAGGTCTGAGCTTTCTGTTCTGTTTGCAAACTAACGGGGTGGGTACCATGGCTTCCGGAGTGCTGGGAGAAGATACAAGACCCCTGGGTTGGAGACAAGGGATGTTGTCACTCAGCGCAGGGAGAGTCTTGAGCTCCAGGTTCTCATTGGTTCTCTTGCCCTGAACCCTAACAGGGCAATGTAGTGTGGCCCAAGTGGAAACTCTACAGGCAGTAAATTTGGGTTATTCCTGAGAAACCCCAAGGTTAGGAAATAGCTAATCTTCTAAAGAGGCTGTCAGCATATCCAAGCTTTGCACCAGAAAGGGATATTGTCTTTATAAACCTATTCAAGAAAAAGATCCTTGCTGCTGAGCCAGTCTCCCCC
The DNA here is from genome assembly GCF_053883595.1 of Heterocephalus glaber. Taxonomy (NCBI): domain Eukaryota; kingdom Metazoa; phylum Chordata; class Mammalia; order Rodentia; family Bathyergidae; genus Heterocephalus; species Heterocephalus glaber. Next base: position 2,226,697 of record NW_028258293.1, read on the forward strand.
GTCTTCCAAGGTGGAACATTACACAAGCAGCCTTGAAAAGACATTCCAGGGCAAAAGTCATGGCGGCCTCTCCTCACAAGATACGTAGGGAGCCAGAGAAGCCCTGGCAGAGTTGTTCCCCAGCAGAGGCCAGCTGGACATCTGAAACCCTATGGTCAGCAAAGATGCTTCTGACTCAGACTCTAAGAGCTTCCAACAGCCTGTGTTTTGGTAGCAGTGAGCCAACCTCAGCGTCAGTGAGAGAGGGGTGGTGATTTCGGGGATGCAGGGACACTGCTCCTCGTGAGGAAGTGTTTCCTGAGGGAGTCAGAGGCTGCTGCTATGCACAGGTCCAAACAACCCAACGAGCAGGGATAGGAGCTGACAGAGCTGGGCGCTGTCTCTGCTTTCAGTGAGTGGGGGACACAGCCATCCACCAGCACACTGGCTTGGTTTCCAAAAGTGGAAGCCGGACAACTCCTTTCCCTCCCTGTTTCCAGCCACGGAAACATCAGAGCAGGGTCCTCGCCTTGTGTCCTTTCTCCGAGGTGCTGTGTGACTTTCAGGTACCTGGTGGGATGGAGTGGTGTCCACATCTGTGCCCCAGTGTCTTCAGGGATGGGCAAGTGATGGAGGCAGTTCTGGGTGGGAGCAGAGGGAACCCCCCTGACCTGGAGAGGGGAGGAGCTGGGCACGCAGAGGGAGGTGGCTGCCATCGGAGAAGCCTGGTGGCTCTGATTTCACAGACTTCAGTCTTTGTTCTGTGGTTTTAGTCCTTCCTTGATAGCAAACTCTGACATAAACAAATGACAACAGTACAACTAAACGGTATAATATCTGCTATTTTAGCAAGGAAGGCAGTGTCTTGGACTAAACTTTCACTTCCAATTTAAGCAGCATCCATTTAGAACGCACTGGACCGTATTTTCTAGGATTCATGAACTGGGGTTCTTCCCAAGGATACATGAGCAGCTCAGTACTAAATATTAGCTGACGCTGACTCTTTCTGGTGCTCTTTGAGGTGTTACACTTGACTCATTTATTTATTTAGTAACCATATTAACTCACTCAATTCCAATAATTGAAGGCAGGCACTGTTATTATCCTCATTTTACAAATAACATAACTGAGAAGCATAGCAACATCCTGCACATAGTTATGGATATTTTTGTCCTCTAGTGTCTTATAATTTACCTGAAAAAATAAAATAAACATTCAAGGTAGAACAATGATATTAATAAAGAAATTAGATTGTAATAAAAATCCCTAAATCAGGGTTGAGGTACCAGAGTCAGAGAAACCACGAGACCTTCCATGGCTTGCGAAGTCTTTGTTTCCCTGCCCAACCTCATTACCCGGAGTTTACACCACACCTCAGTCACTCCACCTTTTCCCTTTACGCAAACACCCCAGACTCCTGCACGGCCCCAGCACAAGGCCTTCCCTCTGTCTGGAGTGCTTTTCCTGCCCACTTTTCCCCTGACACAGTGGATTAATCCCCTTCAGCTCCAATTCCATTCTCTCAGAGACCCTCCCCGGTTGGCCAAGGGTTCTCTTACGCTTAGACCTCTCACCATCCTTACTTTGTGGCACTGACCCAAACTGGATTTCAAGAAATTTTCTTTTCAAAAATCCATATTTAAAAATATCAGTGCACCTTAGTGATGCAGAAGAGTGGGCTTCACTCTGGCGTATTCATACTTTATTCACAGGTGCATAACATATTTTGATAACCCTCCCCCTGTGACCCCCATGGGCTCTATAAACGTAGAACCTGTGTTTGCAAGTTGTAGGTTCTTAGCATTTACTGAATGAATGAGTAATCTACCCAATGTAGGGTTTAGCTAATCAGGAAAGCATGCATGGAAGAGGTCTAGTTTTTAATTGTAATTAAGGAAGAATTGTGCATGAATTGCTGTGGAGGAAATGAGAGTATCTTTGAGGTGGGAAGAATGCCTTAAACTAGACTGTATAAAAACTAAGAAGGTTATACAAACACTTGATTTCTTTAAATATATGTACATGTATGCATACATATGTACGTACATATACATTTGCACACTTACCATGTACACATATATCAGTGCATATATTCAGATGTCCATGTACCCAATTTGCTACGGAAAACCAGTGTTTTAACTTGAACTTCCAGGTGAGCTTCATTTTGTGCAATCTCAGAGTTAATGCTGAACATTTTCAAAAATTTCTGTATTAATTTGAATGGGGAAAACTTGTAAAAGGTGAAACTTGCAAAAGGTGAAAACTTGCAAAAGGTGAAAACTTGCATAAGGTGAAAACATCCAAAAGACACATGCTGAAAAGTTGATATTCACTCTGCTGTTGTTCTCTGGTTTTTTTGGCGGGGCGGGGAATGAACTCAGGTCCTTGCACTTGCGTAGCAGGTGGCGAAACCACTGAGCTAAATCCCTGGCCCCTTGTTCTCTGGTTTTGCACATTACTAACTTATATGAATTCAATTCTTGACAATACTCAATTGAGGCTTTAAAAAAATAAACTCATTTGGCTGTCTTCATAGGAAGTAGGTAGTTCAAGTCTGCAGTCACTCATTTTATAAATAACTTTCTTACTCACTTAAAGTACTACCCTTTTAAATGAAAAATGGAATTGTGCATGTACTTGGTGACAAAAACTAGTAAATATTACAAAAGAGCATACTGCAAAAAGCCTGCCTTTTTCTCAATGGCCAAAGTCACCCACTGTTACCAGCCCCTTGGGTATTCTTCCAGGGATGGTCCCACCCATAAACAAGCTTGTGTGTATACAGTACCACCTTCCTCTTCCTTCTTTCTCCCCATCCTTCTCCATTAGTGGTAGCATGTTATTTAGGCTGCATGGTGCCTTTTTTATGTTCACCATGTATTTTGAGAAGCATCCAATGCCTTACATAGCTGACTTGTACTATATGGATATACCATAATTTATTTAACCATTTCTCTGTTGATGAACATCTGATCTTTATTCAGTTTTTGGCTATTATAAACAATGATGCAATGAATATTCCTGCACTTTCTAGAGCTTTGTGTGAGTTTATCTATAGATGATACTCCTACAAATGAATTGCTAACTGTGCTTACCATGGTCTAACATTCACTTCCTCAGTAACCGTATCACATCGTGTTAGAATATTATTAAATAATCTAATCTGCACAGCAAGATATAGCAGTAGTGCATGTAGTCCCTAAGCTTAACATTTTCATTTCCTATTTAACTAGAATTAATGTAGTACTTCTTATATTGTGTAGAGGTATCAGCATATATGTACATATAGTTTCACTGCTTTTTGTAAGTTCTGGATATTTTTCAATCTAATCATAATACTTATGCTTTAAATCCGACCATATTGTTAGTGACTTAGGACTGGAATTTTTCCTTATTTCTGGTTTACTTATATGGATTCATTTTGTTGGAGAATATCCTGAAATTGCACGGAAAGCTATTTTAAAACTATTACTATTTGTAGCTATTTTATGTGTGAATGAAAATCACTACAATGCTGTGTGATGAAATTAAAAAGATAAATTATTTGCTAATTTGTTATAAGAATCTGTAGAACTTGATGTGACATTTAAGCTTCTTGGAGTAGATGTGATTGGATAGGGAGCTGTCTAGGGGATTAGTAAAGTACATTTCTGCGTGTGTCTGAATGGGTCATGGAATGAGTTTAGGTACTCTGCTTGGTCTTTGGTCCCATCCTCCTTGGCACTCTTCCCTTGTTCTGTCTCTAAGCTACCAGTAACTAAATGTCTTCTCTGTCATAGCCTTCTGCCATGATGTGCCTGTTTTGGAGCCTGTTGCCATATACAAAACCCCCTGAAATTGTGAGCTAAATTAAACCTCTTCTCCTTTACGGCATAGGTACTGGGTATTGTGTTCCAGCAACAGGAAAGGTGACTAATACAGAAAATTGGTACTGGAGAGGAGGAGTCAGTGCTACAACTGTACTTGACCATGTGATTTAGAAGCCTTTGGAACTGGCTTGCGGGAGGAATTTGGAAAAATGTGGAGATGTGAGCTATAGAAGCCTTAGAATGCTAGATGGAAGCCTAATGGGTGATTCTGGTGGGATAGCAGAAGACAAGAATGCTGATAAGAATGTGAATGGTAAGGTCCAGGCTCAGGAAATTTCTTTGGCAGTTGAATTAGAGGCCATGTGTGTTATACTCTGGCAAAAAATTTTGTCTACTTTTTGCCCATGTCTTGAGATTCTGTGGGAGACCGAGATTAAGGATGGTGGACAAATAGATATTGTGGAGGAAATTGAAAGGCAACCCAACCTTCAGGCTGTGGCAAAGTACTACTGACTTCTTTTAGCCAGATTTATAGTGAGAGCTGGGAGCAAAAAGCAGAGCAGAAAAATTTGAAAAGCTTAAATTTTGGCCCAGAAGGAGCCATGTATAAAGTAGGGGCCAAAGGAGGTGTGGTTGCTGAAAAGATTAGTGCCATTAAAAAGAGACCAAGTCTTTGAACAGGGATAAGAGAAAGACGCTTTGAGAGAATCTCAGAAATTGGTAAGACCCCAACCATTTCAGGTTTAAGGGTACAAAAGTATTAACCTTTCATTTGAGAAGAGAATTCCTGGATGGCTGCTTGAGAGGGGCCACCTCAGGAATTAGTTATCCAGGATTCGTTTCACCATGCTCAGCTGCCCAGGCACTCAGAGGCTGCTGGAGCCATGGTCCAAGGGGGCTCCCACTGGCAGCTGACCTTGGCGCCATCCTCATGATGACAATTTTACCAGTTTGCAGAATGCAAGAGTTGTGCGGTCCATGAGGATTCTACCTGGATTTCAAAGAAAGGGCTGGGAAGGGAAGCCAGGTCAGGAGCCCTGAGAGGGTGGTGCATGAAGCTGTGGGAATGAAGTTGAAGGCACAGTGGAGACCCCAGGGAGCTTGAGATGCTATGGATGTAAAACATCTTCCAAAGAAAGCTGCCAGCCATGAGTGGAACCAGCCCAAGAGAGAGGCCATGTGGGCTGTGACCAGCCAGGCCACAGGAGTTGGCCTGTCCAGTTCTTTGGGCCCCACATCTTACCTCCACATGCCTAGATCCTGAATGTGGAGCTACAGAATCAGTGTTTATCCTGCTGTGCTTTGGCCCATTTCTTTTTCTATCCTTCTATTCTTCCCATTTGGAATAGGAATACCTACCTATGTCATTACATCTTGGGATTTATGTCATTTTTTTCCCCATTAACTTTATTGGTACATTTTAGGTATACAATACAGTTACATTCATCATTGGGATCTTGTACCATTACATGAGTCTCTTGATTATTTTTTTCCCCTTCCCTTGCCCTCCCTTCACCCCCTCCACCCTTCCGTATTTGCAAAGACCTTGTTTCCATTTTTTTCCTCTTCTCATATTTTTTCCTTTCCCTTTTTTCCCTTCCCCTACCCCTCCCAATTCCCCTGCTCCTTTAGACCTTTTCTTCCTGTTACACAATATCAGTTATACATTTTTAAAATTACAATATTAAGATCTAGGAGACATTACCACAGATTTTACAGAATTTAAAAGGATATGGAAAGCATATTACAAAAATCTTTTTTGAAATAAATTTGACAACTTCTAAGAAGTAACTTAGAAGACAAATTAATGAAACTAACTCTGGAGGAAATATAAAATTTGAATAGCACCTATTAAAGAAAGTATATTCCTAGCTCGAAAACCTACCTATATGACAACAGCAGGCTCATATGCATTTTAACTGATAAATTATATCAAACAATTAAAGCAGAAAAAAGAAGGAACACTTCTCCCCTCATTTTAGGAACTCAACATTGTGCTAATCCTAAAACTGGATAAAGATAACAGAAGAAAAAAGTATGAACATAGATAGAAATTTGTTTAACAAAACAATTAGAAGTCAGATCTGGCAGGATGTAGAAAGTGGTTTTGTTATAGGGATGGCAGTGTTGGTTCAGCATTGGAAGATCTACCCCCCAAAAGTCATCATTTTAACAGAGGAAAGGAAAAAGCCATATGATCCTGTCACTAGTTGGAGAAAAAGGATTGGACCAAATTCTACAGCTGTTCATGGTAAAAGCTATCAGGAGACTAAAAGTAGAACAGAAACTTCTCAACAAATTAAAGACATGTACTCCGTACTTCCAGCGAGAATGCCTTGTATGAATGGAGAAGATACAATGCTTTCTCCTTAAGGTGGGGGATAAGGGCAGATATGCTTACTCTTTATCTGTCCATTAAACTTTGAAACCTAGTCCCCACCAAAATAGTCTGGCAATAAAATGACACAACTAGGATAGGATTGGCACGGCAGAAGCAAAATCTTTATAGGTAGATGAAACGATCATCTACAGAGAAAATACTAAATCTCTAGGAGCCCCTAGAACTTGTACTTGAATTTAGCAGGATTAGAAAACACAAGGTATATATAAAAATTCAGGTCTGTGTATACTTGCTATAAATGAAGAACTGGATATTGAAATTGAAAAGTTATGTAGGAGTACAAAGGACCCAGAAAAGCCAAAAACAAAAACAAAAACAAAAACAGTGTTGGAAGATGTTTAGCACCCAATTTTAAGACTTCTTCTAAAGCTACAGTAATCAAGGCAGTGCTGGTGTAAGGAAAGACATATAGATCATTGGAATAAAACAGAGAATCTAGAAATAGAACCACACATATATGGTCCACTGAGTTTTGAAAGATTATTTAACATTAGCATTTTATAGAATATAAACTCAATTCAAGAGCCAAGGAAGAGATAGTGTTTTCAGCAAATGGCACTAGAGCACCTAGTATCCGTATATAAAAAATTAACCTCAACCCTTTTATTCCATACATGAAAATAGCTTGAAGGGATCTATGAACCTAAATAAGGAAGCCTAAAAGTATAAAACTTTAAGAAGAAATTATAAGGGAAAATATTTATGAGTTCAGGGTAGGCAAGAACTACCTAGGATACAAAAAACATGATGTATAAAAAAACATAATTGATAAATGAGATTCCATCAAAATTTAGAACTTTAAATGACATCATTGAAATGAAAAGTAGTCCTTAAACAGACCATATTTACAATGCATATAACCTATGAGCAGAATATATAAAGAATTCTTAGAGCTCATTAATAGACAACCCAATTAAAATGTAGACATAAGAAGATGATAAATAGCCAGTATAGCACAAGGAAAGGTGGGCAACTCTAGAATCAGAAAAATACTAATCAGTACAATAATAAGATTGAATTATACACTCATTAGGGAGATGAAGTTAAAAGTTTTAAAAGCCTTGTCATGACTTTTTCTTTTTGTTGGATTCTCCCACTTTGCGTTTAATTTGTCACACCCAAGGGATTCATTCTGCTGGCTTTCCTGGGTTTGTGATCCTCATTGTCTTTTCCTAGGGTATTGCCTAAAATTTTTTGGAGTGCTGGTTTGGTATTCATGAAGTTCCTGAGGTGCTCTTTATCATGAAAGTATCTTATTTCTCCATCCATTTTGAAAGATAGTTTTGCAGGGTACATCAATCTGGGTTGGAGGCTGTTTTCCTTTAGGGCTTGAAATACATCACTCCAAGCTCTTCTTGCCTTGAGAGTTTGCATTGAGAAGTCTGCTGTGATTCTGATGGGCTTTCCTTTGTATGTGATTTGTTTTTTTTCTCTCACTGCTTGTAGAATTTTGTTCTTCTGTTGGATTTCTGGAATCCTAACTATTATATGCCTATGTGTAGATTTTTTTTGATCAAGGCTAGCTGGAGTCGTAATATGCCTCACTTATCTGTATGTCAAGTTCTTTTCCCCTCCTTGGGAAGTTTTCTGCCATCACTTCTGTGAACAGTTTTTTATGTCATCTCCACTCTCTCCTCTTTCTTCAATGACTCCAATCAGTCTTATGTTATTCTTCTTTGCATCGTCTAGGAGCAGCTGGATTGATTTCTCATGTTCCCTTACAATTTTAAAGCAATTTTTCTTTTCCTCCTCACTAATTGCAATCTTATCTTCTATATGTGAAATTCTATCCTCACATTGGTTCATTCTGCTGCACAGACTTTCAATGGAGTTTTTAACCTCTTGGAAATCTGTTTGTATCTGTTTTATGGATTCCCTTTGTTTCCCATGTTGGGATTCCATCATGTTCCTCAGATCCTCTATTTTTTTATCTGTGTCCTCTCTAGATTTATTAATCATGTCTTGCACCATTAGCAAAATCTTTGCTGTTATCTGAGTAATTATTTCTGATTTCATTTTTTCCAGATCCTCTTTTGTTGCCAGTTCAGAGAGTCCAGGTGGTTGAGTATCAGAGTGTTCCATCTCATTTCCCTTTGGGGTTGCTGTAGGTGATCCAGAAGTCTGTTTTTGAGGCTTGTTTATGTGTCTTCTCATTTCCACTCTTGGGGGGGGGTTTCTTCTGGTGCCCACACGGCTCACCTTCTCTGCCCTAGGAGCTTGGGATGGCAGTGGGGGAGCTTCCTTCTGGGTTCTGGGACTGGCTCAGCTTCTCTGCCCTAGGAGCTTGAGATGGCAGTGGGGGAGCTTCCTTCTGGGTGCTGGGACCGGCTGAGCTTCACTGCCCTAGGAGCCTGGGATGGCGGTGGCTCTGTCATTTGTTTTTTATTTTTATAGAAGTTTACACCGAAGAATTTGCTTGGAGTTTCAGAAGAGACTTTGACTTTTGAAAAATGCTGGAACTGTTGAGATTTTGGGGAGAGGATTATTGCATTTTCGGTTGTAGGCAAGATAGTTGTATCATATTAGGTGGAATTATAACCTTGGGTTTATTTTGAGATTAAGTGTGCTTTAAGGAAATGTGTGTGTGTGTGTTGTGTGTGTGTGTGTGTTGACAAGAGGTGGAATGTGATGTAGAAGCTTTAGTGTATCAACCTGATTAGCTTGGGAGCTTCCTAAGGGATTAATAAGGCAGAACTTCTGGGTATGTCCAGGTGGGTCATGGAATTATGGCCTTGAGTACTATATCTTGTATCTGGTCCTTTTCTCTCTGGTGCTGCTGTCCTGCTCTGCTTCCAGACTGCCACGGACTAAGCATCTTTGCTCCATTACACCCTTCCGCCATGATGCTCCTGCCTTGGAACCTGTGGACCATGTATTACATCCTCTGAAACCATGAGGAGATGGAGCATATCTCCCTCTGCTGGTGTGGGCTTGCTAGTGATGTTCTTTCAGAGTACAATGTGGAAAAGGGAAGGAAAGAGAAACCTTTTGTGAAAACCCTGACACACACTGGGTTGGCCAGGTGTTCCGCAGCAGTAAGCCATGTTGATAGTCTGGACTTGGTCTGTGAACAGCACTTCACCTCCCTAATCTTCCTCCAACTCCAACCTAATCAGAGGAAGACACATCAGATAATCCTAACTAAGGAAGAGCCTACAAAATGCCTGACTGGCAACCCCCCAAACTTTGAAGGTCTAAGAAATTATTACAGCCAAGAAAAGTCCTGAGGAGACGTGATGACTAAATGTAATGTGGACTCCTGGATGGAATCTATTGTGGCTTGCATCTAGCTGCCTCCCCAAGGCCTCATGCAATCATAGGTGGGGCTTTTCAGAGGGGGCTGGATCTAGGGTGTGTGCTGCTGGAATCAATCATGCTGGGATTGATTCTTGGTGTGATGCTAGGATTAAGGCTGCCCCACTCTGGGTGTAAGTGCTACCTGCTCGAAGGGTGGGTAGCCTGATGGGATTTAAGGGACAGAAAGAGGGCTGCTGTTGTCCTTGTTTGTTAGTTGCAGCTGCAGCTTCTTCTTCCATACTTCATTGCTTTTGCTGCCTTCTGCCCACCATGGACTGTTTCTCCTTTGAGATGCCCCTCTGCCATCCACCCTACTTTGGAGCCAGACAACTATGGACTGAAACCTTTACAAACTGTGAGCCAAACAAACCTTTCCTCTTTTAACTTTTGGTGTTGAGTATTTTGTCTTAGTAATGAGAAAATTAACTGAGATTTTAGAGCAGAAGAAGGACATTAGGTAAAAACTAAGGAAATATGAATAAAGCATGACTGCAGTTAATAATAAAATAAAAATGTTCAGGCTTAGTTAATTAACTGCAACAAATGGGCTATACCCTTATGTCAGATGATAATAGAGGAAACCGAGTTTGGAATGTATAGGAACACTCTGTGCCAGTGGAGGTGAACCTGTGGTATGCGTGCTGAGAGCCCTCTCTGTGAGTGTGCAAGCCATGTCACCCCAGCATGGCTGGGTTGTTCTTTCTAAACTAAAACCTCAGTATGCAGGGTTAATTGCAGAGCTGGCACTTTGTGATAAGTAAGTGGGTTTGGGTTGCAGTTTGGGCATTTGTCTCTAAAAGGCTCAACACCACTGCTCTATGCCATCTTTGCAGGATTTCTGTAAATCCAAAGCTGTTTTAAAAAAATAAAAAAAATAAAAAATAAAATCCTAATTATAATATTCTTTCCATCACAAGGTAATTGCACACATCCACGTGAATGCTGCCACTTCACAATGCTTAAATTATATGTTTTGTAACTCAAGAAACTTTTAAATAGGTAGCAAACTTGTTTATACCATTATGGTAACATTCTTTGAAGTCTTATGTGTATTCCAAGTTTGGGTTAAAATCTCAAGTGTTTATAGTTATAGGGTTTGATGTCAAACTGTGCCTTTTTTCAGCAAGATTTATCTCCCTCAGTTGCCTTGACCAACTATTCCACATCTACATAACTGTAGTTATTTTACTTTATATTATTTACAGATAGAAGCAAGGATGGATTCAAAGCACACTTACCAGTGGAAAGAAAAAAGACTGTAAAATAGAAATGAAAGAGCTTATTTGCCATGAAGCATTGCTGCTCACCAACAGGAAGTTACACGTTCCAAGCAGTGCTTGTTTTTATAGCCATAGATGTTTGGTTATTTGAAGCATTGGGTTATGTTTTATGTTTCTAATTTTTTTTATTAACCATACCATCTTCTTTTAAAATAAGCAGTATAATTAGATAAGTGGAGTATTCTTAAGCACATGCTATTTTTTGCATCTTTTATTTCTGTAGAAGTTTCATACATTTTTCTACCATTTAAAGCTCTCTTTTAGCACATTTTAATATTCTCAGGGACTTGTGAGAAAACTTTAAATATATTTTAATAAGCACATAGCTGTATAGAGGCTAATTAAACATCTGTAAACATTAATAAACTGTATTTTACTAGAAAAGTGTACAAACTGTTTTGGAATTAGCATCATGGTGGAACCAAAGGTTAGGAAAAAATAAATAAAAGGAATGACAAACAAAAACAGAAATGCAAATAATTTTTTAAAAATTTAAGGCATCAATGGTCATTCATGACCTCTAATTTCCATTTACTGTAGTAATGAACTACTCATACATACACTGACTGGTCGTAGAATAATTTTTGTGTCTTTTAAATTCATAAAACAAGATATAGTGCCTTTTTTTTGTTTCGTATGATCCATAGTAAATATACTGTTGAATCGAATAGAGGCTTGAGTTTGGGCCCTGAACTGTGCTGCTAGGCACCTGCTGGGCTCAGTGCACCGTGGGGTGGCTTCAGCTTTTGTGGGCCACCGGCACTGTGCGTGTAGGAAGGTGGGGACCTCTGGGGTTTAGATTGAGGCATGGAAACTCCCATGTGGGAAATGCTGTACCTCATGGTTGGAAGAACTGCTTCAGCAAAATGTAGTCAGAAGTCAAAGTCTGTGGTCTAGAGTTTGTTTGTAAAGTAAGAGATGTAGCTGGATTATCTGTGTCTCAGATTTCTAATCTGCTAATTTTTATATGCTGTGATAATTTTTATAATCACCTTAGACATGTAAAACTGAATGAAATGCATTTCTCTGATAAAGTAGAGACTACAATATATCTATAATTTAGTGTTCGTGTTATGAAGCAATTGTTATGTACAATGATATTCTTGGAAAGAAAATTGCAGTAACAGTGTCAGGAAAAATTCTTAGGAAATTTGTTGATGGTTTTGATTTATTTAATTCCTGTAATTATCTTTAAAATAGACCCCCATACAAAAACCATTCACTATGTCAGTGGTATGATTTCTCATGCAGCTAATGATTTAGCTGGGAAGATCTTTAAATAAATACGATTTGACTCCTATTAGACCTAGAGAGATTGAAAATATGATGCAATTTTGAGTAATAAATAAAATAAAATAATTGCAGGTGAAATCCTTTTCCAGTGAACTGTTAATTGTTCTAGCCTTAAGTGTCTGAAAATAGAAATTAAACTGAGCTGTCTCCTTAGCTTTAGTTATGACAGCAGTTTTAAGTAGTTATTATGCGTTTCCAGCTGGAACACTCTGTATGCTACAACTGAGGGTTGATCCAACGCTCAGCAAATCTCCGCAACTCACTCTTTATGTGTAAGTACCAAAATATCTGATTTTAAATGCCAGCACTTAGATTTGAGTGCTTCTTTATGTCTTTATGTTTAGTGTAAATAGAACAACATTGTTATCCTTGAAAAAAAACCCCCAAAGTAATCCACTTACTAAATACCAATTAACCACAACTGAACTTTGACCTGTTATAAATATAGTAGATTAATTACTATTGCTCCTCAGAAAATGTATGTTTTTGTTAAAATGGCTTGGCTATCTCATTTAGATGAATGTATGCGTTCCAATACATTTGGGTATTTTCTTTCTGGGGAAGTGCAATCCCCGTGGCCCTCTTGGTTGAGAGTAGAGTTTACCGGCTGGACCACTGCATTGGCTTGCTGGTGTTAACGCTAAATATAAGTAGCGATGCAGCAAAACTCCACCGCCCTCTCCTTGTACTGAAGATGTTTGCCAACGTAGACTTTGTTCGCCCACACAGAGCACGAGGGCAGAGGCTTTTGAAGTCCGGGGCCACTGCTTGCACTGACTTCAGAAAAGAAAGACAACGTTTTAGTCAAAGAAGCAATCCAGTGTGGGGTATCGATTTGGCAACATCACAGCTGCTCTAATAAGCGGATGCAAGGGCCCTTTCTGTGGGGCTGGAATTGCTTTTCGATTGCCAGGGCCACAGTGCTGGTGTTCTGATTTTGCTGTGCCACCTTTGCTGATCAATACTGCGTCCAGCAGACAGTAATTAGGTTCCAGAGAGCTGTGCAACAAAGATCTGTGTTGACTGCAATAGACAGAGCCAGGGAAAAGGTCACGCAGAATCAGCAGCCAACTAAAAGGTGATGGGTAAAGAAAAGACCCCTTGCCTGAGAAGTACTTAGCTCTTTTTTAATTACTGTAATTTTCAACAAAAGTCAGAGAGTGAGATGATGAAGTGGAGCACTTTCCTCCCCGCTGTTCCCGATGAGGCTTGATGGGCCTCGAAATTACGCATCGACTCCTCGTTTGATTTCCCCCAGTGTTTAGTGCTAATAACCTGTAGGGCCTCCTTTTTTCCTTTGTACCTCTCAGTCTTAGTGTCACTGCCGTAATTACACTGTGTGAAATCTGTACTGCAATCACAGCTGCCAGCTCACGGCTTCTCAGGCTGGGTCAGGCTGTGGATGGCAAGAGGAAAAAAATAGCTAAGAGCTAAGACAGAGGAAGGTTTTGGTTTTTTTAAATTTGTGCAATGTTGTCATGAATTTGAATAGAATCTCATATTTGCGAACTGTGTACAAACATAATGAATTTCTAGAAGCAGTGTGGGTGCATGGTCCTGTACTCTTTATGCACAATAAACTTTTAAGAAAGAAAAATGCAGTGAGGGCTGCAGGCAGATTTTAGCATCGTGGATGCTTTGTTAATTCTGGGAGGGACAGGCTGTGGCCGGTGTGCTGGACAGCAACGAATCCTGTGATAAGGCGTGTAAGTGTTTCCCAGGAATATTTGTTGTCTTTTCAACAAATGCCCCACACTTAAACCACCCCTGTGTCATTCTGGGATGAGGATTAGCCCTGGATATTCCAGGAGCACCTGCGGGTTGAGCCAGGCATGGAGTTGCTCTGTTGGGGAGGCCGGAATTGGGCTCAGAAACCACAGCAGTGACAGCAGTAGCAGCCTCTAGAAAATCTGCAGTGCTCTTTAAAACCTGTAATGCTTTTGGGCAAAGGGGTGATATTTCCAATTATAACTGGATTCTAGTTACTAAACATCTGTGATCCTCCATAGATCTGCTACACAATTAATGCCAACTGCGACAGTGTGTCACATTTACATAGTGTGAACTTTTTATTTTAAAATGCTGAGAAAAACAGTTTTTAGAAACATAGTTGTCACAAATCAAGTGACATCATAGCTCACAGATTCTCAACATGTAATGGGTACCTCAGTAAAAACAAATGTTAAAAATGGGTTGTGTCTTGTGTATTGATTGAATTTATTTCAACATAACTGAAAAAGACATTTAAATACATGTATTTTAAAATGTGTGATCGGTATTAGGAATTTCATTCGGGAAACATTCATGTTTACTCAAGGCAAGGGAGGTGAGTCTTACTTAAATGGTTAGGCGTTTATAATCATCTGTTAGTAAGTTTTTATATTATGAAAACTGCAAATCTTATAGAAGCTAAGGTGACCTAAAGTTAACTGCTGAAGCAGGACTGTGCTAATAGGAAACTAACCAAGTAATGGGAATCAAATTTCATTATTATGACCATCAATTCAAGGTTGCTTGAGGTTGTTACCAGCACACACGCCTCTGAGGATGGGCTGAGTGCATATGGCGTTGAAGGTCACGCAGCGCTGGGCGTGTCTTTCTCACGGGGCTCATGCCACCACACGCTGAGCCCTGGATCACCTGGGGAGAGGGCCTTACTGAGGTCTGCACTTCGGGACCCTCCGGAGACTCATCCTCAGGTTGCTTGGTATCTCCGGTCGATAGGAAACAGGAAATCCCTTCCTGACCCTGCAAACGATCACTTTCTTCCTTGAAGCATGAGATTCGATTGGCCTGGCAGTCGGCTCACACTTGCCTTGCCGCCTGCATTTGAGTATCGACTCCTTCCTCAGCGCGGTGTTCGACTGTGACCTCTCGCAGAAATGAACTCCAAACACGGGCCCCGCGTTGGAAAATGGAGATGGGAGCTCTTAGAACAAGACAGTGGGAGTATTGAGCTAGGAACAGCCCATCTGTTGTCTCTATAAATGCAAATCTATCTGGGTCAGACAGTAGATATTCAAATAGTTCCAGGAAGTATTTGCCCTATGAAATTGAACTTAAAAATCCCAGAGTAGTATAGTTTTGTCTCTACATGAATTAGGGGAAATAGAAAGTATTTTTTCCAGTAAGCTTGACTGGAGACAGAAAGGAGCCATTCTGATGAATTATCAAGTCAGACTTGTTTTGTTTTGTGTTTGGGGCAGGGGTTAAATCCAGGGCCTCACACATGCTAGGCAAGCACCCTACCACCGAGCTACACCCCAAACCCAGGACATTTGTCTTTAATGTGTGCCATTTTGTGGAATCACATCTAAGCCCCGCTGTTTATGAGTTCTATGCTAATAACAAGATCTGCACAGCACTTGGCAGCTTATGATGAGATTTTTCACTTTTAATTAAAGTTATTTGATTTTCTTAGTAGTCCATGAGATAGATAAGTATGACAATTACTGACACCGATTCCCATTAGTTATGAACGTAATACTAGGATGGAATAAATGAAATACTCAGGAAACCAACTGTTTTTGTGTACTCTGACAATGGATGAGTCTAGTGGAAGTATAAGGAATGGCTTATTAAGGTATAAGCTGATAAAATGAGATGAATGAGAAATAAATTCACTACAAACAGATTTAACCAATTTTTGTGTGTATGTCCTAAGAAGTCATGCTGAAGTTTGAACAAATTAATATTGTTAATTTTGTTTCAGTTGGTGTGCATGTCTGGATATTAAAGATTAACAGTTCAAATAAAAATGAAACTTTTTCTAATTATTTGAATTTGAAAGGCTATCATATGCTCTGAATTATTAAAAAGTAAAAATGAGTGTTTTTTGGTCAATCGCATAGAGAATAAAATGGTAGTTAGCAGTGTTGGAGTTTAATTTCAGTAAGACAGGAAGAATATATTCAGGTGATCAATTGTACTTCATGGTGACTAGAGCTACTGACAATGAGCTGTAGAAGTGAGAAGAATTGTTGAGTGGATTTTAATTGTTTTCACCATAGAAAAATAAGCACATGAGATAATGCATAGGTTCATATCTGATTTAGCTATTCTACAATATACGTATTTCAAGACATCATGTTGTATATTGTAAATATTTACAAATTTTGCCAATTAAAAGTGTTTATTATTAAAATATGTTATGGCCACTTTTTCATTTTAGTAAAGTACTGTAGTGTCAGATTTTCTGTTTTTCTTTTTTGGGGGTTGGGAGCAGCAGGGAGCCATAGATAGAACCGAGGACCTTGTGGGTGCGAGGTCAGACCTGTATTTTGAGCTCTGGTTCTGTGGCATTCCGCATATTTATTACCCCAAAGCCCTCACAACTCAGCATCTCAGGCTGTTCCTCTTCCCAGACTGAAACCCCACACCCACCAGACCCGCATTCCCTGTCCTCCTGGCCCTTGGCCTTGGGAACCAACTTTCTACTTTCCGTCACTGTGAATTCGATTACTCTTGGTAACTCAGCTTTATTTGTTATTTTATGACTGGCTTATTCCACTTGGCATAATGTTGTCAAGGTTGATCCATGTTTGGTGTACATCAGAATTTCCTTCTTTTAATATTTCTTTGCATGTATAGACCACATTTTGTTTATCTGTACATTCATTGGAAGATATTTGGGTTTTTTCCCACCTTTTTTTGTAGTTATTACAACTTCTTTTAATTGAAGAAATTTATTCTTTAAATTAAATCATCTCAGTGGTAAACCTGTATTTTATAAGATAGCTGCAATGTGTGTATGATTATTTCCTTCATTGTCTTTATTGCCATCCATCGCCATTCCTTTGATACTCTTGAAGTATTTTATTCACAAATATTCAAGAAGTCTTCTACTTTACTGAGCCACCTAGGGCCAATAAAGCCAAAAAGAAAGGCAGCAATCACAAGGCATTCCTATGGAGGAGGTTGGGCAGGATTTAGTGTGCAGACTCAAATTGCTCTATAGAATGTGTATAAATTTTTAAAAAATTATTTGTTAGCATCTAGAAATTGAGAGATTTTTATGTTCAGTTCTGGATTTCTGTTTTTGCAGAAAATCTGGAACATCTGTCAGCACATTGAACCACTTTTCACATGATCACATTCTCTGTAGCTAAGTAGCAGTTGCTACCTTTTGACAGAATTGGAAGTCTTCAGTGGAACACTTTTAGTTACTTCTCTCATTGCTGAGACACAATACCTAACACCATAAGTTAAATAAGAAGAGGGTTATTTTGGCTCATGGTGTTTAGATCTTTCAGTCCATAGTTGGCTGGCTCCAAGGCAGAGTGGCATGGCAGAGAAGGGTTGCTCACGGCATGGCAAGCAGGAGCAGAGGGATCAAGGGAGGAGGAGGGAGATGGACCCTTCCAGGCCACACCTCCAGTGACCACCACTTCCCAAGTCACATTTAGTTATAAACTCATAGTGGACCAATCCAGTGATGAGTGTCGGGCCCCATGGTCCCTAAAGCCCCTCCTAGAGTGCATGAGGCTTTGGGGGACATCCAGACATACCCCATGCCACGCAGGTTGTGCTCAGTCACATATCAGTTACACACGCCAAGCCCTTGACAGCCATGGTGGTTGGTGGGTGAATCGTCCACTTTTAGGGTAAAATTCATACTGAATTTCATAAATTTGGTATAAAGAGACAGCAAAATAGCCCACTCATAATTTTTGTATTGATTACATTTTAAATGATAATTTTTGGTTAAGTAAGGTATATTTCTATTTTTTGAGTTCTTTATATTTTCTAGATATTAGTCCTTTGAAGAACAGCTGGCAAAAATACTTTCCCACCCTGTGGGTTGTCTCTTCACTGTGTTGATAATTTCTCTTGCTGTGCAAAAGCTTTTTAATAAGATGAGCTCAAACTCCCCAAGCATACCCCCTAAATTTAAAGACCCAATCCAAAAATGGGCAACTGAAAGGAATAGACATTTCTCAGATGAAGAGATAGAAATGGCAAATGAACATATGAAAAAATGTTCAACATCACTAGTCATTCATTAAATGTAAATTAAAACAATGCTGAGATTCCACTTCACTCCAGAAAGAATTTCTATTATCAAGAAATCAACCAACAACAAATACTGGTGGGGATGTGGGGAGAAAGGAACCCTTCTCCACTGTTGGTGGGAGTGCAGATTGGTGCAACCACAGTGGAAATCAGTGTGCAGATTCTTCAAAACACTAAAACTAGAACTTCCATTCAACCCAGCTATTCCCCTTCTTGGTATCTTTCTGAAAGAATTAAAAACATCATACCACAGTGATATATGCACACTCATGTTTATAGCAGCACAGTTTGTAATAGCTAAATCTTGGAAACAGCCCAAGTGCCCATTATCTAATGAAAGGATAAAGAAGATGTGGGCTTTTTTTTTTTTTTAACAATGAAGTACTACTCAGCCATAATGAAGGATAAATTTGAGACATTTCTAAGTAAATGGATGCACCTTGAGACCATACTCTTAAGTGAAATAAATTGGGCACTTGTGTGTAAATATAGCGTTGTTTCTCTAGTGTGAGAAACCTAAAGTGTAAATAGGGACCAAAATGTATAATAGATATTGGGAAATAGAAAGAAAATGTTCAAATGGAAGAGGAATTAGGAAGGGGAAGGGGGAAGAAGGAGGGTAAAAGAAAAAAGCAAGAAAAGAAGGGTGGAAAAGCATTTGTAAATAAGGAGGGAAGAAGAGTTGAAGAGAAGGGAGGGGAATGGGAAAAAAAGAAGAATGAAGACCTGTCATGTACAGGTGCAAATTCCCTGTGACGAATGTGATAATTATGTACATCTAAAATGTACCAATAAACTTAGTTAAAAAACGTATTTCTAGAATAAATTTCATCTTTTTTTTTCTTAAATTCTTTTATTGGTACATTTTAGGTATACAACACATTTACATTTCTCATTGGGAGCTTGTACCTTTATATGATGCATCTTTTTTTATTAATTTTTAAAATTTATATATTAATTGGTACATTTTAGGTATACAATATATTTATATTTATCATTGGGTCTTTGGACCTGTACATGATGTATCTCGGTTATTTTTTCCCCCATTACCTGTGCGCCTTTCACCCCCACCACCCTTCCCTATTTCCATAGACATTGTTTCCTTTTTTTTTTCCTTTCTCATAAATTTTCCTTTCCTTTCTTCCCTTTCCCTTTCCCGTCCCACCACCCCTCCACCTTTAGACCTTTTCCTATTTCAAATTATACATGATGCATCTTGGTTCTTATTTTTTCCCCATTTCTAGCCCTCCCTTCACCCCCTCCACCCTTCCCTATTTACAAAGACTTTATTTCCATTTTTTCCATTTCTCATCATTTTTCCTTTCCCTTCCTTCCTTTCCCCTGCTCCTCCCACTACCTCTACCCCTTTGGACCTTTTCTTCCTATTTTGCATTATTGACTATTCATTCTAATCATTGGTACATTTTAGGTATACAATATAATGACATTCATCATTGGAAATTTGCACCTTTACATAATCTCTCTTGGTTCTTATTTTTCACCCTTGCCCAGCCCTCCCTTCAACCCCTCCATTCCTCCCTATTTACAAAGATTTTCTTCCTATTTTTCCATTTTCTCATATTAATCCCATTCCTTTCTTTCCTTTCCCCTACCCCTTCCACTTCCTTCCCCTTTGCCCCTTTCTTCCTATTTCACATTACCTATTATACCTTTTAGTCCTTATTTACACTTTCAATTTCTCACACCAGAGAAACTGTTTGGTATTTATAGATGTGTGTCCTATTCATTTCACTTAAGAGTATCGCCTCAATGTGCATCCATTTAGCTATAGATGTCTCTAATTTCTCATTTTTTATGGCTGAGTAGTACTCCATTTTATAAAAAAACCACATTTTCTTTATCCAGTCTCCAGTTGATGGGCATTTGGGCTGTTTCCAAGTTTCAGCTATTACAAACTGTGCTGCTATGAACATGGGTGCACATATATCACTGTGGTATGATTCTTTTAATTCTTTGGGGAAGATCCCCAGCAGGGGAATAGCAGGGTCAAATGGAACTTCCAGTCCTAGTTCTTTGAGGTATCTCCATACTGATTTCCACAGTGGTTGCACCAGTCTACACTCCCACCAGCAGTGGAGCAGGATTCCTCTTTCCCCACAACCCCGCCAGCATTTGTTATTGGTTGATTTCATGATAGCAGCCATTCTTTCTGGAGTGAGGTGGAATCTCAGTGTTGTTTTCATTTGCATCTCTCGAATGGCCAGTGATGTTGAACAGTTTTTCATGTATTTATTTGTTATTTCTACTTCTTTGTCTGAGAAATGGCTGTTCATTTCAGGTGCCCATTTTCTGATTGGGTCTTTAAATTTGGGAGGTCAGATCTTTTTAAGTTCTTTATAGATTCGAGATAGTAGACCTTTGTCTGAGGAAAAGCAGGTGAAGATTTTTTCCCACATTGTGGGTTGTCTCTTCACACTGCTGGTGGTTTCTCTTGCTGTGCAGAAGCTTTTTAATAAGAAGAGATCCCACTTGTTGATTGTTTGTGCTAGTTCATGGGCAACTGAGGTTTTGTTCATAAAATCTTTTCCTACACCGATGTCTTCAAGAGTTCTACCTAACCTCTGTTCCAACTGGTTCAGAGTTTCTATTTTAATATTTAGATCTTTAATCCATTTTGATTTTAGTTTAGTGCATGGCAAGAGATATAGATCTAGTTTTAATCTTTGGCAAGTTGAAACCCAATTTTTCCAGCACCATTTATTAAAGAGGATCTCTTTCCTCCAGTGAGGGTGTTTGGCTCCTTTTTCAAAGATGAGAAGGCCGAGTGTGTCTGGCGTTGTTTCTGCATCTTCTAATCTGTTCCACTGGTCCTCAGGTCTGTTTCTTTGCCAGTATCATGCTGTTTTTTTTATCACAGTAGCTTTGTAGTATAGATGCAAGTTGGGAATTGTGATACCCGCTTCCATGTCTCTGTTACCTAGAATTGCTTTTGCTATTCTGGGTCTCTTCTTGTTCCAAATGAATTTTTGGATTGTTTTCTCAAGGTCCATGAAGTATGCTGCTGGGATCTCAATTGGAATTGCATTAAATCTATATAGCAGTTTTGGAAGTATGGCCATTTTCACTATATTAATCCTTCCTACCCAGGAGCAGGGGATGCCTGTACATTTTCTGATATCATCTTCAATCTCTCTTTTCAGAGTGCCATAGTTTTCTGAGAAGAGGTCTTTGATTTCTTTCGTTAGGATGATTCCTAGGTATTTCAGTTTTTTGGATGCTATTGTGAAAGGAATTATTTGCCCTATTTCTCTCTCAGTGAGTCTGTCATTCGTGTAGAGGAAAGCTATTGATTTTTGTGTGTTGACCTTGTAACCAGCTACTTGAATGAATTTGGTTATTAAGTCTAGAAGACTTTTGGTGGAGTTCTTGGGGTCTTCTATATAGAGTATCATGTCATCTGCAAATAATGACAATTTGACTTCTTCATTACCTATCTTTATTCCTTTTATTTCTTTCTCTTGTCTAATTGCCATGGCTAATGTTTCCAGAACTATATTGAACAAGAGTGGTGATAGTGGACATCCTTGTCTTGTTCCTGATTTTAGTGTGAAGGATTTCAGTTTTTGACCATTTAGTATGATATTGGCTGTTGTTTTTTCATAGATGACTTCTATCAGTTTGAGGTAGAGACCATCTATTCCAATTTTTTGTAGGGTTTTCATCATAAATGCATGTTGGATTTTGTCAAATGCTTTTTCTGCATCTATGGAGATAATCATATGGTTTTTGTCCTTGGCTCTATTGATATAGTGTATTACATTGATTGATTTGCATATGTTGAACCATCCCTGCATCCCTGGGATGAATCCCACTTGATCAGGATGTATGATCTTCTTGATGATCTTCTGCATTCTATTTGCCATTATCTTATTAAGGATTTTTGCATCTATGTTCATTAGTGAGATTGGCCTATAGTTCTCTTTTTCGGTTGGGTCTTTCTCTGCTTTGGGGATCAAGGTGATGCTTGCTTCCAGGAATGAATTTGGGAGTATTGCTTCCCTTTCAATCTCACTGAAGAGTTTGAACAGTAGTGGCAGCAGTTCCTCTCTAAATGTCTTGTAGAATTCAGCAGTGAAGTCATCAGGGCCCGGGCTTTTCTTAGTTGATAAGTTTTTAATTACATTTTCAATTTCATTGGTTGATATTGGGTTGTTTAGAATTTTTAGGTCTTCTTCATTCAACTTTGGTAATTCATATGTATCTAGGAATCTGTCCATTTCTTTTGTGTTGTCCATCTTATTGGCGTATAGGTTCTGGAAGTAGGTATTGATGATCCTCTGGATTTCTGCTGGGTCTGTTGTAATTTCACCCTTTTCATTCCTAATTACATGGATTTGGGCCTTTTCTTTCCTTTTTCTGATAAGGTTGGCTAAGGGTTTGTCAATTTTGTTGATTCTTTTGAAGAACCAACTCTTGGCTTCATTGATTTTCTGTATCATTCTCTTAGTCTCCATTGCATTGATTTCTCCTCTGATCTTTATAATTTCCTCCCTTGTATGAGCTTTGGGGTTGTCCTGCTCTTCTTTTTCTAGAAGCTTGAGGTTCAGCATCAGGTTGTTTAATTGGGCTCATTCTGTTTTCCTAATATGCATATTCACTGCTATGAATTTCCCTCATAAGACTGCTTTCATTGTGTCCCATAGATTCCGATATGTTGTATTGTCATTGTCATTTAATTGAAGGAACTGTCTTGATTTCTTCTTTAATTTCCTCTGTGACTCATTGGTTATTCAGAAGTGTGTTGTTCAATTTCCACATGTTTATGAAATTTTTCCAGTTTCTTTTGCTATGGATCTCCAATTTCATCGCACTATGGTCTGATAATATACAGGGGATAACTTCAATTCCTTTGCACTTGCTTAAACATGTTCTGTGTGTGAGTATGTGGTCTATTTTGGAGAACCACCCATGTGCAACTGAGAAGAATGTGTATTCTGATTTTGTGGGGTGGAAGACTCTGTAAACATCTGTTAAGTTCATTTGTTCAAGAGTTCAATTGAGTTCTAGTATTTCATTACTTATTTTTTGTCAAGTTGATCTATCTATTTGTGCCAGTGTGGTGTTGAGGTCCCCCACTACGATTGTATTAGCGCATATATGACTTTCCAGGTCTGTTAATATTTGTTTTATATATATAGTTGGGCGCACTAGTGTTTGATGCATAGATATTTATGATCATCATCTCTTCCTGTTGGATTGTTCCCTTTACAAAGATGTAGTGTCCTTCTTTGACTCTCTTAATCAGTGTTGGTTTGAAATCTACTTGATCTGCAAAGAGGATAGCTACTCCTGCTTTTTTTCGGGTTCCCGTCACATGGAGTATTGTTTTCCACCCTTTAACTTTCAGTGTATGAGTTTCATTTTGAATTAAGTGTGTTTCTTGTATGCAGCATATTGTTGGATTTTGCTTCTTGACCCATTCTGGCAGTCTGTTTCTTTTGATTGGTGAATTGAGACCATCAACATTGATGGTTATAACTGAAACGTATTGACTTGTCATGGCCGTGACTTTTTTCTTTTTGTTGGGTTCTCCCCCTGTACATTTAATTTCTTGTCATGCCAGATGGGTTCATTTTGCTTTGCTTCCTGGGGTTGTGATCCTCAATGTCTGTTCATAGGATATTGTGTAAAATTTTTTGGAGTGCTGGTTTTCTTATTCATGAAGTTCCTAAGGGCTCTTTGTCATGAAAGTATCTTATTTCTCCATCAATTTTGAAAGATAGTTTTTCAGGGTGCATCAATCTGGGTTGGAGGCTGTTTTCTTTTAGGGCTTGGAATATGCCACTCCAAGCTCTTCTTGCCTTGATGGTTTGTGTTGAGAAGTCTGCTGCGATTCTGATGGGCTTTCCTTTGTATGTGATTTGTTTCTTTTCTCTGACTGCTTGGAGAACTTTGTTCTTCTCTTGTGTTTCTGGAATCTTAACAATTATATGCATGTGTGTAGATTTTTTTTGATCAAGGCTATTTGGAGTCCTATATGCCTCACTTATCTGTATGTCAAGCTCTTTTCCCCTGCTTGGGAAGTTTTCTGCCATTATTTCTGTGAAGAGATTTTTTATGTCATCTCTGCTCTCTTGTGTTTCTTCATTGAGCCCAGTCAGTCTTATGTTATTCTTCTTTGCATCATCTAGCAGCTGCTGGATTGATTTCTCATGTTCCCTCATAGTTTTGAAGCAATTATTCTTTTCCTGGTCACTAATTGCAATCTTATCTTCTATATCTGAAATTCTGTGCTCACATTGGCTCATTCTGCTGTGTAGACTTTCAGTGGAGTTTTTCATGTCCTGGAAATCTATTTGCATCTGTTTTATGGATTCCATTTGTTTCTTATGTTGGGATTCCATCATGTTCCTGAGCTCCTCTCTAGATTTATTAATCATGTCTTGCACTAGGGGCACAATTTCTCCTGTTATCTGAGAAATTATTTGTGATTTCATTTTTTCCACATCCCCTTTTGTTGACAGTTCAATGGGTCCAGGTGGTTGAGTATCAGAGTGTTCCATCTCATTTTCCTTTGGGGTTGCTGTAGGTGATCTGGAAGTCTGGTTTTGAGACTTATTTACGTGTTTTCTCATTTTGACTGGGGCGGGGGCTGTTAGTGCCTGCACGGATTACCTCCTCTGAGCTGGGTGAGGTGGGACAGGGGCCGGGAGCAGTGGTAGGAATGGTGACCCAAAAGCCCTTCCTTGTGGGCTGGGAGCAGCGGGAGGGATGGTGGCCTGGAAGCCCCTTCCTCTGGGCCAGGAGCAGCGGGACAGAAGGTGGCCCAAAAGCCCTTTCCTCTGGGCTGGGAGCAGCAGGAGGGATGGTGACCAGGAAGCCCCTTCCTCTGGACCAGGAGCAGTGGTACGATGGCTCAGAAGCCCCTACTTCTGGGCCGGGAACAGCGGGACTCAGTACCTTGGTCTGGTGGTCTGGTGTCCTCTGCATCTTTGTAGTGTGGAACCAGGTGGCTGCCTATCTGCAGCGGGCTGATTCAGCGTATTCCATGACTGCAGACCTTGGTAGGGCGTGGGCAGACCTGCCTGTCTGCAGTGGGCTGATTCGGCATGTTCTGTGTGACTCAGGACCTCGGTAGGGCTTGGGCAGACAGACCTGCCTGTCTGCAGCGGGGTGATTCAGCATCTTCTGCTCGACTCAGCACCTCGATCTGTATGTCAAGTTCTTTTCCCCTCCTTGGGAAGTTTTCTGCTATTACTTCTGTTAAGAGTTTTTTTTTATGTCATCTGCACTCTCTCCTTTTTCTTCTTTGACTCCAATCAGTCTTATGTTATTCTTCTTTGCATCATCTAGCAGCTGCTGGATTGATTTCTTGTGTTCTCTTATAATTTTGAAGCAATTTTTCTTTTCCTGGTCATTAATTGCAATCTTATCTTCTATATCTGAAATTCTGTCCTCACATTGGCTCATTCTCCTGTGTAGACTTTCAATGGAGTTTTTAATCTCCTGGAAATCTGTTTGCTTCTGTTTTATGGATTCCATTTGTTTCCTATGTTAGGATTCCATCATGTTCCTCAGCTCCTCTCTAGATTTATTAATCATGTCTTGCACTAGGAGCACAATCTCTCCTGTTATCTGAGAAATTATTTCTGATTTCATTTTTTCCAGATCCCCTTTTGTTGCCAGTTCAGTGGGTCCAGGTGGTTGAATATCAGAATGTTCCATCTCATTTCCCCTTGGGGTTGCTGTAGGTGATCTGGAAGTCTGGTTTTGAGACTTATTTATGTGTCTTCTCATTTTGACTGGGCAGGTGGGGGAGTGCTGTTGGTGCTCACACGGCTCACCTCCTCTGAGCTGGGAGAGGTGGGACAGGGGCCAGGAGTGGCGGGAGGGATGGTGGCCTGGAAGCCCCTTCCTCTAAGCCTGGAGTGGTGGGATGGTCAGCGGCCCAGAAGCCCTTTCCTCTGGGCTGGGAGTGGTGGGAGGCATGGTGGTCAGGAAACCTCTACCTCTGGGCTGGGAGCTGCAGGACAGATGGTGGCCCAAAAGCCCTTTAAATTTCATCTTTTTAAAGCTTTTTTTCTTGACTATTTGAGCACATTAACATTGTGCTGGGGGTCAAACCCAGGGCCTCACACTTCTCTGCTGCGGAACCACAACCCAGTCCCTTTGAGCCTATATCAGCGTGGCTACTGGACTCTCCCTGGTCACCAATTGATGTGATCAGAAAGCAAAGCATGGTCTTTGCAGGTGAATATCTGTAATTGATTTGATGAGAGGGAACACTAGCTTGGCACTCCACGTCAATGAAATGTTATTCTCCCCAAAATAACTTCCTTCTTGCCATTAGCAGACTTGTATTACAAAATATTGTATCAATTATTATTATATTTTGAGTTTTGTAAAAATTTATGGAAATTTGTTTTTATCTCTTGTTCTTATTTTTTGATTCCCCGATTTTGTCTCTTGTTGCACAACACCTAAAGCATTTAGGACCATTTTCTTCACAGGGACGGTCTTCCAATAGCTGGTCCAGCAGCAGCTTTGAGAGGAGTCTGAGTGTGGTGGAGGAGCTTGGATTCCAGTGGACAAGCAGTCTGGTTCATTCACCTAGCTAACCTCTGAGTCTTAGTTTTGTCATCTGTAAAATGGCAATAATGATTCCACTTAGAGTCATTTTGGAGATTGAGTATGACACTTGTGAGATGTTTTGTGAAACACTGATTCTGATACTTCCTCTGCCTATGTTGGACTCCTTGTCCATGCTGACTTGGTCAATGTTTGTCATCTTTAGCTTATGTAGCTCCTAGAATCATTTCCTTCTCTGGCCCTGAGCTTAGGGGAGATCTCCCTCAGAATTCTGTGCTTCCCGTTTTTATGCCCATTCTACTACTGTCCTTGTCCTTTGTGTATCTTCTTTCTGAGATGTTAAGCTCCATGAGGGAAATGTCTGGCTCATGAATCACCATTTCTTAGGACTGACACATAACAAGTATTCAATAAGTATTTTTAATGCTGTCAGTGATGCAAAATGCTGTACATTTGACTTAAAACAGCACAAAAGATTCAGAGGAAGGGGATTTATTTATTTATTTTTTGAGGGTGATTTCAAAGTTTGTGTCTAGATTTGGGTCATTGCCATACTTTGCTCTTCCCTATTACAATACTTTCTCTCTTTTTTAAAAAAACTTTTATTTTCAGTGCTGGGATTGAACCCAGTTCCTTGTGCATGGTAAGTGAGTGTTCTGTCACTAAGCTACATCCAGCCCTGCAGGACTTTCTTAAAGTAATGAGAAATACAAGTGCCATAAAGCACAATGTACATACTTAGCACAATACTCAGCATGGAGTAAGCCTTAGTGCAGTCTTGGTCTTCTCAGGGTAGATGATGGTGACGAATAAGACCATGGAACACCAAATAACAAGAGTATCTTGATCCCAGATACAATTAAGAGTTCAAAGCTTAGAGAAAGTAAATCAGTCCCCCTTAGCATCCACATTCAAATGACTCAACAACAAAGATTTTAGCTCTTTTTAATGAACAGAATTTGAAATAGAGGAGAATAAAAACTTAGAATCTAGATGAAGTTCTGAAAAACAAAACCAAAGGAACAATTTCCTTGAGGTGTTGATTAGTTGTAAGCTGATATGGTAAATGTGTGCTTGCCCACAACAGTTTCTGGTTGATGGTTTGGGCACCCTGGGAATTCGAGGTGGGTGTCAGGGACGAGACATTTGTGGTGTAGTGTGGTAAGGGTCTACGTCAGGCCTTGCCAGGGTGGGTGAGCCAATAACAAAATTCATGCCAGGCTTCCCCGGGTAGCCTTTCCTGCCTTGCAAATTTTATAAGGCCGGATTTGCATGGAAAGGCAATGTATCCGTTTGAGTAAAAATTTTAAAACTTTATTTTTATCTTTAATTGACAAATGATAATTGTCACGAATTTATCATTGTTTTGTGATGAGAACGTTTACAACTCACTCTTAACAATTTTGAAATATGCAACACTATTAGTGACAAATAGTCCTGATGCTGTGTGCTAGATCATTGAAAGTTATTTCTCTTGCCTAACTGAAGCCGGGCTCCCTTTGCCTGATAAGTGTAGGTGGCTGGGTAGTTGTGATCTGCTTAAGACATTTTAAAGGACATTTGAAGGCATTGATGTGCAAAAAGGCAAATTGTCAAATAATATGATATTTCAGTTAATATAAAATTCATATATTTTACATGTATTTATATTTCTACATATGTGCATAGGAAAATTCTTAACTATTACACACAAAATTTAATTATACCTCTGAGTGCTCATTAATTGCTGTACTGATTGTTAGAACACATTAATAGATATTTTCACAATAAAAATGACATTAGGTGTTGTTTTTGATAATCTTAGAGGCAAAATGGAAGTTGGGTAAATGATTTTAATACATCTCAGTGATAACTGCTGATAGTGAATCTTAATCCAGTTTCTTTTTTGGACAACACTCAAAAATAAATTCTCCTAGACTAACGACTCCCAATGCAATGTCTTTTCTTAATAATTTTATAAAAATTTATATTAATAGAACTGCTATCTTGACTCTGGATTTTCATAACCATGCTTTGATATGATATAAAAACTTGCGCATTTGTCTTTACTGTCTAGCTATTGCTTCCCTCTCTTATCATCCTTTCCTGGTGTCCAAGGCACAATAAAAAAATCACGGGTGCTGGAGTCAGACACACTGGACTCAGATCCCATTCTTCAGTTTTCTCTGTCAAGTTGCTTATCCTCTTTGGCATTGTTTTCACAACACGCTGAGATTTATTCTCTTTCCAAGGATCGGGTGACACCGAATGTCTGAGTGCCTGGAACAGTGGCAGTGAGGGCCCAGCCCTGTGTCTATTTCATCTTTGTTCTAATCTTAGTCCACTTTTAAGAAATAGCGAACAACTGGGTTGTGGGCACACCTGTCATCCTGACACTCTGGGAGGCTGAGGCAGGAGGACTGCAAGTTTGATCCCAGCCTGGGTGACTTAGTGACTCAGCAAGACCCTGTCTCAAAATTTAAAAAGGGCTGGGGTGTAGCTCGGTGTGAGGCCCTGGGTTCAGTCACCAGGGCTGTAGTCAGTCATCAATGAGCATAGAGCTTAGTGCTGCTGTGAAATAAGAACTCAGAAGCCTCCCGTTGCCCTATATCTGTTGACTCATTTACGTCCTTATTCTTAAAGAAAGTTAGTCAACAGTTGGCAATTTTAAAAGCAAAGGTGATAGTTTTTAAAAAATCGTCTGTCTTTTTAAGTTTCAGGGTTCCCTTTGAGTTATAGTTCACCTTTTAAAGACTGAGATGAAATTGGTGAAAGGGCCAATGGGATGAGCAGATAATAAAGACCGAGCAGTGAAAGGTTAGTGGGCAGTGAGGAAAGCGGCACCGTTATGGGACCGTGTGGGTGTGGGGAGGCAAGTGTTGTAGAAGATTTAAGAACGCGGAGCGAGATGATGCAGCTGAGAACGAGAGGGCTGTACCACCACACACTCACTGTCTGAGCTGGGCGGGTGCGCCCAGTATTTTGATGCGGGTTTGGCCTTCTTACGTGAACATCCTGATATATACATTTAAAATTGTATTTGCTTTCTGAGGCCTCATTTTTTCCACTTACATATTATTATGTTTGTAATTAAAGAACCCAGAGCATTATTTTAAATAGATGATGACATGCTAGTCTAAGGTTTGATTTTGCACCTTTACATACTATATTCCAGTCGAAGCAATATTTTGTAATCCTTCTCATCAGTTTCCTAGATTGATATCTGTAATTACTTCCTGTTGGAAATTTTCTGAAAGTGGAATTTCTGCATCAAAGTTTTTAACCTTTCTAGGGCTGGTATTCATCACCACACTTTTCTTGGCAAAGGTGTAGCACTTGCGTTTCCACCAATTAATACATAAAAGCATCGCTTTCCCTGTATTTGTTAGGCCTTCTAGTCACTAATCCTTATCATCGGATTATCACTTATAATCCTTATCACTAATCCAATCCTTTTTGACCATTTGACAAGGTACAACATAGTACCTCATTGTTTTAGTTTGGTTTGTTTTATTGGTAGTAATGTTGAAAAGTTTTGGTATGTTTTCCTTTGCCACTTGTATTTTTTTCTTGTATTCTGTATGTCCATTTCCTTTGCTCTTATTTTCCTTGTTGTTTAGTTTTCACTATTTTAAAAATGTTGTAAAAGTCCTCCCACAGGTTAAGCATATTGACTTATTATTGTGCTACGAATATTTCCTCACTGTAATGTTGCTTTTCAGTTTTACTATAGCTCCTTTCTGAGAAGGTGTTCTGGATTTTAGTTAAAACTATCTGTATTTGGCTAAGAAAGACTTCTCCTTTTAGGTTTTGGGAATTCGGCCAAATTATCTTTGAGATCTCTTTTATAATATGTAGATCCTTAAATTACCCAAAGTGTATGAAACAGTGTGTCCAACATGCTTTTTAAAGTGTTATTCAGTCATCGTTTCTAATACTACCTGTTTTATAATTCACCCTTTCTTATTGATTTGAAGTTTCAACCTCAATTCCTTATCTGAACCCTCTGCATCCAGGTGTATTTAAGAATTAAACATTTTGTGGATTTTGGAACAGTACTATAGTGCATGAACCATATATTATGTAACCACCCCATTGGAGTCTGAAACAATTCCCTGAAATAAAATGTTTTAATATTTTCCTAGTGAAATATTCAACTAAGTGGGATCAGTAAAAGCCTGTAAACTAATTCTTGCTAAGTTTTGCTGTCTGATGAGTTGTAGGGAAAAATTCCAATTCTCAGGTCTTCTTAGATTTCGGAGGTGAGGCTAAGGAATTGAAAACCATTGTCTCACGTGGTGCACAGTGAAGCCCTCAGTATGCTAGTTTTGTATGTCTTTGGTCTGATCTTTGGTTTTCCCTATCTCCTGCCATACCATGCTGACCCACTGCTTTAGGGTTATACTGCTTCAATGACTTTTACTTTAATTTGGCTTTAGTAGTTCTCTTTTCCAAAAACGTCTTGGTCACTATTGTCTGATGTGCGAATATCTTTTGAAGATCTGATGAAATGGCATTGACAATTCTGGGCTAGTTTGGGAGTGCACAGCTGGTGGTGTGGACCTGTGGTGACAGAGGGACCCAGTTAAGTGCCCGAATCACTTCTGGGCCCACTCCTGACAATTCAGAAGGCCCCCTCCTCAACGCAGGGATTAGCGAGTGCTGGACACTTTTCTGGAAGTCTGTCAGGCTCAAGCTTCGCGTGGTGCTCTATGTCATCAACACTGTCTGCTAATATATTAAAACTCCTAGGCTCCTCACTGTGAGAACCCTATTCACCTTGCTTTAGCCTGCTGTTTAGCAAGATTACTTAACCAGAGATCCCCATCACATCACTCCCAACACAAGTTAGGGAGCCAGGTGAAAATGAAAAGTAGAGTTAGGTAGAACCTGAAGATTCTTACCGATCACTAAGTCATCACTGGTTGTTACTGAATGTCTGCTCCCTGCCTGGAGTGTGGGTTTACTGGGAATATAAATAAGCATCAGATGTGGTCCCTTACCTGAGGGACAAACACAAGGAAAACGACATTGCTGAATGCCAAATTTCCATTTTCAATGGATTATCAGCCCTCTGAAGGTGCATGTGACGCTTGGTCAATTGATATTTGTGCTACACTGACCTGTGCGGTGCTCTGTTTCTATCTGCACTGGGGTCCACAGATACCCTAGATAAAGGACTGAAAGGAGAGGCTGAGGACATGGCAGCATGCTTGGGCTCCTCTATGCGTATGACGAAAGGACAGAGCCAGAAAGGGCTTCACTGATGAGGTTGAACCCAACTTGGGCTCCAAAGGTGGCTGCATGATGAGGAGAGATGAGACTTTACCCGGAGAAATACTGAGGAGGGGAAGGAGCACTCGGAGGAGGTCAGTCTGGAGAGCTCTTTGCTAGGTGAGTGCTGGAAACAGGAGGACTGGAGAGGTAAGGGACATTGTGCCAGCCTACACCAGTCAGTCTGCGATGTAAGGGAGGTGTCTGTTTGCCTGGCTCGCCCCTTCCAGACCCCGGAGCCCTGGCTTTGTTCTCAACTCTGCCATTCAGCTAGCCCATTCCTTGGGTCTCAAACTCTTTCTGGTGGCACTGCTAGGTCGATCCAACCTAAACGTGACTTCCCCTGTTGCATTACTCATTGCCTTAGATGGAGCCTTTCTTTAAACTTGTAACATGGTTGAGATGTTGGAAGTGGGTGTGTTGGTTTCAATGGATAGAGACTCTGGCGTCCCGAAGTCAGGGCATTTTGTGTGACTGTCTGTTAGGATTTGCTGGGTGCCGTCCACAGGAGGAGCTGTTTCAGGCTAATTTAGGCAGAAGCGTAGTCTGATAGGATGGCAGCGGTTGCACATGACCTTCAAGGGAAGCCAGAGAGGGGCTGCAGACAGAGCAGGCTCAGCTCTGCTCACCTGGATGCAAGGGGCACTCTGTAGGGCACGGCTCACAGGATAGATTTTCTGCAATTGTTCATGTCTGATTGGATCACCTCAGGGGTGCCTTTCTTAGAAAGAGAATGATGGTTTGATGGGGACCAGAGTCACAGCCTGTGGCCAAGGAAGGACAGTTCTTCCAAAGTTGCATGGTGATAGTGGAGGAAATGGAGGAGGGAGTCAGTCTGGCAGGGCAACGTGCCTTCAGGGTAGGGCGTGGATGCGCCTAATCATGACAGCTAGCTGGGCAGGACATGATCATCAAGTCAGGACCACTCAGCGCTGCTTCCCACTGGATGTGGAAGGGCGAGACTGTATGGTTACTTACGGAAAAGGGATTTTTAAAAAAACTCGTTTCTTTAATTGTTAAATAAATTCAAGGTGTTATGGGCAATTCTCTTTTGTATCCTTTCAGACAAATCATAACAATTTTACAATATTACTATTTTAAAGTGATGGTTATGTGTTAGTCCACTAGTGATCTCACAATGTCATGGTTTCCTTTTCAAATTCTCTCTCACACAAACTGTCCTCAAAAAGCCACGGGCTGTGGAAGAGGAGCTTTTTGCCAAGTGGTAGTGAGGATGGGAGATGGATCCCTGGCTCGGGAAGCTCGGGCTGTGTTAACCGCCGGCATTGCCCAGGGGCTCAGAACTGATTCGTGTCAGAGCCGGAATTCACAGCCAGTTTGGAACTGGAAGGGTTCTCCTCCCTCCTTCAGACTGGAAGCAGCACTTTGAGTTTCTTTACAGAGGGGCTGAGGTGAGACTGTGCTGCTGGAAGTGGGGCTGGGTCAGGACTCCTAAGGCCCAGAAGACTGGAGCTGAGTGAAACCATAGTAGCTCCAGGAGGGAGCTGAGCCCTTGTGGAACTAAGAACCGAGTCCTCATTTTGGTCCTCACTGTGGTCCTGGCACTTGGCCTCACCCTCCGCCTTACATCTGAATTCAGCAGTGGGTTAAGTATGGGTTCACACGGACGGACCACCGGCTTCAGCCCCTGCATGAAGCTTGCCTTCTAATCAGACCACTCTCTTCGCCGGTGCATCAGCAACGCCCTTTTCTAGTGCTCCTCCCAGCAGCCCTCCCGCTCCCAGCACCATGTCAAGACACTTGGCTAATTTTACTCCGATCTAACTTTGTCATGTAACCACAACAATACTAATTAATAATACTGTCCCTTATAACCACTCCTCTCTTCATCTCCTAGCCCGATAGGACTTATCATTTAGCCTCCTAACCTGCCACCACCCCGACCCTAACTAGTCTGTTTGGTCATGGGTTGTACCGTTTATACTTCTGTCTTAGTTGTTTTCCTCCTCACTGAGACACAGTACTCGACATCCGCATCTTGAAGCAATGTTTATTTTGGTTCACATTTCAGTCCATAGTCAGTTGGCTCCAAGGCAGGACAGCACTGGCACACAGTCTGGTGGAGGGGAGCTGCTCAGGGCATGGAGGACAGGAAGCAGAGGGCGCATGAAGGGAGGAGCCTGGAAGGGAGAGAAACTCTTCCGGGTCATGCCCCTGGGTGACCGCCTCTTCTGACCCGGCTCCACACGCTCACAGCCATCAGCTGAGGTCCCAAGATCCAATCACCTTGCATCCTGCTCTTGAGCACGGAGTTTTAGGGGACAGCTAGGTATAAACCACCACAACTTCCATTTAGCAATTACCGTCTTCATCAGACTAAATATTATTTTTCCCTTTTTATCATATTATACTTTGCTGCTAACCTATTTGTATCTGGAAAAGTCATGTGTTGCCTGCTGCAGGGGGAAGTGTGACCTCATGTGTCCACTCTGGTTTTCTAAGGGGATTGGGATCAAGCGGACTCAGTTAACGTCCTTAGTTCCCTCCTTGCCCACAGCTACAGCTTTAGCTAAGTGAGTTTGCGTAAAGATTTTAGAGGCAGCAGTAAAAAGGATGAAAAGGCCATTTGTGAAACAAGTGGTTGGATTTGTTACTTGCTCAGCCTAACTACGAAGTTTGAAGCCACTCTTGGGCTCCTTTACAGTCCTTAATCCGATTCTGAACGAAGAATAGCTGGTTAACAAATATTATGATGAAATAAGTAAGGTTATGATAATATTTACAGCTTATAAATTTTAGGTACAGTTTAAACTATAGCGGATATTCAAATTAATTTTTATGTCAAAGATAGTTGGGATTGTCTTATAACAGGTGTTGGGAACATAAAATCATTCCTTAAAGAAGTTTTATCATCTTATCCAGAATATAATACCTTCTTCATGAATTCATTTTTATCTTTAGTAGAGATGAATAAAAGAAATACGTGAATGTGTACACACACACACACACACACACACACACACACACACACACACACAGAGACTCTGAAAACCCATTTGAGAATCCCAAGAATCAAGAATCAGCCTTACTCTTTATGGCAAGAACAGATAGCATTCATTTGACATGTTGACCTGTTCATCAGTTCAATTTTGTACACTTGAACTTTTGAAACCACTGTCGGAATTTTGGATTCATCTCTGTTGACAGGTAAGGAGCTGAAAATATCAGCCTTGTCCAATTTAAAATGATCCACACTCATTTACTCTTTTGTCGAATATTGTCTTGTGTGGCCACCCTTGATCAACTCCATGATGCATTTCCCGGTTCGCCTTGCGAAGGCTGACGAATTTCAGTCTTTCCTGGCCGTGTGATAGGAAATAGTGGCCTCCCTGGTTCTTCCCAGCAGCCACCCCCGGTTCCCATACACAATGGCAGCCAGCAATGGTGAGAGACAAAGGGCTCTCCCAGCACTCGAATCCAGTGACATTCACTCCAAGAGAAGCAGGGGCAGCTTTGTGAAAGCCGACTTCTTCAGCCCTACAATAACACACAATGAGTTATTGACTTGTTTATATACGGAGCTCTTTTCAGTAACTAACTCTGACTCCCACAGTCTGGACAGATGATTGATTTCGTGGCTAGAAAAAGAGAAAGCTCTCTTGCTAAACTCTAGTGCAAGCCACTTCTCCATTTGTTCTGTAACTGAATAGAACCTTATTAAAATGCACTTTCCAAAAAAAATACCTGAAGCTGGCCATTATAACCATGTTTTGTATATATAAATAAGTAATTTGTCCCAGTCTTTTGTATATGAACAGACCATTGGGAAACTTGTCAATATACATGAAGGCTGATTGTCCATTGTTTATGTTAAAGTGTATTGCCTGTATTGATCTGCATGTAAAATATGGATCAAATCATGTACTAATAGATCAATATTTACTGGTGAAAACCTTAGATTTCTGATAAATTCAATTTTGTCGTCAGGGCATATTGACTTTTTAAAGTAGATTATGCACAACGCATATCTTGCACCTCACATCTGAATCACTACATAGTTGTTCTTCTGAATTGAGAGAAAGCAACATGAAGACCACAGCTCAGGGCCGGGAGCTTGGTTGAACTAAAAGGATTTTCCCCTCGGGCTGGCTCCTGTGTGCAACTTTAGGATCAGTCAGGTGGACAGAGCACAGCAGTGTGTTTGAATTACTGCATTTTTGATAAGCTATTAACAATTGAAACAGACAGCGACAACTTTAGAGTTATTTTCTTCTCCCATAGTCTGTATGATTTCTATAAACACACTTCGGAACATCCAGAGGGAGTTAGAAAGAGGAGCTAGATGCTGCCTGGGATGCACAGGTGGCAAGGTGGCTGCTGTCTGTCTTTCTCCAGTGGGAGGCTCAGACCTGTGACCCCTTCCCATGTCCACAGCAGAGCTTCTGGAGCCAGCAGCGCTCAAAGAATTCCTCACAATTGAGAGCACTTTCATTTACTCGCAAAATGGACCGTATGCATTACTTAGACCTGTGTATTACTAAACTACAGCTTGTTAGGGCTTTAGCGAGGAGAAAAGCCTGGTACCTTAGTGTTAATAATTTTAAATAAAATAAATAGTCTGAAAGGTCAGAGCCAGTGGACATCATTTCAATGGAGTCTGTTGCTTCAGATCCTGTTTTTGTGGATATTTCTTCTTAATGCTTAAACTGCTCAAGGTGAATTTATTCCTCTGCCTTCTGCTTATCTAGCCAGGCTGTTTTCTTGAAGCACTTTTGCTCAGTTTTCTGTGATAAAGCCATTCTGCTTCTGTTCCCAATCAGTCTCTCACGTCCACTTCTGGCTCAGCTTTCGCCTTGCTATGGATGGTGCAAAGTCTGGCAGACGGGTGAATCAAGCCTTGCTCCTCAGGGCATTAGATTTCTATGTGCACAGTGAATATAGGGTGGGGATTCCCACGTGGAAAAGAGGCAAAATATACAGAAAAAAGTGACTGGGCTTTTCCTTCCCCATTCGGTGGAGATTTGGCTTTTCAAAGATATACACAAATTTTAGCTGTCTTTCTTTTTTTATATTTTTGATTTTTGAAGTTTCTGTCCTCTTTCATACCTGAAAAATCAGCCTCACAAATCTCAACTTCATCAACAAATTGATTTTATATATTTAAGATAAGGACAGAAAATCAAAGGCTCTAAGTTTTGCCTTAATGAAGAAACACGATGTTCTCTTCAAAAGTGACAGGAGAGAAGAATCCTGTGAAGTTGTCATGTCGTGGGCTGAGGGAAAGATGCTGCTAGCACTGCATATTATTAATACCTTCAGGTGAAAATTTACTCTCTCGATTTGGCTTTTTACTTTCAATAACTCCCTCTACATGATTACATTAAAATACGCATCTTCTGGGAATGGCTCTCCTATTTCCAGGAAAGACCCCACGTACACATCTTGGGCTCTGCAGTTCTTTCTCCCTGGTTCCCCGGAGCCTGACCCTCCTTGCTCCGTGCACTGTGCTTGCAGCGATGATGGGACGAGTACCCTCCACTTACGTACATTACTGTGGGGCTTCTTCGGAAGTTGTTACAATGGAGGCGACTTTTCTCCAGCTGTGCTGCTTACCTTACTTGGAAGTGAGTGGTTCTGAATGCCAAGATCCTGGGAAAGCTCATTAGACTCTAACCCACCTGCTGTGGTGCCAAAGGATTTCAGGCCTCTGTTTTTGTATTTGTTTTGCTTTCTTAAAAGAAAAGATCTGCTATGAAAGCTTTTTGCCCTTGGAAATTAGTTTTGTCAAGAGTAGATGAACTTCATGGGTATTCTCCCCTTGCTGCCTTCCATATCCCTCTGCCCCTAAGATGCTGATCCCCTGATGAACTACCAAAAAGACTCCATACCCAAGGTTGTGCTCGGGCCCACACACAGAACCCTGTGTGTGGAAGTTGAACTTGACATTTACATTTTCATAGTATTATGCTTCTGTGTCACCTTATCACAGGAGCCAGTGCTCCTTGGAGACACTGAGTCTGAGAAGTCTTTCATGATTTCCTTTCTTCCCTCCTTCCTTCCCTCCTTCCTTCCTGCCTTCCTTCCTTCCTTCCTTCCTTCCTTCCTTCCTTCCTTCCTTCCTTCCCTCCTTCCTGCCTGCCTGCCTTCCTTCCTGCCTGCCTGCCTGCCTGCCTTCCTTCCCTCCTTCCCTCCTTCCCTCCTTCCTTCCTGCCTGCCTGCCTGCCTTCCTTCCTTCCTTCCTGCCTACCTGCCTACCTGCCTTCCTTCCCTCCTTCCCTCCTTCCCTCCTTCCTTCCTGCCTTCCTTCCTTCCTTCGCCCTTTTCTTTCCCAGTGCTGAGATAGAGCCCAGGGCCTCACATCCGCTAGGCAAACAACCTGCCACTGAGCTGCATTCTCAGCTCTTTTTGTTTTCTATTTTGAGAAGGGGTCTTGCTGAGTGCCCAGGCTGGGCTCAGATTTATCACCCTCTTGCCTTAGCCTTCTGAGCTGTTGGAGTTACAGGCATGTGCCACCGTGCCTAGCTTTCATTATAACATTAAAAAAACTCTCCTTGATTTTCAGTTGAGGGCAAAGTTTGGCAAAGCCCTGAGAGCAGGCTGGATTCGGCCGCCACCTGTCTTCTGTTGAGCGTTTTGGTTTTGTGGAAGCAAAGCCATACGCGCTCCTTTCTGTACTATTTATTTTATGCTATAAGAGCAGTGTTGAGTGGTTGCGCAGAGGCTGCAACTCCCCCAAAGCCCAGAGTACTGAGCAGCTGGCCCTTACAGAGGCATCTGCCAGCCCTGTCAGGTGACTGCCCTCCAGAGTTACCCCGAGGTGCCTGGGTCTCACCCCTCCCAGCTCAGAATGGTGAGGTCCTGAGCTGAATCCCACACCCTCAGGTGCGTGTGCACTGACTGACCTGATGCTGTCTTGTGCACACACGCACAGCTGGAGTGAAGAGGATGACCGCTGCACCCCAACTCCAACTCCCACTGCACCCCAATGCATGGGACAACTCTTCAGGCAGCGTAAGGATCACATCCCTGTTCGCTCGGACAGGATGGACCAGGTGCACAGCTGAGAGAGCCACTGTAAGAGAGGCAGGAGCACAGCTGGTCTTCATTCTCCGAGAATCCTCAATAAGGACATGTGCTATAGCAAGGACATTGCTTCAGCATCGCTAAGCATTGCAATCCGGAGAGTTCTCTGACGGCTTTGTTCTCTTTCTTTCTATTAATGTCAATCTAGTGAGTGAATATTGTTGTGTGAATTTAGCTGTTTTCCTTTGTTGAAAAAATCTTTTTTTGTTTCCATAAGGATTATTTATGAAGGAATATGTAGTGGGCTACGTTCACCTTTTAACACGCAGGGGTCAGCCACAGTAGCAGAAGGCCTTTCTCCGACTTTGTAGGTGAGCAGGTTGGAGGTGACTGTCGGTGTTTAGATACATGATGCTTTGTTATGAAATTCTGTTTTATAAATCATGGCGCACCCTCAAGTGTGTTCAAATTGACACTTTGGACTTATGTCCTTGGCTTCTTATCTCAATGTAACAGCAGCCAATTTGTCCCTACTTCCAATCAAAACTTCTAATAGAAAGTATCAGGCTGAATTTTTAAAAAGTTGTAAGTTCATTTTAAAAATTCCTTTTAACAAGAAATTACCAGTGTCTGATGTCTGTGATGAAGGACTTGCCTTTGCCAAGTCATATTTAGTAATCCTAAGACTAATAAGAGCAAAGCTCAGAGTGCTAAATATTTTAAATATAAAAATGAACTTTTTATTTCATCTAAGTTCATTTTCATATAAATACTGTCAACATGGATATAAGTCACCTTCAAGAATCTAAACTGGTTATTTGAATAAATGTTGCTCCTAGATATAAATAAGGACCTGTTTTCACATCGTTTATTCATTTCTTTTAGTTGAATCTGGCTGCAAATGGACAGAGGAGAAATTTCCAGAAAAAGTCATTCTTTCAATGATGGCAAAGGTGCACCATGCAGCATGAAAGGAAATAAGGTTTTCTATCGCCAACCATAGTGAGACTACAGTGAATGCTAATTTTAAAAATCTGCTATTGGTCAGTAATAACTTACGATGGAAAAAAACTATCCAAACGAGAAAAAATTTTATTGATATAGGGGGCCTGAAAAATAATAGTGTACTTGACAGAATAAATCAAATCCTGATTTTCTAAAGCACTATCTTATGAATGTTTTCTTATAAATTCCCTAAACTGGTAAATTATTACGTGCAACGTGAAACTGGAATTGTGAAAAGGAATTTGCCAACAAAGGGAAAACACACGTTTTCTTAGCTGTTAATAAATCTGCTTCATTTTTAGAATCCAACTTCTCAGACCAGAATTAGCATTCTGAGTTTTAGAAAGGTTGTATTTTCTCAAGGGAAAACTGTAGTTTACAAATGTCAAGGCTAAGTGAGCTAATCATAAGATTCTGTAGGCAAAATTGTAATGAAGAACTATTAAATCAAACCTCTCCTCCCCAAAGCTCATGCTGTGACGTTGACAGCATATTCCATAAATGAAATAATAATACAAAATTGATGTTAGACAAAAGGGGAAATGATTTTCATGTAATTTCCTGGAATGCAAAAGCATTCAATCTTGCTGAGGAATGAACATGAATTCGCTAATTTCCATATACCACTGTCAGTAAATAAAATCTATAATCAACCTAAGAAATAAGCTAATGCGAATATTTAGAAAATAAACTTCTCATAATTTTTTAAATGTTGAGGAAATCTATCCAAGCTCTAGGGTTTTAGTACTTTGTTACCACTGTATCTTCTTTATTAACTATATGGTTCATATAGATAAACAGACACCAATTTTCCTATATGAATTCAATTCTTATAGGAAACTATGTCAGTATTTGGAATGTATATGTCTAGTAGTAGGGTTGATATTGTACACATTAATTAGGATTCTCAATAGAGAATCTTTCAAAAGAAAAACTTGTATAATTTTTAAAATGTGATAAATAACCATCGTATAGATTTATAGCTATAGTTCTTTGATATTTTGTGCACAATTACTCTATTGGACCAGAAAACTTTAGTGACCCAGGAAAATACTTATTTTGTGTAATTTTTGATATGACTTTGTTAGCAACACTGGGCATGAAAATTGTCTTGTCCTAGAAATACAACCGTAATTACGCTTACTTGGTCTTTCTTCTTTGCATCATCTTTACATTTATTTAGCACTACCTACTCTAATGCTCTTTCTTCACTGTGCTTTCTTTGGACACTTGAGTTGCTCTTTCAGGGACAGCTCAAAATGTCTTTTGTTTGCTTCAAAAGTCAGATAGATACATGGTAAAGGGGATGTGTGTAATGATCTCTAAGTCTATGGAGATAATTTGTAAATTCCCAAGTGATTACGGGGAAAGTGATTCTGTTATTTGGCAGTATGAGTTCTAGTGTTTCGCTAGGGAAAGTCAGGAGAGTTCAGTTCAGCCCTGATTGGGATAGAAATGTGAGACCCTGAAGGAAAAAACAAACAATTTTAGGGGAAATCATTTCAATTTCTCCCACGGTTTTTTTGTTTTTTGTTTTTTAAACACAAATACAACTTTTGTTGTTGTTGTTGTTGTTTTGGTACCGGGGATTAAACTCGGGTCCTTGCGCTTGCGCAGGAGGCGGCGAAACCACTGAGCTAAATCCCCAGCCCCACAAATACAACTTTCTACACATATTTCAAAAGCCAAATTAAACACTGTAACATCTGAAACTTAGCTCCTGTTCCACTGCCTATAGTTTTCTCTTAAGATTTTGACTTTTT
This sequence comes from Heterocephalus glaber, assembly GCF_053883595.1. NCBI lineage: Eukaryota > Metazoa > Chordata > Mammalia > Rodentia > Bathyergidae > Heterocephalus > Heterocephalus glaber. The sequence continues at coordinate 2,268,323 of NW_028258293.1, forward strand.
TTCCACGAAATTTTTCACATGAGCCCTGGGAGTGACGCTAATCTATGCATCCCATGGCTCCTTTGAGATGATGACACACGCCATGACACACTTGGCTTTCTGGGATGTTTTGTAATTTATTGTTACCAATGTAAATGTGTTTCATTCTGGGTTCTGTGGAAAGTAGACCGCAGGATGGGTCTACTAAGGGTTTTATTAGAAGAAATGCCTCAGGAAACGGAGGGTGCTGGGCGGGGCTGAGGGTGCTCTGAGAGAGGCTCAGCTCAGCTCGGCTGAGCAGAGAGCAGGGTGGACGGGCGAAGCATCCTGGACCAGTGTGCAGCCTGAGGAAGGCTGGCAGCGCCACAGGCGGCCGTGAGGGAGCCAGATTGGATCCTGGTGTCCTCCTTGGTGGCCCTGGCAGAGACGGGCTCAGGCAAGGCAGCTGGGACCCTGGGTTGACATCGCTCCTGCAGTTCCTCAGCTGCCTTGGAAGGTGCAGTAGACACCATCTTGCTGCTGTGAACCCAGCCCTGTTGCCAGGTGAATCAGGAAGACATTTCACAGTAGAAACCTTTTGTTCTGTGGAGCTGAAAATAAAAATCTTTGGGAACTCAAAGGGTGGAACAACTTAAAACTATCTTTAATTCATTTGTGTTATCTATTCTTGCCCTCATGGATTTAACACCTTGAAGTTTTCATTTCTGTTATAAATGATACATACAAGAATTAATATAAACATTACATTTCCACATTTGGGAGAAGATACACTGTGAAGTGTTCATGCTATAGAAAATTTTCAATAATGTGCATGTCAACCAGATGTTGGACCTGCCTTAGAAGGATTGCATTTCGTAGGTAGTTTGGTGCACAGACAGGCTCTGTGAAATGGGCGAATGTTGCTTTTGTGCTTCGATTGCCTGCAAAGTTTTGTGATGGTAGAATTTTTTGCAAATAAAGTTACTTTTTAAATTGCACAGGGGAGAAGATGTTTGAAATTCCTGTTTCCATCCCTTCTCCTGGGAGTAGAGGGGACGTGACACTGTTGAATGGGCCTGCTGGCCGCACGAAAGGGACAGCTCATTGGAGAAAGGATAGATCGTTCCAGCTTGGAAAGGTTCTTGGAAACGACGGCCAGATTGGTAGTAGTTGAAGTGCTTGTGGGCAGGGGTTCCAGCCCTCTAGATTTCCTGGTAGTTACACAGCAACTCGGCTTCCAAGTCCAGAGATGCCTAACTCTGCTCAGGGGCCTGTGCCTCTTCCAGTCTCTGTTCGTCAGGTGAGGGCTGTGGTCATGTTTTCACCTGAACAATGCTATGTTTGTGGGTGGAGATTTTAGGAGGCTTAGAACACTCATTTTAATCTCCCTGCTCCACCCCAAGTTCATTTGACTCGGTATGTTGCTGATTAGAAGGTGGCTATGCCTCAGGTTGCAGTGCTGACCCGGCCTTGAGAACGACCCGTGTGTTAGGCAACAAGATGGTGCTCCCAGCACAGAGGCTGCTTCCTTCCGTGACGATTCTGGGTGACAGCTCCGTGCAACCACTCCGGAGTTCTCCTGAATCACATGGGTGGGTTCCAAGCCACGGAGAATTCAGGCTGACAGCTACATTCATCACTAGGAGAAGAAGAGCTCTTCAAAGAGTCATTACTGGTGGCCAACCTGCAGGAGCCACCTTGGAGGGCTCAGAAACGAACACCTGCCCTATGCATCCGCCTCAGGAGGATAAGAAACAGGACACTATTTTGTGCTAACTGTAAATCATCCTGAGACTTCAACTGAATTCTAGAGTTACACACATACATCTCATCAACGTGACTGAGCCACCCCGTGCGTTCTGCAAAACCTATGTGTGCGTTTATGGACATTTACACTCTGAGAAGTTTGGCTTATTTCCTCACTAGACTGTTCAGTGTGTATTTTTTGCTACCTTCTGCCCATTTGTCACTCTCCCAAATTCTGTGTAAGTGTCACTTCCGTGCTGCATTTCCATGGGGGACGCTGAGTAGAATGAGCAGGCTTTCCGTGGCACAATGAGATGGTCCATTTTTTCAGCATATGCATGCGTAAGCCTTCTCCGTGAATGGGGCTGATGGGGTCAGATAATGTTTAAAGGGAAAGGCTTTCTGTCTCTCAGGCCTCTATGTTTCCACATGGATGCTTCCACACACATAGATTGAATTATGAACAGACCCATTAATGCTGGGATCACAGAAGGTCAAGTTTTGTCTTCTTTTACCCCTATTCACATTGCCTTTGTAGAGAGAGAGAAAAAAGAGGATTTGCAGGGGAAAAAAGATTTATGATAAAGAATTTTAAAGAACATTTTCCCCCCTTTTAGCAACATCTGTGATTTGGAAAAAAATCATATTATGTGAAATAATTCAGGAATATCGCATTATTTACCTGATTTTAGGATATGAGTTATTTCACATGTAGTTATGATATAATGATAACTGAGGACAAAGCATGGCACTTTGAGGATGAAAGAGCTTATGAATATGTAAAGTAACAAAGTTTGAGGAATATTGAATGGAAACATTATTAAAATGTCTCTGGTGGGATTCTTCAAATATTTTCTCCCATGTTTAAGATGTAAGTTAATCTTTGCTAGGACATATTGTTTGATAGTTTGGAGTTAAAAAACAAGTGATAATTGATGTAATTATGGTTCTCATACTTTAACAGATAATCCAGGGGTCAATGAAAACAGCAAAAATGACAGAGAAAAATTTTCGAAACAACAAAGAATTTATCCCAGACGAAAGTTTTAAGACTTTAGCCAATAGCCCTTTAGAGTGCAAATGACATCATCAATTGTATGGTTGGCTGCTTTCTGATGTCACATGACATCCTCCATCTGGGAACAGCGATGCGTTATGACAGTGGAAGCAGTCATGTATAAAAATGCTCTCAGATCAAAGTCTGAAATTCTTCCTTTGTTTTTGTGACCTGGTGTTTAGCACAAAGTGAAGTACATAAAATTAAAGAGAGCAGCGTCTTGTCCTTGATTAACAAAACACAGCGCATGACCTTGCTGCTTTAGAGGCTGCCTGAGGTCGTACTTTCTCGAATCACATGGCTCAGGTGGGTTCAGGGAGACCAGTGCTTTCTTACAGCAAAGTCTCTCTCTTGGGGCCTTTGGTGCTGGGGTTTGAACTTCACCAAATCACCTTAGCAGCAAGCCTTGGCCTGTTCCAGTTGCCCACTTCCGGGTGTTTCCTGGGACACAGTGCTGGAGGGTGCTGTCTACTGATGGGGAGGGGAAGCCGAGAGCCTGAGCAGCAAACCATCCATCAGCTCCATTCTGAACATGTGACAGCTTCCTCACAGGGTTAGCAGTGCCAGGGAGGGCAGAGGCCCATCCTCTCAGAGCCCGAGGGTCTCTTCCTTTCTACTTATTAACGTAATCAGCCCCTCCTTTTGATTTCTTCCATTATTTTTTCTTTCTTTTTCCTTTTGCTTATTCTTTCTTTTCTGTTCTATCTGTTACACCTCCCATACATACCTTACATGCTCATAATCCCCAAAGTTTTGTCTGGGTTCTACTGGTTGACTATAGCTTCCTTGTGGATGGTTCACAGAAGTTGTCATGGGCTTACCCTCCAGTTAAGGGCTGCCTAGGAGTATCCTGCTGGATGCATTCTAAAGGACTGCAACAACTCAATAAAAGGCAAGTATTAATCAGCTTGTGTTAGACTGTGCTGTATTAGTCAACAAGCCCACAATCTCGGTGACTTAAAACAAATCGTTATTTCTTGCTCACCTTATAAGTTGGCTACGGGCTGCCTTTGACTCTCTCTAGTAAGTCTTTCTCGGTCTGGGCTGGAGCTGAAGGAGCAGCTTCTGCTGGGACATTGCTGTGTTCACGGTGGGGGAAAGAGCTGGTGGAAGCATGGTAGCATCCGGCTTCCATGGAAGTAGTGTATATTACTGTTGCTTACATTTCATTGGGCAGAGCAAATCACATGGGGACTCTGATGTCATTCTTACACCTGTGAGGGAGTCTCTCTCTCTCTCTCTCTCTCTCTCTCTTTCTCTTTCTTTCTCTTTTCTCTTTCCCTTTCCCTTCCCCTTTCTCTTTCTCTTTCTCTCTTTCTCTTCCTCCCCCTCCTCTCCCTGTCTTCTACCCACCCACCCTCCCTCTCTCCTTCCAGTATTTCATTTCTGCTCTGTCCTTGCCAGCATTCACTTCCCATCCTCAACTCATCTGCATGGGTTATTCCCGAGCCTAGGGGCTTGCTGTGTAAAGCAGGGAGAGCTTTTGGGAAAGACCTGAGGCTTCATCGGAGCAACACAGTGCTGGTGCAGGGACCGAGTGCAGCGCGGGGCCCAGTGACCTGGACTGGGTGCCAGGGGCCCACACCCTCTCGGTGAATGCTGGGAGGCCTGGCACGGGAAGTGCAGCCTCTGTGATGAATGGGCCCCGGGGGGGAAGGGGAACTGTAAGACAGTGGCCTGTCACAGGGGAGCGGGACTCTAGTTTCAGGGCTGATACTATGTGTTCTGTATAAATTAACTTTCTGAACCCATGTTTCCTCGTTTCTGAGACCAGTGATGATGGTAAGAAAAGGAGTCAATCAAGCGTTGTCCTACTTATCTGGAGGTTCTCTGAGCAGGAGGGCATGTGTTTGGGCGCAGTCGTGAGAAGAGGCCTCTTCCGGCGGGGTCTGGTACCAATCCCAGCCACACGGCCAGGTGGGAAGCAGACCGTAAGGCGTCCTGATTCCCGAGTGCCAAGTGGAGACGTCTGGGCGAGCAGCAGGGGGCTCAGCATGCAGCTGAAGGCAGACTAATTTCTTGGGGTTGGCAGGGTGGATCAGAGGGGAGAGCTCAGGACAGGGACACTGCTGGGTGAGTATTTGAGGGAAGGAACGAGAAGATAATGGTTTGGACCAGAGTACTGCTTACCAGAAGGGGAAGGCAGGATAGGAAATGCCTTTAGGGTGCAAAATGTAGCCCAGCCCACTGCTTCTTTCACTCGGTCACAGCCTGCTCCTTCTCGTACTGGATGTGACTGCTTTCTGACTCTGAGGTGGATAAAGAGTCTTGATGGAGACCTTGTGGTCCGCTGAGCCCAAAGTGTTCACTGTCTCCTGGCTGTGTTCTGAAGAAGTTTGCCAACCCTTTACTTGAAGAAAGGATTGTGTAAAAGGGGGTAGATGATGGATCACATGGAAAGAAATAAGAGAGATGTGGGAGACTACAGAAAGATGGCAATCCCTTTGAAGTATCTTGTTTGTACGCACACAATGCTCAAAAAGCTTTTGTTAAAAGTTAAGCATAATCGAAGTTTTTGTACATGTAAAACTTCAGTTGTGTTTTTCTCTTATAAAGTGCACACACAGACACAAGTTGAGCCAATGAGGTGAAGTAGAAAAATGAATGCTGAACTCATACGGTTGAGAATATAAACGTGTCTTCAGTGAATTCCTGAGACTTCTGCAGAAAGGTGAAATTACAATCTTAATATCAGAACTGGAGCAAGGGGGAGGGAAAAATCATATTTTTAGCTGACAGAGATAGAGGATGAACTGTTAGCACACGAGAGAACCTCTGAAAAGGAATTTCCACTTCATTTTTACATGCTGAAGTGAACCGGGGAAGCCGTGCACGAAATAATGTGGGATTTCTGTCTGCCTTGCGAAACAGGCGCAAGGACAAGAAGGATAAGCCAAGAAAACAATTAGAACTGGACATGTGGAAAACACAGGTTTAAAAAAGAAAACACTGTGCCCTGGGGCCCAAGTGTGGGGTAGACCACCAGCCGTTTGTGATCTCATTGGGTTCTCAGTATGGTAAGGTCAGGTTTACTCTTCACTTAGGGAGAGGGTTTTGTTACCCATTCAGAGTCTCCCCGTCGTTAGGTGGGAGAGCCAGCATTTTAACCCAGGATTCTTAGGCGCATGCTCTCTTCAGTCATTAATAATCCTAACTGGGCCTGACTTGCTCACTTCAGAGGGTCACAAGTGTGGTGGATTTCTTTTGGGACTTGACATGTGTAGACCAGGGCTACGGGAGGACCCAGTCTACTAAATGGAATATAAGTGTATGAAGACAGTGAAGAGTCAAAGAAGGGTCATGAATTTTTAATTTGTAAATGGTATAAATCAAACATTAATTTACTTTATATTAGTCTGCAGCATGTCCATAAATAAAGTTCACATGTCAGTCTTAAATACACCAATTAAGTCTAGAAATTTAAAAATCAATGGCACATGTTTACAAAGCCATTGCTATTTCTGAAAAAATTCTATGCTTAATTTTGACATTGACAAATATTTAAAATATTGTCTTCGAAGTATGGGTCTTCCAGAAAATTATCAAATTAAATTTGGAAAAAATATTTTTAGAATATTTGGGAGGAGATAACAGGTTTATTTTAAAGGTAGACAAAACTTTAATAAATTTAGCATATGTATTAAATTTTACTAAAATTCTAAAGAATAAGGAACACATGGAAGAATGAAATATGGTAGCAGGTTATATACATTGCATGATTTAAAGCCCTAGGAAGGTTTTATTTTGTTAAGCAAGGAGAAATCCTTTGCAAACATGACTTTTTATACCCAGAGATACTTTTCATTAAGCAATTGTAGGTGGCTATCTATCCCACATTGCTGGAGAGAGAAGCCTAGACATTTTTGTAAATAAAACCTGCTGGTGAAAGACTGCATGTGTATCTCCTCCATTCTCTTTACTGGAGGAAAAATGTGTGCTCAGACTCTTCCACTGAAGTCACCCCCTCACCCACTTCAGACGAGATCCTCAAAAAAATCTAATAGGTGAGACATCAACAATTACTTCTTGCTAACAAGTCTTGTAATTTAACCCTTTCAGGTGAGCAGGCTGACAGATGAATGGCAGACAGCTATCAAAAGCAGCACAGGTCGTCTGACTAAACTTGGCCCCCAATTACAGGCTGAGCAGGAGCAATTCTCCTCTGGTATCTACCAACACATTAAAGCCTTCCGGCAAACACCCTGGTCCCAGGAGGCCGCAGCTCCAGGTGGCTGTGGGTCTGCGGCTTTGCTAGATTCAGGCAGAGGCAGACGCTCTGCTGCACCCGAAGGATTATGTAATACTGCTCTCTGGCTTGCCTCTCTTTTTATTTCATCCTTAAGACTGGAGTTTGGCTTTCCAGTGCTAACACTGCTAATCAGGAAATAGGTGTTAAAAGGAGAAACCTGGCGGTCTTTGAAAGGTGGATCTCTAACCTTTAACTAGTTTGCAGCCCAGGAGAGTAATTTTAATGAAGAAATTTAATCAGGCAAACATTTGCCTACTTTCCCAAGACGGATATTGTTTGTAGGAGTCACTGTATGTATCAGTTTCTAAAAATAATGTGTTTGGAGAAATGGCCCTTCTTTAATAGTTGACAGACTGTGGTAACAGGAACTCGAGGTGAAAGGCCAGCACCTGATTGATGTTCTAACTGCATTTCCAGGCAGAAGGAAGGATCTATGCTGGGTAACGTGACACAAGTGTGACTTCACTGGGTGAAATCAATACTTCAGAATATACCGGGAAAGGTGAATTGGTTATTTGTCAGGACAAGATGGCTAAATGTCCTGCACTGTTCTGCTACTGCAGCTTTGGAAAAGAGAAAGAATAACTCCTTCTTGGCTGAAGTGGGGTAGGTGATTAAAGCTCAGGGGATTTAAACACTTTTCATACCAGAATATCCAAGTCTGTTAAGTTTATATAGTTCTGTAACTTTTTATCTCACCTTTCAAGGGATGATAATTTATAAAATCTGAGTTACTTCAAAGTATGGCTTTTTTCATCTAAAGCACACCATTACTATAACTCTTCATTTCCTTTTGATTATTATAGGGATGTGATGATGTTCAGGACTCTGACTGATGCTACCTGATTTTTAAAAATAATTTTTTTTTTTTTTGTACCGGGGATCGAACCCAGGTCCTTGCGCTTGTGCAGCAAGCAGCGAAACCACTGTGCTAAATCCTCGGCCCCATTAAAAATAATTTTTGACTGGGCCCCATCCCTCCTGCTTGCTCATTGTTCATAAGCCAAATTGGAGTGGAGGGGCTGGGGCAGACACGACTTTAAACCCTAAAATATTCACGCTTTGGCCCTTTACGGAGAAACTGTGACTCCTAGTCTAGACTTAAGTGCAGGATGGGAAAAATCCATCATGCAGACTAAGTTTAAAAGGGCAAAGTTTATGACTTTGTGACTAGCATAAAAAGTTGAAGCATCCTTCCAGGTACAAAATCTATTTCCTGAATCCACAGAGGAATTGCTCCTCTTGCCATTAAGTAGTAAGAACAGCCCTACACCCATCTCCCGCATTTCCTTTTGTCTCGTGACGTGGGCGGAAACGTCATCAGCACTCGAGGTGGAAGAGCGCTCCTTTCTCAGCTGCAGCCATGGGTAGGGTGTGTGGGCAAGATTGCAGGAGTCAGGAAGCATCTGTAAGGATCTGTTGGCGGAGGGAAATCTGCAATTAGTATGATGTATTTTACTATTATTTGAAATTTAGGTGCCATATGTTTTTATATCAATTACCATCAGTATACCAATACGAGTTACTATTGGTATATAGGTGTGGTCCAGGCATGAGTATTTTTGAAAAATTCCCATATGATACTTCGTTGAGTATCATAGCAAGATTTTCAAAGCAAGCTTCAGAACATAACCAATAGGATCCCACAAAGAAATTCTCTTTCCAGGTTGCCAATCAGCTGAAACTTTTCTCTGTACTTTTATATCAGTAAAGTAGAAAAGGCCAGTGGTGAAATCATTTGTCCTAAAATTATGGAGAGGGAGAATATTCACCTTTGAACAATAGCAACAAAATGAGTCAATCTGTATTTCTTAGCTAGTTTTTGGACTTTTCCTTTGTAAGATACAGTGGACCCTTGACTTACAAACTCAATTTGTTCTTGAGGGCTGGTTGTAACTCCAGTTGGTCAAATTGAAAGCTCAGGCTCCTCTACACAGCCTTCAGAATCTCTCTCCTGTACACAGGCAGAGCTCAGTGTCCTTAGAGAGACCCTGGCCCAGGATTTCTCAGGTAACCCCACACGGGAAAGGATGCTGTACTGTTCCTTCCAGAGCTCTTTGAGGGTGAAATCTGTATCTGAGACCATCTGGAAGCACAAGGGGTCGCCATTTGGTTCGTAACTCAAGACTTTGGTCATAAGTTGAAACTAAAATTCCGGTCATAACTCAAGTTGTTCATACGTCAGGCCAGTCATAACGCAAGGGTCCACTGCGCATTTTCAGAGGAGAAATCAGAGCGTGTATAGAAGCCTTCTTGGTCGGAATGGCTGGTCCCGAGTAGGTAACAAATGAGGTCAGCGAGTTCTGGCGAGCTTAGACCCACAGCTGTTCAGTGCCATTCTGAGGATCCGGTAACCACAAGGCGTGCACTGTGGTCTAGGGCTGATTTAAATCTCAGCGCCTGATGACCTCACAGCCCTGAGGCACTAGCGTGAGGAGGAAGCAGGCATGGAACACAAGCAAGCAGGGGCAGTGGAAAGGGCTGTGATTATGTAATGCAGGAAACCTGGGTCTGTGTTTTAATTGCGATTTCTTTAAATCTTCTCATAATAATTCTGCCCTTTATTAAGAAATTATGCAATAGTCAGCAATACGCTTTGTGTTTGAAAAGAAAGCTTTCTGGCATATGACTAATTTTTCACATAGGAAAATTGTTGACTGAAATGAACCATAATCACTGGTCCCAAACGGTGACCCCCTGAATGGTAGCGATGCATCCCAAGTGCGTGCAGAAGTCTGGGGAGGGGTGGCTCCATGCTGAGCGCTCACCTGGCCCAGGGGGCCCTGAGTTGGATCCCCAGAATGAGAAAGCAAAGCAAAGGTACTTGGCGTTTTCAGAGATGCATTCCAAATGTTCTTGCAACAAGTCGTGCTTCAGATCTGACTCCCCCCGTTCCAGCCTCCATCAGAGGGGGAGCAGGCGTGAGGCAAGGGGCGTGTTATCCTTCTCCTCTTGCCTCCCCTCTGTGCTGTGCTCTAGGGCTGCTGGTCCTGCGTTTGGCTGGAAATTCGTACTACCTGTAGGGTAAGCTTTCTCATACTCAAATAAAAGCCAATTTGCTGAGACCACTGAAGAGAATCTCATGGAGATGAAAATCAGCACATGTAGCCGAGTGTCCCACGAGAGTCTCCACGCTGCCACCTTCTTTCTCTTGGAGCCCGAGATCTTTCATCTCTGCAACTCTCTGTGAGATGCTTTCTCCATTTCTTGTTTCTTTCCACAGAGTGGGCCTCTTTTTACTTCTTCAAGTGTGCATGGAAGGAAGTCGCGGCCCTCATCCCTGACCTTTGGGGTTAAACGGTATCGGACCGGAGTCATCACGTCTCTCCGAGAGTCCCATCATTTAGGAGAGTATGTTTGAGCCGGGCAGATCTTGACTACGAGCCCGGCACAGACGCAGCGGCTTGGCCAGTGGCTGGGAAGGGTTCGGCTCATGTGGTACCCGAGGCCGCCCTCTCCCGAGGATGAGACATGGGGGACCTGTTCTCCAGAGGCGGAGGCAGCGGGTGGCGCCGGCACGGCCTGGCGATGTCCCCGTGGGTGCCGTGGCCTTCACCGCTCCCCGCCAGCTTTCTGCCCTCATGGTATCTTCCACTGCTCATTGAAAATCGGCAAGGTTTGCTTGGGTCTCCTGGAATCGCCAGGCTGTATTTCTGTGGCTCATGAGGGCGTTGTGTTTCCGCTTTTGCTGTCGGGTGGCACGGCGCAGCGCCGTGAGGAGAACGCACATGCGGCCACTCACGCCTCGTCTAGCAGTAAGCTGAAAACAGACCCTAGCATTGTGGGGGAGTGTTGGGAAACAGTGCAGCAGCTGCAGGGGCCTTGTTCCTCCGAGGGTGTAGTGCAGCCCTCTCTGCACACCACACCCTCAGCCTCGGGGTCCAGGAGGGTCTTACTTCGTGTGCCCCAGGGGTCCCACTCAGTGCCTGGGAAGCTCCTCCGGGGAGCAGTTCTGGGCAGCAATGTCCTGCTGTTCCGACTGGATCCCCTGGCTGCCACCACCCCGCCCTTCTGGGGATATCTGCTCCCACCAAGGCTTAGTGCCTCTGCCTTCCAGCCAGCTCCCCCCCCCCCCCCCCCCGGCCCCCCCCCCCCCCCCCCCCCCCGCCGCCATGGAGATGCTGTCAGAAATGCTGGTGCTTCCCTGGGAGAGCAGGGAGAAAAGCCTGACAGCAGAGCGTATTAGCAAATCTGGAGGAGTAGGTGGGTGGCAGTCAGTCCTAAGGTGGGTGACTGTGGCGGGGATCGATGGGCGGGGGAAGCCCGGAAGAGGGACAGGCCTCTCCTTCCCTGGAACTAGTGCCTTTCACCCTCAGTCAGTCAGTGACGTCTTCCGAAAGCTGCCCACAGGGGCAGATCCGATTTCTGTGGGGCTTGGGAAATTTGAGAGCGGGGACAGGGGAAGCTCTCCTTGGAATCGGTCTGAACGTGGGTGTTTACTTAGAATGAGAAAGCAAATCACAGCCAGTGAAGGGGGCCTTCGTGGTTCAGGCCCTTCTGAGATCTTTTCTCTGCTCCTGGTTAGAAATGCCCGCGAGGGGGGTTCCCTGGCTGGCGTCCTGCCCCACGCCTCTCTGTGACATTTCTGGACCTTCCAGGGCCTGGAGCAGATGAGGAGCCTGATGCTTGGTCTTTGTGAACGTCCCCAGATCCACTGTGTGGGAGCAGGGGACGTAGTAGAACTTAATAATCTGGACAAGAACAAGATTCGGAGCGCTGTGGGGCAGCGACGTCAGGCCTTTCCTTTGTGTATTGTTTGTTGGGCTGGATTCCTATAGCATAAAGAAATTTAAAATGGTTAAAGGGGTAACTCAGAGATTTTTCTTTTTTAAAGCATGTCTTTGTCCAGCACTTAATTCATCCTCTAGGTATGGTGCCTTTAACAATTTTATTCTGCCAATGAGAGAAAGATAGGAAATCGCAGCACAGTGAATGCTGTCCACGGGCTGTGCACACCATGGGGAGAGGCCAGAGGGGTGGCCGGGACCGTCTTTGTACAGTTAGAATATGATGCCTTCTGCAGCAAAACTAATGCGTCCATCTACTTAGCTTTTTCCTGCCATTCCATCACTTTCCCTTGCAGCCCGGTTTTTATTTAGAAAATGGAGGCTGACTTTTATCTCCTGGCCTTTCCCGGCACCTGGATGCTTGAATGCTCTCCCAGGGGGTCCAAGAAACTGTTGGAGATTTGTACTCTGTTGTGTGGTCGTCGTTCTCCAACCATTCATTTATAGTGCTGGGGATTTTATTTGAATATTTCCAAATCCATGCATGATGACTGAGGGACATCGTCCATAGATGAGGGGCGAGGTTTCAGGGGGGCTGCTGGATGGACTCCACTGTTCTGCATGCACATTGTGCCCTTATTTCCACATGCATTCCTTGGTCCTGCCTTTCCTATTCATTACCTCCCCAAATACCTGTTTATAATCCTGAAGTGCTCTGTTTCCTGCAAGTCATGTCAATAAACAATGGGAAAGCAAATCCAGGCGACGCCCTCCGAGCCAAGCAGTAAAACATGCCAACCGACCTGCGCTTGCAAAGAAATTATGACAGCAGACAGCGGCAGAAGCTTCAAGGTCAATAGGATCTCAAGGGCATCCATGGAATGCTGGGCAGCATGTCTCGGTGAAGGCCAGCCTTCATGTGTGGATTCTAGCACAGCAGCCCAGCTGACCACCCAGGAGAAGGGCCGGGAGGCTGAGACTCCAGGCATGTCTCACCTGGCTCCCCCCTCCCCCGCCCGGGGTGGCTCATTAGCAGTGGGCCCGAGGCCTCTCACCTCCTCTCCTTCCTTCCCACAGCCAGGCCAGGCTGATGGGCATGTGCAGCCAGGTGTAAACTCCGCCTGCAGGGCGATGCAATCTTCCTTCCCCATGTCCGCTGCAGAGAAGGACAAGAACAGTATGGGGGGCAGGGGTGAGCCATCAGTTGGGTGTAGGCTCCACGGCGTGGGCTGTAATGAGACAGGCCTGGCCTGTGCCGGCCTGACATCTGGAAGGTGCCTAGAGAATTGGCAGGTGGGCAGTCAGCGGGGAGAGCCCAGGCTGGGCTGCATTTCTGTCCCAGCAGTGAGGCAGACTAAACGCTCCGCTGAACCCCGCTGCTGGCGCACACTCTCTCAGGGACACTGTCCTTCTCCATAGCAGCTAATTTGTTTGTACCTCTCAATTAGCTTTTTCACAGTGCTTGATGGCTCAAGTCTCGGAGATCCTGCCCTGCATATGTTCCGGCCCCTGCTTTCCCGATGCGGTCTGGGTCAGCCCGGCCCTCCCTGGGCATTTTCAGGCAGTAATTCTTCACTGGAACATCAATAAATGCAGGGCTTCCAGGAAGGGCAGATGAGGCCATACCTTCAAGCCCGCTGCAGACTCTGCCTACAATTTGATGATGCTTTATGACGAAAAAGGATTATTTAAGATAAAAATGTTTTGCAATAGAGCGTGAGTTTTGGAATAGGTTTTAGTTACCTGACCACCCATTCATAGGAGGGAAATCGTGTTTACAGGCATATTTGATATAAAAAGGAAGACACTAAATAGCATTAGAACATGTTTTATCCAAAGACGAGAATGTGGTCTCAGAGGATAAGAATTTGCTTTGCTTTATATCTACTCCTCTAATGTTTATTTCTACTAGGAGGATAAAACCTGGGGTACATGGCTATATTTTTTCTTACTAAAAGCCCCCTGGCTTTGTATTAAAGAGCTGTATTGCCAGGTGTGGTGGTACGTGCCTGTAATCCCAGCACTCTGGGAGGCTGAGGCAGGAGGGTTGAAAGTTCTAGCCCAGCTTGGGCAATTTAGCCACTTAGACCCTGTCTCAAACAAAACAAAACAACAACCCTAAAAGCCTTCTCCTCACAACCTTTACTTATCAAGTTCTTATATGTTATACATGACATTGTGAAAGTACCCACGGACCTGACATTTTAATCCAAATTCCATTGACTTGCAAGCACTAACTTAACCAAAGTCAAATTCTTGTTCAGTTTTTCCTCGAGATCGCAATTCTAAAGTGCTCACTGAGATTGTGCACCTTAGGACATGACCGCTGACCCTGCCTCAGAGAGTTCTGAGCATTCTCCTATGCTGAATTTGGTGCGAAGTGTGATGGGTGTGAGGAGAATGCTTTTGGAGCACTTTGCACTGTGTCTGAGAAGTCAGCCGGGTGTCAGAAGACCCCTTAAAGGTGCAGGGCAGCACCGGGCTGCACCTGCCGCCTCTCCCTGGGCGGGGGTCCTCTGCCTCTCCCGGCCTGGCCTCCACCCGCCTCTGCCCCAGTCCCGGCTGTCAGGTCCCAGCTGTCAGGATCACCCTTGCTGCAAAGCGTGCTGTCAGAGAAGCACCGCTGCGCAGTCTTTCCAGGAGGACACTGCCTTCCGAGTCCTTCTCAGGCCCACAGTCTTTCTTGGATTCCAGGATGGGCCCCGTGGGTGAAGCCAGTGAGGTTGCCCTCCCCCTGCCTCCTGACCCCGCCCCTCCAGGGCCACCCAGGGGCTGCAGAGCAGAGGTGGAAACCCCAGCTCCTTCACTTCCTGTCCCGAAGCTGTGGTGTGCTGGGGTTGCAAGATGGGGAGAGATTTGGGGTTTAAACTTCTTGGGCACCCCCCGCGTCAGAGTCCCTCACTTCGCCTCCGTCTAAGTGGCAGCCCCAAACGTCTCCTCCAGAATAAACTCTTTTCTTAAATATGCCCTTGGTGGGCTGTAAGGAAATGTTATTGGGTTTTGGTCTAGATAACCTTTAGACTGATGAAGTTTAACAATCGTATAATGTTCTCCCATTTTCTAGGGTGAAATATATTGTCTCCTTCCTCGTTAAATACTGTTATATTAGGCATTAAAATACTTTTTCATGTATGGGCATACATATATGAATTTATTACTGTATTAACCTTTTGTTGCCTGCATCCCATAGTTCTAATATTCATTTAATAGTTAGATATGCTTATTTGATGTATATATTATATCTCGAATATTACATATTTGAGAAGTTACAGTGTAAGAAAAATCATTTATTAAGTCTATAAAAGTAGAAAAAGCAGTACTTTTAATGTCCATAAAACATTAATCTAGGTAGAGTTGATTTTCCGTCTTCAAAGGTGACTTTGAATTCTGATTGGAGAAATAATTTTTCATGGCTGGTTAGCTTCCTGCCCAAGAAAACGGTTTCCTGTGAACTCTCTTGTTCCTTGATTTAGGTAAACGCTCCTGCTCTCCGATGCTTTTCTGTGCTTGAAGAGGTCCTTGTGTCCAGTTTCACACATCACAGCCCCTCACACGACGGAGGAGCAGTGCTGGTGTCTGTGATTTGCAGCACCGGGACTTGATTTCTCCAGATGCTCGGAAGAGCCCAGCCCCGGGGGACAGCCGGCCGCTGTGGCGCTGAGCACTTCCTGTGGCGACAGTGCCTCCACCCGAACTCCGGGCCTGCGTGGAAGGTCCGAGCTGCCACCCCTCCCCACACCACGTCCTGCCGGGACAGCGGTGGGGCCTCCTGGCAGGCTGTGTCCAGCGTCCTGACACGTGGTAAGGGCTCCCAGTCAGGTGTGAACCGCGCATGGGCTGCGTCCATCCCGCTGCTGATGGGCAGCGGGCCGCTTCCAAGGGTTAGCTGCTGCGAGCTGAGCCCCCGTGAACATGGTGTGCTCGGTCACCGGGACGACTGCCTCTTTCGGGAAGACACCTGGAACTGCTCTGCCGTGCAGAAGGATGCACCCGAGTCATCTGTAGGAAAACGGATGCACCTCGAGACCATCCTGTGAAGTGAAATATGTCAGACACACAAGCTTCAATATCCCAGGTTCTCTTGTATGAGCAGCCCAAAGTATAAATAATGTAAAGAGCAGAAGAAAAGTAGCTAACAGGAAACGGGTTTAGACCTTATGCCAAAGGAAATGGGACGGAGAGACGGAGCGAGGGCGGGGAGCGGAGGGGTGAAGACGTGCTGTGCACAAGCGCCGGCCCGCGCTGGCGATGAGGGATCGCCGTGAACCCCGAACGGAAACAAGCCCCGCTGCAGCCCCCGTAGTACTGCGGACACTTCCGCCCTGCCTACCCTGCTCCCCAGCAGGCTTCCTGCAGCCAAAGCTCGGCCCAGCGTCTGTTTCCCGGGGACCACAGTGCAAGACAACCTGCAGGCTGGCTGGATTTCCATGTCTAATTACGCTCACCTGCACTGGGCCGGGCAGCGCTGCGAGGCCACTTTGTTCCCTTTTTGCACCAGACCTCCGCGGGGAGTTATCCTGCCACTCCTCAGCTTCCCAGCTCTGGGCAGTGCTCAGCGGTGTCATTTTTCTATTATTGCCTCTCGACAGCGCCGATCCGGAGGCTCCTTGAAGCTTGGGTGTTGGCCTTGGGCGCGCATGGGGAGCTGTCGGGCGGTCTGTCGGGGTTGCGGAGTGTGGGAGCCTGCTGTTCCCGAAGCCGGCGCTTAACCGGACTTGGAGCACTACAGGTGGAGAGATAACGTGCCGAGCAGGCCTTCCCAGCCTCAGTAGAAGCCACCGGAGAGGCCCGGCAGCCCTGTCCAAGGCTGGCTCCTAACTCCGCCTTCACTCAGCTTCCCCTGCGTAGTTTAAGTCTTGGTTCCTGTCTTTGTGAAATCTTCTCAGCCAGTAGAATCGTTCTGGGACTCGGCTGACACGCTTATGTTTTCACAAGTTCCACATATGCATAGTTACATCGGTTAATAACGTCCACTCATCAGTGCAGAAATGTATTTCAGGAATACCAGCTAGACATTCTATTTCTTAACCTCAAATACACAGTAGCAGATAACGACCCTCTGGGATGCATGGCCGACTGCCCGCGTCTCACACATCCCTGGGTGAGACCCGGTTCCAGCCCCGGTCTGCCCCTCCGGGTTCCCTTGGCCTCTGCTGAGCCCCTAAGGATGCGGGTCAGAGTCTGTTCTGCTCTGCTCCACACTGTCCACTGGTTCCGCACCTGTCTGGTTTCCCAGTGACTGACCCCTCGTCCCCAGCTGCTTCAGCCACATCGGCGCCCTCTGTTCCAGCCCCATCCTGTACCCCGGGGGCCCCCTCCCAGCTCTCTGCTCGGCTCCTGCTTTCCTCTGATCTTCGCCCGGTGGTTCCTCTCTTTAGTTTATCCCTCCTCCCCTCTCATATGGCGACCACTACTCCCGCCCCACTCCTGACCCCAAGCCCTGCCCCTGCCTGCTCTGCTCTCTCTCACATAGCACCTACCACCTTCCTCTGTACTCAGAGTATTTACCCGGAAGCCAGTGGAGGTTAAGCCTAGGGCTTCTTCCTGCTTAGGTCCCTCAACCCTCACATGGGTGTTTCTGTAGCATATTTCCACCAAGAGAGGTTGAGCCCATTATCTCTTTCCATCCCAATTTCCTATCTTTTACACCTCCCTTGCACCTCATGGTATAGAAGTAGCTGTGAGCATTTCTGAGGTATGGCTAGGGAGATGGAGTTCAAGTGTGTTAGCCAGCTTTCTGTCACTGTCACAAAATGCCTGTGACAGTTAACTTACAAAGAGAGAAGGGTGTTTCAGTTCACAGTTCTGGAAGTCCCTTCCCTGGCCGACTGGCCCGTAGGTTCTGTGCTGCTTATTTAGTGTCTGTCCCTTCCCCTTGCCCACAGAGGGTGGGCACCCCAAGAGCAGAAGGCCGAGTTCACAGATGTGTCTCACACACTGCATAGGTAGACACTCAGTGCACATCGGGTGAGTGAATGGATTAAGTGACATTACCCCCAACAGTTGAGGTTGATCTACTTTGGTCTTGCTCACGAAAGGCTAGTATGAATGTATTGGAACTGAAAAGTAAAAGTAATGCCAAGGGGAGAGTGGGAATGCTGTGGAGCGTGAACAACACTTCCTCTTAAATCCCTGGGCTCAGGATGCTGATGCTCCTATTCCTGGTGTCTCTTCAGTGCTCACTAGCTGCCATGTTTCATGAGGACCTGGACCATTCATGTCAGGCTGTGCAGTTTCTTCCTTCCACATTGACCAGGTAGCATCACACTACTCCAGGGCGAGGGTTTCATTCTGAAGCAGGAGGCTGCTCAGAGAGCTGACACAGGAGCTGGTTTTTCTTGGGCCATAGATGAGGCAGCAGTAGGATGAAGGTGGACTCTTTTTCACTTCCTATATTTAGTCAATCGTAGAAATGCTGTTCAGAGAGCTGTCTTTGTTTGAGCACTAGACATTAGATGTTAGAGTCCTCATGGCAGGAGGGACATGTACACATATTAATTTAAAATGGACATGTGGACATGTTTCCATAAAGCTTAGAAGCTCGAGGCAAGCCTTAAGAAAAGCAGAATCCCACAGAATCTGGATACTTTAGTTTTGGACAGTTTTATTTTTGTGGACAGATAGCAGAAACAGTGCACAAACGGCTAGTGGATGGCAGGCTTTCCCCATGTAAACACCTACACTTTGCTTAACCATTAAAACACCTTTTAAAAAATGTCCTCTGAGCACTTTTGGAATTGTAGCCAATTTTTATTCCTGTTTCTGGAGGACGCATCTCAGGACACAATGGGAGGTCTTCTTCCAGTCCCGTGAGCTCAGCCAAGAGGCTTGGTGCTGACCACGTCCTCGGCATCCTGTGGTACCCACACAGCACGGAGCACAACGCAGCTGCCCACGCTCCGACCCTACCTCCACGCGCAACAGCAGTGAGTTCTCCGCCCTGAGCTTTCGCAGCCTCACCAGCTTTACAGAGCGCATGCTTCGGGCATGCCCACTTCTGTTGGCCCGGTCCGTCTGCCTGTTGTCTCAGCTTTGCTCCAGACTGAGCCCGAAGAGATGCTTCAGACCGTAAGAGTCTCCTCCCACTTGATTTACCACAAATCTGAAGGCAACGGTTGGGTGCCTAAGGTTCTTTGCAAAAGCAGGGAGATTTCTTGCCCAGAATCATATCTTTTTTTTTGTTTTTGATTTTTGTTGTTTTGAGACTATGTACTCCAGGCTGGCCTTGATCTCACCATGTAGTCTAGGCATGGCCTTGAGCATGGTGATCCTCCTGTCTCAGCCTCCTGAGAGCTGGGATTACAGGTGTGAGCCACCCTGCCTGGTGCTGGAACTGAATCTTCACTCAGAAAGTCATTAACAAAATTCCCAATTAGAAAAAGATGTTACCATCAGAGGCTCTGTGAAAAGCCTATATCAGAGTCAAACCTACAATTCTTTTGTTTTTTGGTATCAGGGATCAAACTTGGGTCCTTGCACTTACACAGCAGGTGGCGAAACCACTGAGCTAAATCCCTGGCCCAAACCTACAATTCTTAACGTTCTTACTCTTTGTTTTTCCTTTTTTTTGTACTGGGATCGAACTCGGGGCCTTGTGCTTGCAAGGTAGGCGCTGGAACCACTGAGCCCCTTTTTGTTTTTCTTAATCACATTTGTGTGCATCTAGAGTCTGAGGAAGTGCCACAGCAACTGATTAAATGTTGAATGATCTCCAAAATATAAGACAACTCTCTTAATTTTTCAGTGTTATTTTCCCAAATTATCTTCTCTGGAAACAGCACTGGAAATGCATTATTATCCAGTTACTAGCCAGCCCCAAACCCGGCCTGCTCCTTTCCCTGCTGGGGAGCAGTGGACCCCGCCTGGACCCACGGTGTGGACAGAGCATGGTCCTCACTCCTGTTGGGACTACACGGTGTTTTCTTTCCCTAGCAAGTGTTGTGCAATGCAGTGTTAAGGATTTTTTTCTCTCTCCCGCTGACTTCCAGGACATGTGCATTTGGAATGGATGCCTTTCCCCGACTGTTATGTGATAAATCTGCCAACCTGAATTTCCTTTCTGTGAGTCACAAGATGAGCTCGACACAGAATTTAAACATGGATCAGATGCCCCTCACGTGATCTTGCCTGATGGTTTTGAAGACAGACAAAATGAGTGAGTTCACTGGTTGCTAGTGGACCTCAGGGTCGGTCAGCAACGTTTCCTTCCATGTCCAAGTGAGTTTTCTCCTGTTTTGCCCTTGCAGGGAGTGCGAGAGTCGGATTAGACACAGAGAGCATGGGAGAACCAGGGCTGAGCTTCATGCTGTTCTCCTGGTGCTGCTGGTTTCCCTCCACTGCTACTCTCCTGTGGCCTTTCTGTGGCTGGCTCTCGCCCTGCACGATTCCCGTAGAAGCACTAATCTCACTTGACACACGCTGTGCCCACATTTACAAGTGTGTGTGAATATGGTATCTGTGTGTGTGCTTATTTTTATTTTTCAATGTGTTTATTTTTTAGGTACTCAGAAATGGTAAAGGCACTGGAGAGACCTCCGTTTATATCAGTAAAAAAGATTTCGGGTCTAGCAGCTTGGCTCCACAGGACAGTGTGATGGAAAGGGTGAGTTTACCGTCTGTTGAGGACTCCAGATGTTTTCCAGGTTAGGAGAAGCTGATTTAGGCAACGACACCCTAAAGCTGTTTGCAGAAGGTCAGTCATTTGCTGGTCTGTCAGCCGAGCCTTGGCGGAGTATTAACTGTGGACCCTGTCCTACTTGCATCTCAACCTCCGTGCTGTTTATGTTTGAAAATCCGTTGGCAGTGGGGCCTGGCTTGGATGAGTCAGGATTGGGCTCCTTTTGCCCCTATACCAGGAAGTCTTTGGTGGTCTTCAGTGGAGGGGATGCTGTAGGTCCCTGGGAGTCCGAGTCTTGGTCAGGGGCACAGCAGGGTCTTTCCGCACTCACTGCGGGCCAGGCCAGCAGGTTTGTCTCAGGTGCCCACACCTGTGCCTCTTTTCCAGACAATTGGGGTGTTTCTCAGGCAGAGGCAGCTTGTCCAGGGTCTTCATTTGGGGCCTTTGTCGTGCACAAAAGACACCCCGGACACCCCGTTGTTTATGTGCCCGAGTGCACCAGCCTTTTTGTCCCAAACTCACTCTTTCTGCTCCCTCCCTTCCGCACCCCAGACATAGGTACCTCCCTCTGGTGGTATCCCTTACCTGGGCTTTGGAGCCAATCAAAGACTTGCATGTGAATTGAGAGCCTCTCATTGGACCACTGGCTGGACCCAGGGGAGACCAAGAAATGGAATCTTGCTTGATTAAAGACCCATCCAGAGTCTTCCTGGTGTCTTACACAAATCGCCATAGTACAAAAGCTCTCCAGAATTTTCTGCCTGTCTCCCTGTAGCCTTCTGGCATGAGAATATTTTACTTTTTGGTTCATGCTGAAATGGAAGATGGCATTTGTGTTCTCCTATACAGGAAGATGTTATTCCGGAGAAAGCTTCGTCCCCACCGAGGGTGCACTGATGTGCTTCACTTCTATGTGAGGGTTGGGGTGGCAGCGGCATTGATTAGGTCCCCCACACCCGACTACTGCTTGGGTGGACGTTTGTCTCACACACTAGCTGGGATCCCTCGGCAAAGTTTGATCCTATAAAGGCCAGGTGATGGTAGCTTTAAAGATAAGTGGGTGAAGATCACCTGTGTTTGCTTTGCACAGCCCAGCCCTAATCAGTGGCCTAGTGAGGAGCACCTAAAGTGCAGTCTGCCAGCAAGGTGAGAAAGCAGAGATCCCAACGCCACTCCTGGGGGGATTTGGTTAAGTGGCTGAGGACTCACAGCATCGTCTCCCCCACGCCCGGGCCCCATTTCTTCCCTGGCTTTCTTTTCTTAAATCTTCTGTATCTTTTCCTTGTACAAAAAGGTGATGCCCATAAAGCAAAATCCCTGTGATTTAAAAAATGACAAGCATTACATGTTTTCTGAAATAGTAGTAAAGTAGCACAACCAAGCTCCAGGGTTGAGACCACACAGAAATAAATGTAGGCCTTTGGAAATACGGTCTACAGATGGCAAAGCACGTTTGTGCTTCTAGTGACAAAAACAAACAAATCTTTACTCCTGCTTTTGCTGTTAGTCACCTACAGGGGACAGTCATTTTTAATGCGAAGGATTGGCTCTGCTGGAGGATAAGTATCCACTTTAATGAAATTTTGAAAAGTGTTTCCATTTCCAGCCTCTCTGGTTCTGAGCACTAAGAATCTGGTTAAGTAGAGCATTGTAGCACTAAAGCTGGGGACGCTGCTGTGGGTCTTTAATCAGACAAAGCCCAATTCTCAGACATTCCACAGTGGCCGAAAGACATTATTTTATGTAGTCAAGAGCTTATAGTCAATCAGCGAGTCACCTGACAGGGACAGAGAGATGGCAGCTTCCCTTCCTTTTGCCCTGATGCTCGGAATTTAGCACTTCTTAGGGTATCTTCCCTGGAAATTAATAGAAGGAGCAAAAAGGAAAGACAGCATCGTAGCGAGGCAAAAAAGACCAAGCCAGAGCCCTGTCCCTGCAGGGAGCCAGGAGAAACTGAGGACTTAAGGGGGGACGGGGAGGGGACAGCAAGCCCATGACAGAGGCTCTGGGGCGAGATGGCAGCGTGGGGCCAGGGCAGGAGGGCAAGGTGGGGCCCGATGCCCCAAAGAGCTTCTACATACCTGGTCTGCACGGCGCACTCCGATTTGCTCCAGATCCGAAATGTGCCTCAAATGAGAATCAGCCAGACAACTCAGAGTCCCTACATGCAAGGTAGATGGCAACACGACCAATGCTGTGATTTAAAACGCTAGATGACAGCATGTCATGCATCGCCCTCAAGTGGTGTCTTAGCCACACCTTGAAAACGCTGTCTCTGAACACAGTCCCAAGCTTGCGTGCATGCAGCCTCTCGCACACACATGGCTGCCAGCTGTGGTCATTCAGATGCTTCCGGGAAGAGTTCTTCTGTGAGGACCAATGTGAGCTGAAAGTCACGTTTATTTTGCAGCCCTGTGAGTGGAGAATTAAATTGCTCTACCAGGGTCATCTGCAGTTAGCTGGGGACAGGGAGGTGGGCAGTTGTGCAGCTTGAATCTGGTCTCGAAGGCCCCGAACAGTGTGCAGCTCAGGCCTCGGGGCAGAACTGCTCAGAGGACTGTTTCCAGTGCAGACTAAGTGCTCTTCTGGAGTCTGTCACATCCATCTGCTTTCAGTCCCGGGGCCCAGGGGTCAGCGCTCAATCACAAGCCTGTGGCACCCCCTGCTGGTTAAAAGCCCGTGCTCATTTTGTTACTTTACACTGAGCTAAACACTGTAGTCATTTCACACTTCTTTTCACATTCTATGTGAATTTAATTATCATTTGTTTGGACTTCATTTGTTACAGAGCAGAGGCAGTTCATTACAGATGTTCTCGTTTTAGCTTCTGTCTTCCTCCCCACCCCCTGCCCGCCTCACCAGCTACTCCTCAGGATCCACGCCAGGCTGCAAGGTTCTTCCATTGGCCCACCCGGCCCCACTTCAGCCCCAACCCAGCTTTTCTGTGAGGACAGCCAAGAAAGTAAGACTCCGCTTTTGCTGAAGAAAGCGCACAATATTGGGTTCTCTTATGGTGCAGTGCGCAGGTAGGAGTGAGGTGTGTCTCCTTTCCGTCCTGTCATTCCAGGGACCAGCAAATTTAGCAGAAAGGAGGCTCGGAAGAGCCAAGCAGCACCTCTTGGGAAATTAAAAAAATTTCTGAATTGCAATAAAATTTCAGGGGCATTTTTTAGAGACAGCATTGTTTATGGAATATGATCTCTCGTGCGCGCTCTCCCTCTCTCCCTGATTTTCTGTCTTAATGCCTTGTCATAGTTCTTGAAGTCTGCCTGTCAGCACAGCAAGAGGGATTTGTTCATGTCTGAGTAGGCACCTTAATGATAGCAGATGGAAACGCTGCGGGGGCCCGGCCCATCACACTGCCATTGTCGAACACTGCCCTGACCCGCTTCCACTCCGCTATTTTTTTGTCCCTTTTTAAAGGAGAAATGGATGGTAATTGAAAAGGATCTTAAGCAAGATTTATGAAGCTGCAGACAACACGATTCCACTCCCTCTCTATGTTTTCACAAATAAAGTCTTAACCTCTTAAGCACCGGTGACAGAACAGCTAAAGCTAAATTGGTAAAGCTCGGAAGCCCCATCCTGCCAAAGTTATATTCCTCAAATGTGCCTCGCATTATCCCACAGTAATTACCGGTTTTTGCTGAGGATTGTGTAAATTTTTGTAGATTGGTAAATTCCTGCATAAAATTATCTGCCTTTCTAAAGAAAGGAAAAGGCTGCGGTCCATAGCTCTGAGGAGCAGAGCAGAGCAGGGCTGCTGTGCCCAGTATCTTGGAAATGTATGCATATTTTGACGGGGAATATCCAGAGGAGCTCTGAGGCTGCCCGTCAGGAAACTTAAGCACACTTTCTTGCCTCTTTATACACGTATACATATTTGCTTAGTTCACTCTTTAGCTGCAGATCAGAATAAAGGAAAGCAATTCTGCATATAAGGTGTGTATATCGGTCATATGTTGATTATAAGGACAACAGCATGGATAGACTAAATCTTAGCAAACCTATGGGCTGCCTGGGTTTTCCAAATATCCAAATCATCAAAATTTCAAATACTGAAACAAAAACAGCCTCAGAAACCCATGCAGGCATTGGTAGAGGTTGATAGGATAAGTTATGGTAACAGGTTACAGAATTTTGTTTCATCTACCAGAGTAGAATAAAATTAAAATGCTTAAAATGATTTCTTATGCTGTGTAATTTTTACAACTAAAATATCCATAAAGAAAGATAAATTTCTTTCCCCAACAGTCAAATTTCAAAATCTAATTTAGGTACCTTGTGAGTGGAATTAGTTTTATGATGATAAAAACAGTAATGAATTCTAAAGTGGCAAGAATTCTTGCTTTAGCAGGACCTTCCAATTGCAAGAGAAAGACCTTAATAAAATGTATGCCAATCTTATTTTTTTCTTAATATCACTGTCAAAGTGGAAGTAATGATTGACTAATTTTGATGTTTGTTATAGTATTTTAAAAAGACCACACTTGTTCTTGGCTAACTGGATTATATTTATGGAGTGACTGATAAAAGGTCAGTAGTCTGGAATATCCTAAAATCAGCTGAGGATTGTATCTGGAGAAATTTCTAAGTGCATATGTTTATTTGTATTTCATTTTTCTTTTAGTGTATTTTTAAATTTTGAAAATAAAGCCCTAGTCTGACATAAAGCACCAAGGAACCATTATCACATTTTGCCACCATGAAACCTTAAAATTTGTTTGTCTACAAAGTTATGACTATATATTTTAAAATATATTGCAAACATATGCAATCTATAGTAAGTGAGACCGTTTGTCTTCGGGAAGCAGTTGTGCTGTGTCTAATTTCTGTTAGCCTGGGAGAGGAGGCGCAGGTTGCTTGTTTACCAAAGTTAATTTTGTCCAATATTTGAGCCCTTCAGTCATTCTTTCCCCCACATTTTTATTCTGAAAAGTTTCACATCTAAAGAGAAGCTGAAAGGGTAGTATAATGAGCACTTGTATGTATTGCATCTAGAGCCACCCATTTAAAGAGTTTTCCATATTTGTTTTATTTCTCTTACATCTCCCTTTTCTCTCTCAGGTAGTTTGAACATATTTCTGGATAATTATTAAAATTTAACTCCCAAATGCAGCAGATAACTGAAGGACAGGGCATTCCTCTGTATGACATCTAACACAGTCCATTATAGCATGTCATTATCTAAGAAGCAGTCTCGGCTCAAGGTCCCCAAAATGTGCTTTAAAGGTTTTTGTAATCCAATATCCAAGTGAGCTTCCTGGATGGCATTTAGCTGTTTTCCATTGTTGCTTTTAGTCTAGAATCTCCTCTCTGCCTTTGTTCTGCTTTGGTTTGCCTGACACCGATTCTTTCTTAATAGATTGCCCACGTGGTGGACTTGCCTGAGTGTTTTCTTGTAGTGAGATTCAGTTCAAATATCTTTGGGACAGGTAACACTGTAGTGTCCTTTTCTTCTGGAGTTCACCAGCAAATCTTTGTTACCAGTATAGAGAAAAAAGGGCTCATAGCCCACACAGTGACCATCTTAAAATCTATGATCTGTTTTCCATTTGAGTCTAATTTCCAATTCATCTAAAGCGGTGTATGTGACATGTAATATGAAAATCAAATCAGCGTAACACTTGGTGAGCTCAGAAAAAAATAGTTGTTTGTAGTCAAATATTAAGGACTCAGATTTTAATTAGCAGTTCCAGAGTTCATTATGAAAGCATTCATTGGGTTGCAGTTATACTTGAAAAATGAAAATTATAGCAACAATTGAGTGTTTTTTTCTCAACTTAATACTTTCATTGTTGCAATTGTTTATTAAAGTTATAAATGTTGCCACTGTTGTTGGTGCAATGAATCAGCTAAATAAACTAAAGTATACCTTTCAGAGGTGTGTATCTGATTTTAACAACAGTACTATAAATGGGAAATTCCCTTATTTCTGGATTTTGTTAGTGAGACTGTGATGCTTTATTGCTGACCTGTGTTCACATTTCAGTGTCTGTATAATTTGGAGATAGATTGTATTTTTTTCCATTTCCCGATCTCCACTCATCCCTGCTTTGACTTTGACCTTTGACCAGGTGACTGCGTTTGCCAGTGGTGGCCTCACAGTCCCTACAAGAGCATGTTGGGAGCGACAAGTCAGTTAACCTTCGTCGATTGACATAATCTATCACCCAGGTCCGAGTTTCCCAGGGTGTGCAGCACCAAGAGCTATTCTCTGAGTCGCCTTCCCTGACTCTTTGTGTCCGCCCTCCTTCCTAGCACAGTACGGTCCTGCCCAAAGACCCTTTGCTACCTCCCTAGGGTAAAAAAGTCCTGTGGGCCACGGGCAGAGGGTAGCTCCTACTTTGCAGAAGTAACAATCTCGTTTGAAGTGTAAAAGCTGTTTTGGTGGTTATTTCTAAATTAAACATTTTAAGTAGGGTCTGTGTTCTCCCCATGAATGTGCACATTTAAACATTTCACTCGATGATGATAAATTTCAAAAGAAAGCAGAGTGCCCGGAGCCTGGTAGGACCTGAGAAGAAGGGAGACCTGGGGCCCTGTCCTCTCTTCTGCCCAGGGTTGGGGCCCGGATCGGCTATAAAAGCGGGGTTTTCTGGGTGCTGACAGTAGGCCAGGCAGAGTTACCAGAGAATTGTGTAAGAATTTATTTAGTTGTCAAAACAATAATTTAAATCTCTTTGTTCCCCAGTATGCTATTCTCCATTTTTCAAAGACAGAAGCCAAGACCAAAAGAAGTAATTTGCCTAAAGCCACACAAAAGTAGTCAGAGTTCTGATCCAGATCGTCTGTTATCTAAGTGCCTAACCCCTGTGCAGAGTGGTCCCATTGAACTTTCTATGGTGACAAAAACACAACTTTCTTACTGTTGAGCACTTACGATGTGACTGTGGAACTGATCTTTAAATTTTATTTAAAGTAATTTAAATTTAAATAGGACTATGTGATTAATGTCCAGCATATTGGATATTTCGGCCTGACATTGATAGGAGGTGGGATTAGGAGATCTGTCGGCAAGGCCCTGTCCAGCCTTACCAGTTTGTAATTTAATAGATCACAGTGCTCCTTACTCTATAGTTGGAAGGAGGATGCAGGCACCAGGAGCTGTCACTCGAGGGCCCTGGTCTGGCCGATTGCTCCCTGTGCCTAAGAGAGCTCGTTGGTTTTCCTTGCTTAATCAATAGCTCTGTCCCCCCAAACATTGCTGCACTTTTTAGCCAAGAATGAATCTGTTTCTCCTTCCCTTTATACATAAAAAATAACTCAGGGGCATTCTTTTGTTACAGGCGCTTTTCATTTAGAAGATTTGTTTTGAGTACAATAGTATTTTAAGTGATTAGATTGTCCAGACCCTTTCTTTTAAATTTTAGCTTTATTTCTAACATTTATATTAAGTATTGACACAGATATTTCACATTATACACTTTAATATTCTTACCTCATCTAATCCTTTTTGTGTCTTTTTCTTTTTGGTACCAGGGGTCAAACTCAGGACCTTGCGCTTGCAAGGCAGGCATGCTGCCACTGAGCCAAATCCCTGGCCTAATCCTTGACTGTGCATCCCCAGGTACAGTAAATGCTGTTTTACTGAAGTGATTCAAATCAGATCTAGGTCCCCAAGAGTAACAATATAAAGCTGCCCTTATTGAATGCAAACTAATTTTGTTAGATAATTTACTTACTTTTACACTCCATTTGAATTTTCTTTCTGTATTTGAAAGATCATTTGACATCTTCATAATGATGCTCTTATTTCTTGTATTTCTCAGAATATTGACAAAAGTTGCTATTATCAGTCTCAGGATTGGCTTCTGTTGAATAGCATGTGGTACCCAAGTCCTAACACATAGGAGTTGAGCTGGGTCATAAATGGGTCACTTTTCTTTATGGTTCTGAGGCTTGAAGCTAAGGCTTCCTGTGTGGTAGGCAAGCACTCTATCACTGAGCTACACCCTTAGCCCTAAGACAAGTGATTTGGCTGAACAAGGAATGAAATCCAATCTTGCTAGTTTGTGTTTTTTCTATGTACCTAGTAGATTGCAAGGCCTTTAAGACTGTCTTGAAAATGCCAAACCAGGATGTATAACAACCACTGTAAGTATAAAAACGTCACTATTGTTCCCACTCCAGCATATAGAATATAAACCTGACAACAAAGATAGTCTCCACTACTCATGATTCTGTAAGATTAAAAATCATTTTTTTTGGTTATTGATTATTTAGTCATGGAATCTCGCAGTGTCATAAACAATTGCAAGGTGAGCTTTTAAAACCTTTTTGTTCCCAATTATAAATACCATGACACTGTACAAAGTTCTATTTGAAAAACTCTGAGTTTTACATTCTTTATTTTTCTCACTAGTAGAGACTAAGATGCATACACTGTTACACTAGGAAAGCACATTATAATGAAATTGCTTTTTATTCTAACAAAAGTAATTGAATATTTTGCTTTACTTAGTTGGGAAGTTTGTGAAGGATTTCCAACTAATTTCGACTGTACCAGTCGAAAGATGAAAAGGTGGACTGGGAAAGCCATTTCCTGTGGAACAAGGTCAGAGTTTGTTTATTGTACTTAATAATATATGTTTTATATATCTGACATTCAATCAGTATATTATGAACTGAGTGGATAGTTGTGAAATGTTTTCTGTTGTTTTGTTTTACAATGTAATTAAATTTCAATTTAATTTGTTGTCTGTGCTGAAGATCTAACCCAGGGTCTCAGGCACCCTATGCTGAGCCCCATCCTAAGCCCTGAAAGTTATATCTAAAACTATATGTTGTTTTTAAAAAATGTTGGAGCTAATATTTTTCTTTGATTCTTGTTAAATACTCCAAACCTGAAACAATATATAAAACCCCTACCCGGAAAAGCATTCTACTTGAATTATGTCATTTAAATCCTAGTTTTTGTCATACTTTCTTTGTTCAAGTTGTAAGCTGTAGTTGTTAAAGTCTTTAAGATAGCGGCCATCTCTCAGAACTGTGGAATGGACTGGATGGCTCTGTGGTCAGGAGTCAAAGGCACGTCAGTTCCTTAGCAAACTCGATTCACGGTGATTCAGTACAGATCTGTTATTAATTTACAACTGTACCTGTTATCAATCTATTCTTATAGTAAAGATTTTTTTATCCTCAAGCTGAACTATGAGAGGCATGGTAAGTGTATTTTCAAAGAGGGAATAATACCTTTGTACTTTTTAGCTGGAAAATTCTGTGGAAGATTGTTATTCATTTCAGCTCCATGAACTTCAGTTTTTGAACACAAAGAAACCAGAACCAAAACGTATGGACAGAAACAGAGAAGCTCAATGGAAGTAAGACTCCTGTTGACCAGTCTGGGTCCCATGTTTATCATACCATGCAAAAGACCCTTTGCTCCAATTTGCTCTTCAATTCCTGCATGCTACCCCTTGAGTCTCTCTATTATGTCAAATTTCATATTGGAAATCTTGGCTGTTTCAAGAAGCATATGAATCTAAATAATATTATAAAAACAGAATAAAATGTATCTAATCCTATTTTTTTTAGCAAATTCAGAAAACAAAAGTAAATGAAATAGCATACTAAATGCCTTTTATATTTTATATTTACCTAACATTCAGCTTTCTTCACCCTGGTATTTTTCATTAGATTTTTGCTGCAATGTTATTTTCCTGCTCAAAGCCCTGTACCTCTGACTGTTCCCTACCAAAGCTCCACAATTCTCATTGGGCCTTCCTTGATCTTGGTAACTCTCTGCCCCCACTTTCAGTTTACCTTTCCAGTCTTGTCACTTTCTGATCCTCTCTGCACCTTAGGGTGCAGTCGGAACTGCTCAGCTGTGCACCAGGCCATGCTCTGGGTGGACTGGCCCCATGGCTTGAGTTGGCTTGGCCAGGGACCTACTCCTCCTTGATCTTGCGGTTTTACTCAACCTCTCCTGTTCCGCCTTCTCTGACCCTCTCCTCCTAAGAGAACTAACCTCTCCCTGTGTTCTCTGAATGCCTTCTCATCCTCCAACTTCACTCTTGGAGTTTGTGTTTTGGGATAGGCATTTGCTTTTGTGTCTTTCTCCATGACTACACCCAGAACCCTCTGGGCACCACTGTCACGACTGAGCCCTGTGTCCCTCATGCTAGCAATCAGTCTCGAATGTAGGGCATGGGCACAATGCATCTTGGATGAGTGGGTTTTTGTTGTTGTTGCTGAGCCGTAGCCTATCCTTCAAGGCTGACTGTTCTATAGTGCTCTTCGTGTGTTAGCCAAGCCAGATTGCTCGTTTGCTGTGCTCTGAAAGGACTCCATGCTATTTGTTACTGTACCTGTTGGATCCTTCTGGCTGGAATTCAACCTTTTTCTTTCTTTGTCCCCACCTCCAGCCTTCTCTGTCAGCCTTGTGCCTTAGCCTAGCATGGAGTCTGGCATGTGGTGGGCTTTCAATAAATGCCATGGAAATCCTGCTCGCCTTTCAAGCCCTACCTATCCAGGCTGCTTCATGGAATCTTTCTCTAAATTCGATATGATGTTTCTGGCTCATCATGTGAATCCCTTCTTTGCTGTTGATGAGTGGAGTGAACTAGGTGCTCCTCCTCTTACGATATCTCTTCCATGGTTCAGAGTTGACCAGACTCCACGTTAGGGTGCATTTCCGGTGATTTTGGGGACAGGTGGAGTAGAATGGTAGATTCTATGACAGTGTTGGGCTTGCATCATGAAGGGGCCTAATTCAGTGGTAGGGATTCTGGTTGTTGTCCTGTACAAAGCAAGGAGCAACTGGAAATACTGGAGCAGGGGCATGATCTGATCCCAGCCCTTGTTTGGAAGCGAACTCAGGAGTCTGTGTCTCGGACTGATGTAAAATTCCTGCAGGCCATAGATATGCTCATCCTGTTTGTCCCTGTGCAATATCTGTATGCTCAGACTTGGCTAAACTAGACTGAATTCACAAATTGGCTTACTTATCAAGACCAGCTGAAGCCTGAAAAAAATTGGATATCAAAGAGATATTAGGGAAAGGGACCCAAAGGAGGCTTTACGCTTTGCTTTTTAAAAAATCATTGTTGGGCTTTATAAGACCAATTATGTCCTCTAATGTTCCAAGAAGAGAGAATAACTGTGTGCAGTTATTTACCATTATTAATTGGTTCTAAAGATTTAGAGAAAATAAGAAAGTATTCATCTCCAATCAATGTTTTTACATGACTTTATTTTTGAAAGAAGAAATTGATTTTGAATAAAACTTTGGTCCAACAAAAATAGCAGCATAAGAAAGCAAAACCTGATAAATTGGTTAGTCATGAAAAGCTTTCAGGAAAAAATGACTTTCCCTTAGGTATGAAACCTTTAAAATCCTTTCTGGAAAAAAAAATACTGCCTCCAATTATTTCCAGAGAGGTGATCAGTGCACTGGGAATAGTAATTTAATAACCGAAAGGAGCACTCTGAGAGGTGGGCTCAGGCAGAGGTGATAGATATCTTTGGGGCATTTTATTGTGGAAACTTGCTGCCCACTGAGGTAAAGAAGACACTAAGAGGATTACAACAGGGGTTGAGGGAAGGAAAGAAAAGCCAATATTCTTGATGCATAGCTTTTAAAATTGGCTGGAGACAGAGATATCAGTGTCCAACCCCTGACTGATCTTTTAAATCTCTTATTGACAAGTAAAACCTTTCCCACCGAGAAATATTTGGAACATATAATCCCCATTTGTAATGTGGGAGGCAGATACAATCCGGACAATTACAACCTGTTGCCCTTTTATCCATTTTAAAAACAGATTTGGAATCTACTAGACGTCGACAATTTGGCATATACATCTTTCAATAGCTCACCATTGTTACTTAAATTGGCAATTTTTTAGATTGACACAGTTTAAAACAATAAAATTATATGCTTATGTGAAATGGACGAGAGTTAAACTTCATGGTAGTTGATATAAAAGAAAAAACCATTTTGTGTGACTACATGGAAGGGTGCCTGGTGTGAGAACACAGGGCAGAGAAAGTAGTCTCCACAGTGATTGCCAGAAGGGAAAGGAAATGCAGCGTCTTGGCTCTGCTTCTAGTATGTGGCTCCGCAGACATCAGGGATATCAGTGACAGCCCTGTGTATGGAAGTCGCAAGAAAACCACCAAGTTATGATGTTACCATGATGGCATGTGTGTCACAGGCCGACTCTGAGTTCAGTGCTTGTGCAGGCTGGCAGAGTGCAGATCTGCCTGGTTATTCGCTTTGATTTAGCATTATTATTTCCATCACAAAGGAGGCTGGGAAAAGGCAAGTGATTCTTGATTTTCCCTTGGAGAGGACGTTTATGTCCCATAAAATTTTAACATACTGGAGCAAATACAAGATTTTAGTTTAAATTTTTAACTGATTCTCGTTAGCACAGGACAAAGTTCTTTAAATTCCCAAGTCCTTTCCTTCTTTTTAGATCAACAATTGGAAGCTACTAGTGGACTGTAGTTATTTGGCCTGGTTTGGTTGCACAATTATGTATTTCCTGACATTTCCTGCTTTCACACTTTTCTCGTTCCTGGCCAAGGAGGTGGGGGGTGGTAAGCTACATGGTTAGAAAATGGAGATGGTGTCAGAGTAGCAAAGACATGAGGGAAATTTTTATCCCATTTCTTACAGTTGTAGCTTTAGTTTGAGTATAAAATTATTTATCTCGGCCCTAAATACATTATCAAAAGTGAAAGTTTTAGAAACATTTCTAGGTAGTAAATAATTTATATGAACGAAGGCTGTAATCTATGGACTTCTACTTCCAAGAAAAATTTCATTATCCTGTAGTCTGTTCCTTGGTAGGTTTGTGTTAGAAGACCACAGGGAGTTCTTATTATTTTGAATTTGCACAAGAGGATTGAAGGCTACTCTGCCATAATTTATTACTCGGAAAAAAATTGAACCAGAAGTTTTAATTGGCTTTGCATGACTGTGCATCATTTTTATCTTTGCTTCTATGTCCCACAGTTTATTCAGAGAAGCAAAATTAAAATAGTCATTTAAAGGGATTATGTATATAGATATTC
Source organism: Heterocephalus glaber (assembly GCF_053883595.1). Taxonomy (NCBI): domain Eukaryota; kingdom Metazoa; phylum Chordata; class Mammalia; order Rodentia; family Bathyergidae; genus Heterocephalus; species Heterocephalus glaber. The sequence goes on from NW_028258293.1 coordinate 2,301,700, forward strand.
AAAGGAATATACAAATTTTTTAAAATTTGCAACACAAATTTTAAAGATTTTCTACTAAGAGATGTGACCAGGTGTATTTCGATACCACTTTCACCACCATGGCTTTATACCCTGTACACAGTTGTTTTTCTTTATCTCCCACCCATCATAAATATTGTTCTAAAGCTAAGCCATCAGGCTGAATTAAAAAGTAGGGAAAATCTTTGCCAAAAACCAAGACTTGGAAAGGAATGTCCCCCTCCAGGCCAGGGCCGGGCTATGGGCTGTGTGTAGCAGCAATCCCGTGTCAGAGGGCTTACTTCCCTCTGTAACCGCATTTTAAACTTTTATTTTCATCAGCCTTTTGCTATATGCCTCTTGAGAAATCTTCTTTCTGTTTGAGCAACAAGGCATTGAACATGAATTTCTTGCAATAAGTGTTTGAAATGTAAAAGAAGAAGGTATAGTCACACAGAAGATAAGTGGAACAGGCACTGTCAATTTTAAACTCACTCTCTCTCTCTCTGTCTCTCTAATAACACAACATGAAGCTGCGTTAGTGACCTGGCTGTGTCTGCCCTCTGTAGAATCACTTGGGAACTGTCCAGCAAAATATCTCTCGAAGAACAGCATGGTGTTCATTCTGGGTGCCAGCCCAGCACGGAGACAAAGGAACCCTCCGCTCTCCACCAATAAGCCAACTGTTAAAAGATTAAGCCATGTTGTGGAGATAACAAGAATTTAGGGATTGGCAGCAGGTGCTGTACAATGAAGCAGTTGGCAGGATGGCTCTTCTGTCTGACTAATTCCAGTCAAAACAATCTTCTGCCCAGTGGTGGAGGGACTTTGGAGTAGGGCACACTTGGAGTTGGGAGGTTGAGCTCAAGTGTGCTACTTTAAATGCCGAGTCCCATGGTGGGTGGATTAGGGGAATATAGTTCAGCATTGTTCAGAAACTGTGGGGCTTCCCCTCCGGTGTCCAGCCACTCCTGGCCAGCCAGGGGAATATGGAATAAGAAAGCTGGGAGTCAGATCTGCTTATGTTGGGGAGGGGGTTACTGTATTTTTAAAATTTTCATTTTCACACCCAGGAGACATATGACATTTCCTTGCTTGAGAAATAGCTATCTTCCATTACAGAATAGTTAACAAATAGATCAGTTGTCCCCTTATGTTACTGTTTGATCACATTTATAAAATATCACCTATTAAATGTTTCTTTAATATGTGTTTTCAAAATAATTTGCTATTCAATTGAATAGCTGCCATCATCACAGATATAGGATGGACTTTTTAGTATTAGAAAATAATTTTGTTACTGAAGCCATGCCATTTTGGTGGGGTATATTACTAGGATCTCATACAAAGAAATATTGGTACTTAAAGACTTGGTGAGAATACACAGGACAAGTGATTGTTTAATTTAGGAGATAAAGCTTTTCAGTGTAAGTGACAGAATTTTTGCATGTGAGTGGCTGGTGATCGGACAATTAAGTCTGAAGTGCGAGACACCAGAAGTCTCACAGCGCCTTTGATATAAGCACTCTGATGGGGATCTTGGTGGCTGGGACACAGTGCCTTGCCCGCTGGGCCCCTCCCGACCGTCCTGCAGCTGTCCCCAAAGTCTCTGCTTCTGTCCCTTTATCCTCCGGAGACTGTGTGGCCCCCGGTCCCCTGCCTTTGATGTCGCTGGCTCACAGCCCAGTCCGTCTCCTGGGCAGACTGACCTTCCTCAGCCTCCCGCGGGAGCCCCCCAGTCCCGACTGCCCTCCAACGCACAGCCTCGCGCTCCACCCCTCCCACTCTTTGGCACCTTTGGAGCCCACCACAAGCCCAAGGCGCGTCTCTCTCACCATTCATCTCTTTCAAGACGCCCAGTGTTTGGCTGTGGTTGTTCCAGCAGAGGAAACGAGCTCACTAGTTTTTGCATGCCCGTAGCAGCATTATTTAATGGCTTATCTAGAGTTGTGTATTGTGTGTGACAAGTGGGCAACTGTTGTGTCGTAAGTCTCTTTAGTGCAAAAAACAGTGTTTCAGAAAGCCCAGCCTAGCGCTTGTCCGACCCACACGCGTCGCTGTCGTGAGCGGGCTCCCACTCCTCGGGGTCGCTGTCCGGCGGACCTCGCACGGCGTCGCTGCCCACGGAGGGCAGCGCCACGCTGAGACCCCGTGCGGTCTCAGCCCAGGGCGCAGCTTTTCAGGTCCCGAGCGAGCACGAAACTCGGTGCACGAGCTCTTTGTACCAGAGCATTGGCAGTGCTGACTAGCGAGTGGCGCTCCCCTGGACCTGACGTGCGTGAGAACACACACTCACCCTGGCGACCCTTCTGCCACTGCCCTGCGACTTTGGGTCTGGAAACACCGCGTCTGAGCCCCGGCCTCTCCCATTCCCATCTCGCCCCACGCTACTCTGCTGCTTTTTAAAAAATCAATTAAGTTTATTGGATGTATATGATATATAAATAATATCGTAATATGATAATATAATATATAATAGAATAGTCATGTAATGCTATAATACCATATTAATATATATCATATGCAATAAGATATATAATGATAATTTATTATATATATATATATCATGATCAGACTCATCACTGGGAATTGGTACCTGTACATGATAGATCTTGGTTCGTTTTTTCCCATTCCCCTGCCCTCCCTCAACCCCTCTGCCCTCCTTATTTACAAAAGCTTTGTTTCCATTTTTCCTTCTTTTTCTTTTTTTCTGTTCCCTTCCTTCCTTTCCCACTGCCCCCGCCTTAGTTTCCCTTCCCATGTGAACATTTTCTTCGTATTTCACAATATCTGTTACACATTTTGGTTCTTATTTAAAACACTTTCGGTTTTTCAAACCAGTGTGATATTTACACATGTATGTTCAATTATCTCACTTAAGAGTATGGTCCAAGGTGCATCTATTTACCTAGGAATGTCTCAAGTTTATCCTTCTTATGGCTGAGCAGTACTTCATTGTATAAAAAACACATCTTTATCTATTCATCAGTTGGTAGGCATTTGGGCTGTGTTCAAGATTTAGCTATTACAAACTGTGCCACTATAAACATGGGTGTGTATATATCACTGTGGTATGATGTTTTAAATTCTTTCAAAAGATCCCCAGCAGGGGATAGCTGGGTCAAATGGGACCTCTAATCCTCGTTTTTTGAGAAATCTCCACACTGATTTCCACAGTGGTTGCCCCAGTCTGCACTCCCACCAACAATGGAGAAGGGTTCCTTTCTCCCCACACCCCCACCAGCATTTGTTATTGGTTGATTTCATGATGGCAGCCATTCTTTCTGGGGTGAGGTGGAATCCCAGCATTGTTTTCATCTGCATCTCTCGAATGACCAGTGATGTTCAACATTTTTTAATATGTTTGTGTATATATATATATTTATATATATATATATATATATTTGTACTTTATCTGAGAAGTGTCTGTTCATTTCAGATGCCCATTTTTGGACTGGGTCTTTAAATTTGAGGGGTCTGATTTTTTTGAGTTCTTTATATATTCTAGGTAGTAGTCCTTTTACCAAGGAACAGCTGACAAAAACTTTTTCCCACTCTGTGGGTTTTCTCTTCACTCTGTTGAGGATTTCTTTTGCTGTGGAAGTTTTTTAATAAGATAAGATGCCAGTTGCTGATTCTTCATGATATTTCCTGAGTGATTGGGGTTTTGTTCATAAAGTCTTTGCCTACACCTATGTCTTTAAGAGTTCCACCTATTTTATCTTCCAGAAGATTTAGTATTTCTGTTTAGATTTAATAACCAAATTCAGTCACATAGCTGGATACAAAGTCAACACTCAAAAATCAATAGCTTTCCTGTTCACAAATAACAAATTCACAGAGAGAGAAATAAGGGAAACCACACAATTCACAATAGCATTGAGAAAAATAAAATACTTGGGAATCATTCTAACAAAAGAAGTAAAAGATCTTTACATTGAAAACTAAGTACTCTGAAAAAGGAGATCAAAAGGAATATCAGAAAATGGAAAGCTATCCCTTGACCTTAGGTAGGAAGAACCAACATAGTGAAAATGGCCATACTTCCAAAACTGTTATACAGATTTAATGCAATCCTAATCAAAATACCAATGGCATGCATCACAGAATTAGAGAAAACAGCCCTAAAATTAATTTGGGAACCTGAAGAAACCTAGAATAGCAAAAATGATGGTAGGCAACAAAGGCAAGCCAGGAGGCATCACAGTCTGGGGCTTGAAGTTATACTACAAAGCTACTGTGATAAAAACAGCATGGTATTGGCAAAAAAAAAAAACAGACCCGAGGATCAATGGAACAGATTAGAAGATTCAGAAACAACTCCAAACACACTCAGCCACCTCACCTTTGACAAAGGGGCCAAACATTTTCACTGGAAGAAAGAGAGCCTCTTTAATAAATGGTGCTGGAAAAACTCCACATGTCAGGAACTAAAACTAGATGCATGCCTTTCACCATACACTAAACTGAAATCAAAATGGATCAAAGATCTAAATATTCTGCTGCTTTTTAAACACTGCGGCGGATGCAAAAGTTGTTTGCTGTACTTAGTTTGAGGCAGAGGGGAGTCTGAAACATCTCTCTTAAATGAAATCTTAACCCATCGTTTGAGTCCTGGGAAGTAAAAAGCAGATATACGGAATAATTGAGCTGCAAAGGTACTGAGATGTCATTCATTTTGTACACCAACGGACACCGAGGATACAGGAGCTAGTCCTAACTTCTGCTTCCAGCCCTGACGCTCGATTAACTGCTGGTCCTTTTGACACTGTATTTTGTTTGATTTAATAATAATAGCTACTGTTTTGTTGGATGGTACTATGTCACACCTCTTGGGCACCTTATACGCATTTATTATTTAATCCTACAAGAGCCATGCAGGTTTTCAGCTGATGACAACAAGGGTGTACGTGGCAAAGGAGACAGTTCTTGGTCTGCCCTACTTCACTGCAAAGTAAAACGCTGCTGTCTTTGAGCCATCTCCAAGGCCGGCAGAGGTTCCTCTGTCTTAGCCCTGCATCCCTGGCTGTGACAGCCTGCCAGTCACCCCGGGCCCCTGGGCCCCAGCCTCCTCTTTGCAGAGAGCAGGACTTGATGCTATGGGAGTCCTCTCCCTGGTCTCCCGGCTGTTGGCATCTCTGGCATCTGTTTCCCGAGTTTCAGGGCACCACAATACCTGTATTACCCAGAGTTTCCTCCAAAATAATTGACCTGTTTACTGAGCTTTACATTGAAAACTACAAAACTCTGGAAAAGGAGATCAGAAAGAATATCAGAAAATGGAAAGATATCCCTTGCTCTTGGGTAGGAAGAAGCAACATGGTGGTTTTGGGAGTAAGAAAGCTCAGAACTGGAATCTCTTGGCGACCTTGGGAGAGGTGCTTGGCTGCACTGGAAGGGCATAAATTCATCCTCTGGACGAGGTATCGCCGTGGGCAATTGGACTTATTAACCTCACTTATTATGTGACCTGCATGGTCGCTATGATGCTGGCATGGAAAGCAGGGGGAGGTTTGAGCCTAAGACCTTGACATACAAAACGCCTGGCAAGCAGGGCTCCCTTCTCAGTTCAACCGGGTGAGTCTGGATTCCAGTGTTCATTGCAACCAAACTGTTTTAGAAATACTTTTCTTCAGTCCTGTGTTTTCTCCACAGCTAAGTTGTGAGACATAAAAAGACACATGATTAAAAGGAAATGATTTCTAAAATTTTTTAGATACAACTGTCTCTTCCTCTTTCCAAACTAACCCTTTCACCTGGTAAGGCAGAGAATTGTGCACGCTGCCAATCCCCGATAGGTATGGATGAACTCCCCAGAAGTTGTTACTTATTTATTTTGTGTTTTTTTTTTTTTTTGGTACCAGGTATCGAACTCGGGTCCTTCTGCATGTGAGGCAGGCGGTGGAACCACTGAGCTAAGTCCCCGGCCCAGTTGTTACTTATTTATAATGCTCTCTTGATCCACTAAGTTGGAAAATGATCACATAGCCATTTCAACAATATTCCCAATTAATTTTCTTGGCAGGGAATCCTAACATTTAAAACAATGTAAGTTCACCAACCATCTTAAAATGTTTAACCTGTGGTATTTAGACCCAGAGTAAAACTTTAAATTGATATGAAGGTTAAGGATTAGTTTCCATTTTTTCAGTTCACTGCATTTTTCCCTGTGCATAGATATTTACAGTAAGCTCTGTAGTTATAACTCTAGCAAGTGACACATGATAGACCCCAAATCACTGCACTGTGAAATATGCACAGCAAAAAAAAAAAAAAGGGACAAATGAAGATATCAGGGTCTGTTTTATTTCCCACTGAACTGTAAAATGCCACCCTTGTGGGACAGAAGATCACTGATTCCAAGCAGGGCTCACTGACTGCTAAGTTGTGGGTAGGGTTTCACTTTCGGCAACTGTTAATATCCGGGCTTATCCAGGCATAATGACCTCACTCTTTGTGACACATTGTTGAATTTTCTGGTTCTTTTAACTTATTTAGACCTCTCCCCCTCTCTATTCATTGGAAGACTGGAATGATCCTGAGCCGGGTGGCAACTTGGGGCTGCCTGGCTGCTGGACGCCCAATCCCAGTGAAGGCTGCAGAGAGGCATCCTGGAAGGCTATAAATGAACCCTCAGAAGAGGGAAGGTCTGCGGGCTCCTGAGAGCCACATAAGACATGTTAATTCCAAGAGCTCTGAGCCCACAAATGGTGATGTTTCCTGGCTTAGAATATTCATTAGGCATTTAAATTTGTATTAATAATACCAGTACTCATTCTTAGTCTACAAAAAGCTGGGAGATGGAAGCCATTTAGTTTGGTAGTGTTTTACAAATATTTTAAAAAGTAAAGTGTTTGACCTTCAACATGCACCCTTGCTGTTGGCAAGCTACTCTGTACTCTGTAATTATCAGAGCTAGTTTCTTTAGCTCCACTGTGATTGCTAGCTCAAAACTGAAATGCATGTGTGTGTTTGTAACCTTTTCTCTGTCTTCTGAATGTGGAACATTGAACTGTGAAAGAATTATGGAGAGAAGACAACTGCTAGCTTGGGAGGGACCGTAGATGCCCTTCATTTCTTTTTTTTCTGACTCACAAACGTAGAGCTAAATTTTTTTTAAAAAATAGACTTAAAAATTAGCAATAAGGAAAAAGGTTGATTAATCTCTAACAGCCTAAACTATTGCTCCCTGAAGGTTTCTTTTTTCTTGCTCATTTATCTTTTGATTTCACCTAAATTTGACAAAAGCAAGTCTTAGTGTGTTTTAGGACTTAAAAAAGCTACTATCCAAACTCCCGATGGGACAGGCAGTTGGGAGGTGCTTAGATCAGAACCAGAATTGGGCATCGGGTATTAGAAGAGCAGGCTCCAGAGAGAGCCCAGAAGGGAACCTTCCTCCAACACGAAGTGCAGATGGTCTGACAGCTGGGAAGGGGCTCAGGAACTAAAATTTGGTCTTTGGAGTCAGAGTCCCAGGGGCAAATCCTGGCCGTACTCTTAGTCCAACAGTGGCAACAAAATTGTGCATCAAGCACAACTCTCATTTTTTAACTTTGCATTGTTCCATCACAACATCTTGGTACACTAGGTATCTTTATTTATCATTACAGATGAGGACATTGAGATTCAGAGGAGAAATCGCTTGTTCAGGTAGTACTGGGTCGGGGGGGCAGGAGTGCAAATCCATTCAGACACTGTGACCTGAAAGCAGGCCACACTGCACTGCCGCAAGTGAACGTCAAGTGGTCACCAGCTGCCAAGTCTGGTGGTGGACACAGTAGTGCACTAGTAGGGCACTTACAAAATACACGGGAGAGCAGTCAGGAAACATGGACAGATAAGTAATTTTGACAGGTACTGTGCTTTAATAAGGAGATATACAGTTGACATATGAAAATTAAGGGATATGCAAAAAATAAACCTGCAATGAAGTGCCCCTATGTATCGATTAAAACATCTAATGTTTAAAAGACCAATCACACTAAGTACTGGTGAGGATATGCAACCAGGGTGCTCTCATCATACGAAGTTGGTGGAAATTTAAAAAATGCTTCAGCCACCTTGGACAATAGTTGGTCCTTTCCTAAAACATTGAACATTTATGTGCCTTATGGCCTGGTTATTTTACTCCTTGAAATTTACCCCCCCAAAATGAAAGTGTATGTTCATACAAACACTTGCACATGAATGTTCACAGTAGCTTTATTTCCTGAAGCCAGAAGAGCTAGAAACAACCCAAATGTCCATCTGTAGGTGAATAAATAAGCTCATTTTGGTATATCCATGTACCAGTATAATATCAACAATTAAAACAAAATAAACTCTTGACATTTGCAACAATAGGGACAAATCTCAAAGTAGTCATGCTGAAGGAAAGCAGCAAAGCCAACAGGAGCACATACTGCTTGATTCCACTTATATGGAACTTTAGAAAATAGTACAGAGCAGCAGAGAGTGGATTTCTGGTTGCCTGGAGGTAGGAAGGTGGGGAGAGATTCGAGGGAGAGTTTTACAAGACTCACAGGAGACTTTAGAAGTGATTTTTTTTTGGGGGGGGTAATGGATATGTTTATTATCTTGATTGCTGTGATGCTTTTACAGGTAAATATATATTGCAAAACTTAGCAAATTTTCTCTTTAGATATGTGCCTGTCAATTGTACCATTGATATATTCTATGGCAGTTACTTCCCAATAAAGCTGCTTTAACAAACAAAGAAAAAAGCAAAAACTCAAAATGATGAGCAGGGACTGGATCAATGGTTACTCTAAACAGGGACGGCGAGAGAAAGCCTTTCTCAGTGGGAGCTTGGGTCAGTGGCCAAGGTGGCAGAGGCAGGTGTTGGGGAGTCCTGCTCTTCAGCCCTGGGTCCCCCTGGACACAGTGAAAGTGCTGCAGCTGACGTGGGCTTAGCCGACAGCCATCCTTTCCCACTCTGGTCAGGACGGTCCTAGAACTGAACAGGGCTGACGACACCGAAGAGTGAGTATCCTTGGTGCTGCAGAGAGAGCTTGGGCAAAGAAAGGGTGACAGTTTTTAAAATGTAGTAATTTTAACTTAATTATCTCTATTTACAAGAAATAAATTTGTTAAATCTAGAAAGGAAGGAAGAAAGAGAGGGAAGGCAGGTGGGAGAGAAGACCGGTGGGAAGGAAGGAGGGTCCCGATGCCAGGAAGGATGATTAGGTTTTGTGTGAATGCAACTTGCCTTTATCTGAGAAAAAAAGAGAACTATTGGAAGATGGAGGTGAAATAGCTGAACATTTGGAAACTACAGGTTGTCACTGGGAAATTACACTTCAGTTTTTAAAAAGCAGTAAGGACGAAGTTTTTCGAACTCACCTTTCCTCTGGGTACATACTTTCAAATATACTTATCTTTTCCTGAGCATCTAACCTACTTGTCCAACTTGCTCTTTCAAGGTAACCATATTTCATTAGCAATACCAATAAATAACCTCAAGTGACAGCAACTTCTAGATACAAAATTTTCCCTCTCCTCCTAAGTAATGATTTTAATCAAAGCTATGAATCAAGACATAGCCTTTTATATGCTAAAAATAATAGAACTAGCATTTTCAGTAGCAAGCTGACAACTCACAGAGGGTTGTGAACATTGGCTCACTAGCTCAGTTATGTCTCTCAGTGCCAATCATTTTATTCTTCTTCAGTGTAGCAGGGCCTTGGACAGACTTTTCCTTCTAATTATTTTTTTCTGTTTTGTGCATCAGTGGGTGACAGGCAAACCAACAACGTCATTGCCAAGTGACCTGACAGCCTTAAAAATCGTAAAAAGATCCTGCTTTTCAGAAGGTACTTTGAACATCTTTTCAGAGAAGTCAGTTGGATCAAAGTTACTTTTCAGGCCACCACTGCATCTTGGTCTTGGTTTATTTTTAAGGCATGTGAGGAATGTGAGTGTGTAGGATCTGGTCTTTAGGGTAAAACTAAAAACTAATTAAAATAACACACAGAAGTTCGATGAGAGGTTAAAAATGATCGCCCTATAGATTTTCTTTGGTCTGCATATTCTCACACATTTTTCTATGAGATGTGACCCTGAAGAGATAGGAGGGTTCCACACACAAAAATTACTTCTGGGTTTTCTTGAGAAAGTTGGCAGAATGAGCAGCCCTGGCCTTGGATCCTCTCACAACCCGGCCTGCCAGGCGCTGAGTAACTGAGGTAGGGCACCTGGGCTTCGGCTGGTGACACTGTGCCCCACCAGCGCTCCTCAGACCCTGCCTTTTTGCTACCTGTGTGGCCACTGTGACTTCAGAATGTGCAGCCCATTCGTGTAAGATCCGTGGACTCATGGGGCTGCAGAAGGAGCACGGTTTCTACCCAGCTTTATGCTGTGGACTTCCTAAACGAGAACAAATACAGGGCTGAATTTTCTGTCATAAAGATGACCCAGGGCTGGGACAAAATTAAAAAAAATATGATCCAGAAAAGAGATTTCAGACTATCATGGAACCCTGTTCAATTTAAAGTGGTCTTTCCTATCTTCCTTCTTTTGATGTTACCTTTCACTCTTTCTGTTGTGGTTTTAGGAATCCACCTTGTGTTTTGCCACTCAGGACTTGGTGGAAATGGAGTGATAACTGGCTAACAGATTAGGTTAGAGACACCTGCTGCTTTAAGGCTGTCTCTTAGCACAGCCACGGAGTGCAGTTGTGTAATGCTGGATAACAGCAGAGACACAGTAATATTCACACATGTAGATAACACCCTTAGGGATGTCAGCATCAAGTAGAAAGTTCTCCGTCTGTATTTTCACACTTACGTGGGTTGCTGAATGCAAGTTGTTATCTCTGCTCTTATTAAGAATTGCGGAGGGGAACTCGCTGTCCCTTGCTCCCTGTGGATTCTACTTTTGACCCCAGAGGCATGTGAGGTACGTGCAAGTGGACTTGTGATGCACGATGGGGCTCCTCCTTGGAGTCTACTGAAGGGCACGAACCTGTGGAGTTCCCCCCCAAAACTGAAGTCCAGCCGTGGGCTGCCTCCTTCCCTCTGCTAGCTGAGAAATGGAATATTTCAAAGGATCCACAGTACGTACATACACACATTTCACAGATTTCCAGGAGGATCTATATCCAACCATCACAGCAGCCACATCTCAGTCCAGGCATGCGGCCCTGGTGGGGTTACAGGTAGCCAGCCGCCTGGGCAGGCAGCCTTCCGTTCCCTCATCTGTGAAAGGGGAGAAGGAGGCCACACGGGTCATTCAGGTGATGTGAAGTTTATCACGGCCCACACATTTCCATCACGGCATCATGGCAATCCCTCTTCTGGATTTTTGCGGCATATGGTCCTGCGCTTGACATTGACAACATTAAAGACCAACAGTACTGGTTATTTATTTCTTTAGCTATTTCTTCATTCAGTGGTTGAGATACAAACCTTCAGCTGGGCCCAGTGGCCCATGCCTGTATGCCCAGCATTCTGGGAGGCTGAGGCAGGAGAACCACAAGTTCAAACCCAGCCTGAGCAACTTAGCAAGGCCCTGTCTTAAAATGAGAAAAAAAGAAGAGCTTTCCTTCTTGTTAATCCAGGAGAAATTGTTATCCTATGAAACTATTAGGTGATTATTTCAGCATAATTGTATTACAATAGTTGTGACCATGGAAACACATGTCCATGTGAAATGATTGCCAATGAAAGTGCTGATACATCTTCAGGCTTCGAGTTGCACCCAGTAACTCCTGTGGTTTTCCGGGCCGCTGGGGAGGGCTGGGGCTGAGGTCTGGCGCTGTGCTGCACTTCTGGTTCCTGCTCCTCACTGTGGTCCCCGGCAGGGTCAACCTTTTAAAGCTGCACAATGTGGGGGTTAAAAGTCCTGGGAAAGACACCTCCCCAAGCTCCCCAACCTGGCCTGGGCCACGGTCTGGTTTGTCTAAAGCCCCAGAGTGAGATGTTCGGCTTAGGAATCAGTTATGCCTTGGATGGCTTTTTTTTTTGGTACCGGGGATTGAACTCAGGACCTTGCGCTTGTGAGGCAGGTGCTGGAACCACTGAGCTAAATCTCTGGCCCTTTGGATGGCTTTTATTAAAAATTTACACAAGCAATCATACTTTCCGGATCTCTTCACATCTTGGACCCCCTCTCCTCTGTTTAATTTCATTTTCTAGGTCGGTGTAGCTCAGGGCCTGGACTCTGTCCCCAGCACCAAGGAGATGAAAACAGAATCATTGTCTTCGAGACCCAGGTGTACTGGGATTCGCTTCTAAGCCCGCCCTGCTTCTCCATCACCAAGTGCGTTCTCTGCTTATGTTATTTTTGCATAGGCAAAACGTTATTTCTCTGCGTTTTACTTCTGACCCTAGATGTGTGGGTGTTTTTTTCACACCAAAACTTCTCCAGTCCTCTGAGGGCCTCAGCCGGGTGGGGGTGCAGCAGTTCCATTCAGGGTGGCCCTGTTTTCCTGAAGTCAGCGTTAATCCCGCAGCCAAGCGGGGGCCTCAGTCCTGAAAGTCTGCCCCACATCGGTCGGACACCGGATTGCTGCCTGGGGCTTCCCGCGCCCTGCTCAGCTTCCGTGATCTAACTGTGGCTCCCGGAACCGGGGAATCCCTTCCTACGGCCGTCCACTTACTACAGAGGGTGACGGAGGAGGAAGAGCTATCAAGTGCAGAAGCCGGGTCCCCGAGGCGCTGGCCCAGCGTCTCTGCCTACGGCTGCTCCCAATCCTGCCCTGCACTTCGAGGGGCTCACACAGGCTTGGAGGATTAGTGACCCGGTGTCCAGGTCTTCCTCTCCCTCCCTTCGGGGGCGGTGGATGGGCGGAAACTTCAGAGCTTCTGGTCGTGGGCGGGGGTTTCTGGAGGGAGGCGGGAAGCCCAGCGAGAGCCACCTCCTCACAGCAAAGGATGCTGCCGCCTCCCTGGGAACTCCCGTCACGGGAGCCTGGGGTCAGGATGGCTGCGGTCCTTACTTCTTCAGGTTGAGCATCTTACCTTTCTTTCCTCACTGCTTTCTTCATCCCGGTCTCTTGTCTCCCAGTCTGGTCCACGGAAGGCCAGCGCCCAAGCCCCGCTGAATTCTTACTGGACTCCCTCGGAGCCCCTGTCAGCCTGGGCTCTGGGGGTCCACAGCCTCGCAATCAGGACCGAGGGCTGGGTCTGCAGCTGTCCACCCAACGGCACTCGGCAGCCCCCTCATTAGCACTCTTCGCGGGCCCAGCAGTGGGCTTCACGGTGCCGTTCTGACCCACGTCCGACTGCGCGTCCTCACGGTCGCCCCTCCCTCCCGGCGCTTCTCCCCTTCTGCTTTCCCACCTCGCCCGCCTCACGCATCTCACCTTCTCGGGTGTGGCTGAGGTCGGCCGGACCCGCCTTCCACGCCGCCCCCCAAGCGCGCTGCGTGTGGAGACAGCTCCAGCGGACACGGTGTTCTGTCACAACTCAGAGGCAGCAGGAAAGTCTTGTTTAACATCTTGTTACACTTGATTTAGTGCCGTTTGTCACACCTTTGCAAGGTTTCCAAATCTTAATGAATACAGGATTAGTTAACCTAGGCATGTTAGCTTCATGGCGTTTCAGGGTTGTTGCCTTCCTGAGACTTAGCTCGGCAAATACGATGTCCCCTCAGAAGAGCCGCCCCCCTCAGGAAGAGCTGTACCAGGCCCCTCTCCACAGCACCCTCCTGACCCTCAGACGTAGGTAAGCCCCTCAAGGTTAGTCTCACGAAGGATCTTTTTGGCGACAGAAATTTCTGTAATAGCTTATTTTTTTAAATATATATATATATATATATTGGTACATTTTAGGTATAAAATACATTTACATTTATCATTGAGTGTTTGTATCTGTACATGATGGATCTTGCTTTTTATTTTTTCCCCCATTACCTGTGCACCCATCACCCCCTCCACCCTTCCCTATTTACAGACTTTGATTCCATTTTTTTTTCTCATAATTTTTTCTTTCCCTTCTTCCCTTTCTCCTTTCCCTTCCACCATCCCCAAACCCTTGGACCTTTTCTTATTTCAAATTATCAATTATTCATTTTAATCATTTTAATCCTTATTTACACTTTCAGTTTCTCACTCTAGAGAAGCTATTCGGTATTTATACATGTGTGTCCTATTTATTTCACTTAAGAGTATGGCCTCGATGTGCATCCATTTAGCTATAAATGACTCTAATTTCTCATTCTTTATGGCTGAGTAGTACTCCATTTTATAAAAAAACCCACATCTTCTTTATCCAGTTTCCAGTCGATGGGGACTTGGGCTGTTTCCAAGCTTTAGCTTATAATAGCTTATTGATTACATTTCTTCTCTAAAATTCTTACCATGACTGTGGTAATGAACACACACACACACACACACACACACACACACACACACTCCCTACCACAGCATCAATGTGAGAATCGGGAAGGCTTCAGCTGCTGTGACGGCAGAGAGCCTTGGTAGACTAGGGCCACCCTCACCTTGTGGAAAAGCATTCTTGTATTCGCACCCCGCAAACGTTTCTGTGTCAGTCTCTAAATGACATTTTCATTACAGGCACAAAGGAGATGAGTCTCAGGAGCAGGTGGTGGAATTGAGGGCTGTGTTCATTGTAAGGCAAGGACTGTAAAAGCCACAACTCAACCCCAAGTAAATCTTTATTTACTCCTAGATTCTGCCCCCAGCCCCATTCATTCTGCCCATTCTGGATATTTCATGTAAGTAGAATCATACAGAATGCGGTCTATTATGATTGAATCTTTCCCAAGCTCTTCCATATTGTGGCATGCACTAGTAATTTGTTTCTTTTGTTGCCAAATACGTTCCAGGGTTGGAAGTATTGCAGTCATGTTTCCATTTATCAGCTCATGGGTATTTTATTTACTTCTGCCCAGTCTTTCGTGAATAAGGCTGAGGACACTGGTATAGAAGTGAGCATGTGTACATATGACTTCGTTTCTCATGACTGTGTAACTAACTGCAGCTGCTGGGTTGTATGATAACTCTACACTGCACATTTTGACAAATAGCCAAGCTGTTTTCCAAACAAATGGCTCTGCCATTTTACATTCTTCCCATCAACAGATGAGGATTCTAACTTCCCCACATCCTTGCCAATTCTTGTTATTCTCTGTCATTTAATTATAACCATCCTAGTGGGTATGACGTGTCACCTCATGAAGGTTTTGATTTGTATTTCCCTAACAACTGCTGATGTTGGGTGTCTTCCCATGTGCTCTCTGGCTATGTGTATATCTTCACTGGAGAAGTGTCTATGTGTATGCAAATCCTTTGCTCATGTTTTGTGTTACTTTTCCCTTTATTATTGGGTATAAAAGCTCCTTATATATTCTGGGTACACATACATTATCATACCTATGATTTGTAAATATTCTCTCCCTGTAGGTTGTCTTTTACTTTCTTGATGTCAGTTTGCCATATGAAACAATTTAATGATATAATATTATTTATTTTTGTTTGGCCACTTATGCTTATATTCTTCTTACGTAGACTTTATTCTCAGGCCATTTTTTGCTTCACAGTGACATCGACTTAAATTGATGCCAGCTGTGTGCCGGTCCGGGCCGGCAGCAGTGGTCTCTGTGCCACCCAGGAGCGGCCAGGGGCCCCCGGGGGGGGGGTCAGCAGTGGGCGGCTGAGAGCACCTCACGACTGCCGTGCACCTCACATGGATCATTTATATTCAGCGCATCAAAAATATTTGGTGGTGTGGCTGTCACTGAGTAAATCATAAATATTAAATGTCTATCTTGTCCTGTCCTTTTCCACGTTCAAGGACGCGTGCTGTCTTCCACGTTGGATGCTTCTCACTAACTTGTCTCTGTAAACTGGGTCTCATCCATTTTGTGTTTTCTTCTAGGGCGGAATGGAAACTCCTGCACCACACTTCATGGTTCGTACATATATCGTGTTTGCAATAGTACCTGACAACAGAAACGATGAATGCTCCGTTTATTGTTAAGAACGTTTTGCTGTCATAATCCTAGCTGTCTAAAGGTAAAGATTATCTGCTATCCTAGATCAGAATAAACACCTGATTGGAAAGTTTAACCCTAAGGTGACTTGGCCTTGACTTTGGTCTGAAATTGATAGTAAAATGCCAAGTCAATAACCCAGACCTCCTCACTGCTCATCTCATTAATACCCCCTCTCCCTGGCAGATTGGTGACCCCTACCAGGCTGCTGCTGGTTCCTCTCTCCGTTGACGCAGGCTTTTCCTCACTTGTTGTGACCGCTTGGAGAAGCTTGCTGCACAGGTCCATGAGACCTGAATGAAGCATCTTGTGAACCATGTGCCCAGGCCACAGCTGAGCACTAAGAGGACAAGGCCTGTGTAGTGAGCCGAGGCAAGACAGAAACAGACCCTACAGTGTGCTTGGAAAGACAAAAACTGTTCACTTTGTCTTCAGGGGCAAAGCGCACGTTCACACCTGAACATTACTGACTGCTTAGTCCCAAACAGGCTACTTCCTACCCATGCACACAGTTACACTGACACATCTAATATCATACATGTTTGCATGAGCAATTTGCTAAATAAACGATCGCATGCTGGCTTTCTCTTAGGACTGCCTGCTTTTGTTCTGGCCCCGAACTCGACTGTGTGCTGTGTGAAGACAGAAGGAACCATGAGAACTGCAGTGTTGTGATTTGGGCATACATAGTTCAGCTGTTTCCACTCAATGAAAATTAGTGACATTATTCCTATATTTCATTTATTAGGTTCTGCAAAAAAGTGCCAGCAACTGTGGTTCGAAGCAGCTGCCTGAGCCCTTGAACACCCATTTCACGCCAGGAGGTTCCCTTGGGGACCAGAGGCAGCTGGCAGTGGCACTGGTGAGGAGACTGAAAAGGAACATCCTGACTGGCTCAGAGGCCGGTGCTGCCAGCTGATTGCTCCTGACTTTCGGTGGTTCCTTCAGCTGCACCGTGTAGGATGGATTTCCTGAAGAGTCTGAAAGAGCTCAGAAACCTGCTAGTTCTCAAGCATAGCCGCTTACCGTCACATTTGACGAAGGGAGGCGACATTTATGTGTGCTTTGTTGAAGACTGGTGTGTGTTACTATTTGTAAGTACACCCAGTATTGATCGCTGATCGGAGATCTCACGGAGATCCACTGAAACTGCAGTTAGGAGAAGGCAGTGCCCAGTCCGACCCCAGTAAGGAAACTACCCAGAGCTTCTGAGGCCTCGGCCTGTCCTTCTGTTCTGCATGCGGAGTCACTGGATCTGGGTCAGGAAATGCACAGTACCAGATGGGATGTTAAGTAGAGCTGGCCTAACAAAGTAACACCATTTCCACCATCAGAGCAAAAGTAACATTGATTTACTAATCAATTGGAAATTACCCCTGGATGAAGGACAGAAAGAGGATTCCTGGGATCCTCTTTACTTAATTGGAAAATAAAGCTTATTATTATTATTATTATTATTATTATTATTTTATCATTACTATGACTTTGTTGGGCTTGATGTTGTCAATCACAAAATGCCTTTATAAACTATGGTTCCAGTTATAACTGCTGACATTACTGTTGCCTGAAATGCTCTTACACTAAAGTTCAAGGGAACCCCTAAATTTAACTAGGCTAATTTGAGATAGAAATGTCATTTGTATGAAAAAAGAAAAATATTGGTAAGTATTTCAATTAAGAGCAATTTTATATTCTTAAAATTACATAGTTGCATCTGGAATTTTGATAGGAAGGAAATATATTTTTCCTAATAGATAGGAAAAGTGATTTTTCAATTTGTTATGTCTTTAGTTTACTGTTTGCATTTGCTATTCTGATAATAAGACACAAACCAGGAAGTGCAGTGCCCTGCTGTGTGGGCAGTGGGGGAGTGTCTGGGTGGGCGTGACCGTGTAGAGTCCACTCTTCTGTTCCCGACACACACCTGTTAATCACGCACAAGGCCCCTGCTCTCTGACCCTTGTGGCCACCCGTGCTGCACGCTGGCTGCCATCCTCCTATCACTGGGAGCCTGGCTCCCCGGGAAGCAGTGGCACTGAATTTGGCAAAATGGTTGCTCCAAACCCAAAGTTCTCTTGTTGGGCTTTTGTGCTTTCCAAAGAGAAGACCATTGGTGCATTATGGGACAGCTTTATCTTTTCTTGCTTTTCCCAGTGAAAATTCAATTAAATAAAAAATGACTGTGTAAAATAAAGGAGTTATGTGAAATAATCTGAGGTGTGGAAATTGGAAAAAGAAATAGGATTTTAGGACACTGAGAAAAATATTGAGCTAATAATCTGAACCAAGAATATATACTTGAAAATAATGAACAGTTAGAGATACACAAAAGTATGTACTTCCTTAGAAGTAGCGAACGAAGGACAGAATCACAGTAGCCGAATGTGGGAAAAGACAGTGTAAGGAAGCAGCTGGTAATACATGGAAATAAAAGACATCAGACTGTAAATGGTGACAGCTGAAGTGTGCTGACTTTGCTCAGGTACTTAACTGCCTTCTGTCCCGATATCGGACGAGAAAAGCGAAACAGGGGCATTGTCTCTGCTTTAGTGGGGGACACAGGGGCACCGAGGGGCTGAGTTGGGGGTTTGGGCGCCCAGTCAGCAGATCAGGCAGGCCTGAGGGAGCCGAGTCTGAGCTCTGAAAGCAGACTAGGGGCCATGCGTGCTTTTGTCTCAGCAGTTATTCCAGATCTTCAGCCTGTCAAGGGGAGGCTATTACTTTAACTGGGTATCTTAGAAAGGGAAACTTTGAATAAGGTAGAGCAGTTTAGAAGGAGAGCAGAAAGGTATATCAATATATTCAGTTTCAGTGAAGACTAAATAATGGGTAGATGATATTCATGGAAACTGTAAACCTCTGATTCCTTGTTCCAGCCAACAATCTAAACCAGCAGTCTGGATCTACTGATTGTGTCATTTCCCATCACCAGGGCAGTGTACCACACACCTGCAACTGTAAGGAGAACAGGTTTACTTTGGCTCATGGTTTCAGAGGGTTCAGTTCACAGTCATCTGGCTCCAAGGCTGAAGTGGCATGGTGGAAGGGTCTGGCTAAGGGACAGCTGCTCAACCCATGGTGGCCTAGAAGCAGCGAGAATAGGGAGGGGTTGGGAACAAGAAGTCACCAATGACCACCTCCAACCAGACCCCACCTCCTGCAGCTCTGAATTTGCTCATGAATTAATCCAGTGATGAGTACAGTCCCCCCATGATCCAATCACCTTCTAGAAGGCCCACCCATGAACACGGGAGATTCTGGGGAGACATTATATCTAAACCTGATTTACAGAGGGTTAGCCTTGAACTAATCAGAGATTTTTAAAAGCCCTTTTCTAATAATGGGACTATAATTACTTGTGATTGTTCTATGTATTTCATGCTTTGGTGGTTCAATTTGGCTGTACATATATTAAATTTGGTTATAGAAAACTTAAAGCTGTCATTTGTTGAATATTTACTATGTGGCCACTAAGTACTTTTTAATTCTTCTTACTTCATGAGATTGATTTTTTAATTGACATGATAAACTCATCATAGTAGTTCTCATAATAAACTAAGACATAGAAACTGGGGCTCAGAGTAGCTACCTATGTGCCCAGCTACGCAGCTGATTAATGCTGAGTTGGGATCTGCATACAGGCCCATGAAGACCTCTTGACCACCCTCTTTCCTATTTTTATTTATTGATTTCACAACAGAATGTTATCAAAAGGGTCTCCACATCAGACTATTCCTAAAATGGTATGTGCAGTGCATCCCAAAAGAGTTGATTTTGGCCATTGCTATTTTTTGTTCATTCTGTAAGACAAGAAACTCTCCACATCGCCTTTTTTTTCTTTTCGGTACCTAGAATCGAACTCAGGGCCTCTCGCTCGCCAGGCAGGTGCCGTGCCGCTGAGCCACATCCTGGCCTGACACTGCCATTTGGATTGGTGTATTATTTTGAATTCCATCCTCACCCTCTGCCAGGCACACACAGAGTCTAAAACAATTACCAAAAACTAGTTAGTTCTCCACTTACAGAATCATTTCATTTCTTTTCTTTGGGAAAGCAATGTGATTTTTGATTCCTTTCTTCATACCGTGGAAAAATTCTTTTTCCTACTGAAGAGAAATGAAAATCTCTTATGATACGAGGCCTATGTAGAAGGTACTTGGTTCATAGAAGGCTATATTCTCTTGTTCATTTTAGCCACACCTTAAATTGCTTTTGCTCCCTCCTGGCTTGGATAAAGTAAGTTGTGTATACATTGAATTCTCACCTTGGTCCAAAGTAAAATAAATGGCATCTTCCAGCATCCGTAAGTGTCTGAAATGTGTCTGTTTACATAAGTTTATCCAGAGGAGCCCTTTAACCATATTTAGAGTGAGCGGGGTGGGGTGGGAGGGACTGGGACAGCCAACAAAGCATGCTGACCCAGCTTGTCACCAGTGACCTGTGAGGGGGAAGTAACGAACTGTGAGTAGCTGTCATCCTAACTCTTTCTGACAGTTTGCCTTTGGGCACATCTGTGTTAGCTGCATTGGAGAGAGGCCTTTGTTCTGCTCCCAGAGTGGCTTCCCGGGAGCTGAGGGGCTGCGAGTACTGTACTCTGCGCGGCCCTTCCTTCCTGGGGAGGCGAACAGCTGCCACCGCCGTGCTGACATTTGTCTTCCTGCCCCGAGCTGGCGGGTGCCTCCCTCTCTGAAAAGGGGCCAATCTTTAACAGTGCTTTGAGCTTTTTCAATCAAAATGCACGCCAATGTCAGGTGAGTTTGGCTACTCATAAAAAAGCAAGTTATAAAAGACATTTAATGTTATCAAAATTTTATATAGCTAAAGGTAGAGACCAGATGGAAAGGTGATTTGATGTTTCCATGTATCAAAATATTGACAGTTGTTCCTGAGGGTCTGCATTTGAGTTTCCAATTATTTTCTGTGTTTTAATAATTAAATATTATATTTGAAGTAGGGAAAGTCAATACAAGTTATGAAAAGCATTTTTAATATAGACAACACTCAATACATACTTCACTAGTGAGACTGGACTGAATTGGGAAAAATGGTGCTATATTTTATTTCATATTTTCCCACTGACAATTTTTAAAGAAACTTCTATCTGATAATCAAAACTTTAAAATTGCAGTATTTACATTTTAAAGTTAATCTAGTGCTTAAAAATATTATAATCATTAGGAGATGTAGTTTGATAAGAGGCGGGTGTGGCTGTGGTCTGGTTTCCTGAAGGACGACTACTATTCTGCCCTAAGGAGAGCAGAGCATTCTGAATGACGCATATCACACCCTCAGAGAATTATCCAAATTAAAATCAAAGTCTCATTTACAAAATATAATTCCTGAGTCAGTTTTAAAGCCTTATTTACATTTTTACAATTGCTGTAAAATCAGTCCTACTACTATAATTACGTCTGGCTATGATTGGCACAGAATAAATGCTGGCATCTGGCTTTCACTGTATTATGTTTACCATTCCAAGAGAATATGAATTCAAACTATATCACACTGGTCAATTTTTAAAAGGCATTTTCCCGCCTACTTAAAAGGAAGAAACGAGACTTGAAAGAAGTGACTTTTTTTCCTGTATTCAAGCTTTTTCTTTAGGAACAGACTGGAGATGCAGTAGCTAAAGGAGCTATTATAGTCTCTTGCTTGTCAAAGAAAGATAAATTAATAGTAATGAGGACTTCTCTAAGAAGACAATGGTCATGTCTATGTAATTATAAATTGTAAAAAACCAATTATTAAAAATTGAAAGAATCATCTTCTGATTTTCTTGAGTATTCAGTAGTATATGATTTATTACTCTATCAAGTAATTTATGTAGTTTTTCACATATTTGATAGTAATCTGCAACCATGTTATTTACTTTTAACTTTGTCTTCATTTTGTTCAGTAAATATCAGCATGATTTTTGTACAGATTATGCGTGAACAGGTCAGTTTTGATAGAATTTGGTCAGACTCTGTCTTTTAAGGAAAGTGGAAAATCCCACAGCTCTAATTCTTACTTCTAGAACTCTTTCTTACCAGTAAAAGGAAATGTTGACAGAATTTCCCTTGGTAGTCATTAAACCCAATTACACTTCCTAGGATTAAAAATCCCACATTATACAGCATTACTTTTCTTAGATATTGAAAATGTTCCGCTGTAAGAATTTGCCTGTAGCTCTTTTACATACTTTACCCAAGAGGATGGCATTACATCGAAGAACACGAAGTTACGTGCTCCAGAAATACGAGGGTCTAATTTGCTTTTATTATAAAAGTAAAATATCCTGAATTTGGCTGATGTCATTCCGTTTGGGTTTTTGTATATTTTAAAAATTAATCCCCATATGTTCTCTGTGAATTGTAATAAAGTGAACAAATGATATAATTGCACCTGCTTCTTTGAAACAAAGTCAAAAGCATGCATCCCAAAGGGTTCAGCTTATGTCTGTGTGCATTAATTCAGCAATCATCAAAGACTTTCAAGTAAACATTTTAGGGTTAATGTTTGTTCTCATTTTCAGCCATGAGTTGCCCAACTCTTCAACTAAGCTGCTTACTTCCCAGTTTGAGGAGCGGACTGTTTATCTTTCTATTCCGCTCGATGTGACCTATGGAACTGTTTAAGGGGTGGGTAGGAAGCTCTCCTCCTGCCTTCTTCCATCTTAAAAGTCCCACCAAGTGTCTCACACTGTAAAGTGAAGGTAGAAGGTAAGGGGGTTGGGAAGGGAGGACACAGGTGGTGGATCTGTCCGTAAGTGATCATACATGGGAGTGACCTACAGGCCAGCTCCATGTTTCTGTCTCTCTCTCTACTATTGGCCTCTCCCATGATCCGTCCCCCACTTAGTGGCCCAAGGGATCCTCTTGCACTTGTAAATCAAATAATGCAAGTTCTCAGCCCCGAGTCCTCCTGGGGCTTTCTGTTTCCTGCACAGTGAACCCAGCCAGGCTTCACCAATGCTGCCGCCTCCTTCAGCAGGCCCCTCAGCTCCTCATGATCATCCCTGTCTCCTCCCTTTCTCCTCTCCCCCAGTCATCCTGGCTCCTCTGCAGTTTCTCAGACTTGTCACCCATGCTCTCATCCTGTCACAACCTTTCCCTGCTCTAGTTTTCTTTAGGGTCCTTATTGTTACCTGTCGTACACATAGGTCTTTATTGCCTGAATCGCTCGGTTAGAAGGTTTGCTCCCTTCAGCAGGAATGTTGCCTAATTCACATCTATACCCCCAAGTCCAGATTATACCTGGTCCACGGTGGGTACTCCATACAAAGGTTTTAAATACTTGAACAAATAAAACACTCAATCTTATGGTTTAGCTCTAAAACGTTCCCCAAGTCTCATGTGCTGGGAAGTGGGTCGTGTGTGGAAAAGGAGGTCACTGGGGTTGTGAGCTAAACCGTGTGCTCTTGTCCCCTACTCTTCCCTTCTCTCTCTGCTTCTGGCCGCCATGACGTGGGCAGCGTTCCTGTGCCATGTCCTCCACTAAGCCTCCTCTGCCTTGGAGCCGGTCAACCACGGACTTAACCCACTGGAACTTTGAGGCAAAATAAACCTCTCTTCCTCTGAGAGTGTTGGGTATTTTGTCCCAGAGACAGGAAAGCTGAGTAATAAATACAATGAAGTAGTGTGATTAATGGGAATGAAACAGAGCGGGAAGCAAGTCTGATATCCATATCTACATTTCAAGATCCTCTGGTTTTCAACAACTGTCACCTTACGACTTCCTCGTATATCAATCCAAAACTGAGCCCAAGTACTATGATGGGTTGGTTTCTAACTGATTCCTGTTAGCAAACATCTGTTTCTTTCATCCTTTCCTAATGCAGAAATGTGTAGTGGGCATTTTCTGGCTTCTAAGCATTCCTGCAGCCTAGTTAATCACTGTGGGAATACAGTCCTGAAAAAATAGGTACAATTTCTGGACTTAGAGAGCTTCCCCACCAAACGTCGTGCGAAGGAGAGGTATTAAACACATCCTTAGATAGAGAGTGGTGATTGTCATTGAAGGGGGAACGTAGGCGTCCTCAGCCCTCCTCCCTGGTCCTGTGCCCCGCAAGTTCCACTCTGAGCATTTCACTCATTGACTCCGGATTCTTCAATGTTTCCTCTTGTTGACTAAATTCAGTGAAACCCTAACTGTCATACTCAACTGTACTCTAATCTCCTGTCTCAGAATCCCCTTGACTACATAGGCCTAGGCTAGTTATTCTCATGCTGGTTTGCTTAACCAAATGCTCTTCTTTCTTTCTTTTCTTTTCTTTTTCTACTTAAGATTTACTGTCTACATGGCCTATTTTCACTGATTTTTTTTCAGCCTTTTTTTCTTCTAATATGCATATTTAAGGGTATAAATTTATACCTAAGCATGGCTTTAGCTTCATTCCAAAAATTTTAACATGTTATATTTTCATTATTGTTTCATTATGATTTCCATTTTGGCGTATTCTTTGATTCTTGAGTAATTCGGAAGTATGTTTCTTAATTTCCAAATTATGAAACATTTATGGCTTGTACACGTACAATGATTTCTAGTTTAATTTCACTGTGATTGGAAAAAATTTTTGGTACAATTTCAACATTGTTATGATCTACACCTAAAATGTGCCTGAAAAGTCTCACTTGCTGGGAGGATGATTGACTTATGGGGGTGCTGTACTCATGAGTGTATGCAGCAGGCGAATGTGCCGTTAGGAGACAGGCCTGGTTGGAGGCAGTCACTGGAGTGTGAGCTGGAGAGGTGCATTCTTGCGCCTGGCTCTTCTCTTCCTTCTCTGCTTCCTGGCTGCTATGGGGTGAGCCACTCCCCTTCACCAGGCCCTTCTATCATGGCATTCCTGTCTTGGAGCCAGCTGACCATGGACTGAACCCACTGGAAACCATGAACCACATCGACTTCTCTTCATTTAAGTCGTGAGTGTTGGGTATTTTGTTCCTGTGACATGAAAGTGACTAAGGTATTGGTATTTGCTGATACTTGCTTTATGGCCCATCTAGTACATGAACACATATTTTTTTTTGGTATTGGGGATTGAACTTGGGTCCTTGTGCTGCCAGGCAAGTGGCGATGAACACTTTTTATAAGTAATTCATGTACACTTGCAAAGACCATGTGTCCTGCAGTTTGGAGGTGTGGTGCTCCAGACAGGCCAACTAGACTGAATTCGGCAGTTATGTTTTCAAATCTTGTGTATACTTACTGATACTTCGTCTGTTGTTACATCATTTACTCAAAGAGGTCCATTAAAACCTCCCTTTATAATTCTGGACTTGTCAATTTCTCCCTTTAGTTCATGGATTTTTCTTTTCTATAATAAGGGTATTTATTAAGCACATGCAAAAATTCTAGAATTCTTCTATCTTTCTGGTGAATTAGAATGCATTTTATTATACAATGTCTCTTTTTAACTTAAAGTTTACTTTGTCTATTATTAAATATAGTGACAGTGTTGGCATGATATATTTTTTGTATCATTTTGCTCTTAAATTTTATATTGAAGAAGTGTTTCATATGAAAGCATATTGTTTTTATTAACACAGTATGATAATCTGTGTCATTTAATAGAAGTAGCTAGTCCATTTACATACAATGTAAATACTGATGTTTAGATATTTAACTACTTCAGTATTACTATTTGATTTCTGTGGGTTCCACCTATTCTCTTTCTCTCCTTCCCTTCCCCCCTATACATCCCTCCCCCTCTCCCTCCCCCTCTCTCCCTCGTTTTGGATTTATCATCTATTTTCTATTATTTAATTTTTCCCTTCAATTACATTGGTTGCATTTTTTGGTAGTTCCTCTAGATGTTATAAATGCTTCCTTAACTTATTAATGTTTAATATAAATTAGTGTTTGCACCATTTTTCAGACACTGCAACTCAAACCCTATATAGGCCCTTTCTGTCTAAATGCATCTGTGTATTTTATTTCTTACGTATTTTAATTCCAATAGAACAATGTACTTATTAGAATTATCACTTCTTACAGTCAATATTCATTTGGAATTACCTATATTTTTACATCTTTAGTTGCTCTATCTTTCTTCCTCCTCTCTGGGCCCCCATGAATGATTTCCTGTGTGTAAAGAGCACCCTTTGAATTCCTTAACGTGTGGGTCTGCCAACCATGAGTTAGATATTCTATTCTTATATATCCATATTTTACTTTCATGTTTTCACTGGTATCAAATGCTAGGCTGTCATCCCCTCCACAGACTGAAGATCTCATTCCATGATCTTTGACTTCCTGTTTTTTTCCCTTGAGAAGTCCAGTGTTCCCCTTGCTGGTACTCCTTGGAAGGCAACATGCTGTTTTCCTCTGGCTGATATTAAGATGTTTTTCTTTGTCTTTGGTCTTCATTATGATTTCTTTTCAATATTTTTATTGATGTTGACTTTTTTTTGGTACCGGAGATCGAACTTGGGTCCTTGCACTTGCGCAGCAGGCGGCAAAACCACTGAGCTAAATCCCCGGCCCTGGTGTTGACTTTTGATGGATTGATTGATTTGTGTCTGTTGAGACAGAGGCTCACTATGCAGTCCAGACTGGCCTTGAACTCACAGTGATGTTCCTGGCTCAGCCTCTCAGAATGCTGGGATTATAGGTGTGAGCCACACACATGGCTCATTATTTTATGTTTATATTACTTCAGATTTTTAGAACTTGGATTTGTGTCTTAGTATGTTTTATCATTTTAGAATTTTCTCCACCATTGTTTCTTCAAATAATGCTTTGGGCTCATTTTTTTTCCTCTGGAAGAACAGTAATGATTTATAATGTTTTTAGCTAAGATGACCAAATGAAAAGCCTGAATTTGTTTTTTCTAACAGCAGTTTAGTCTCTCTCTTCAAACATAAGTCTTGTATGTATATTTTTATGTGTTTTTAACCGGGATACAGAGTTAACCAAACTATGACATATGCTATGTCTCAGAGTTATATTTATGTTTTAAAAACAGAAATAGCAAATATCCTTTGATGACAAATGTTTTCTATAAGTCTTTCTGTAAAATAAAGAATTTTGACTTGAAACAAGTTATTTAAGAATAATTATGTTGTAGTAATATAGCCATTTTAACTGTCCATTAATTTATTTGACTACAATGGGCTGACAGTCCACCTGCTTGGCCACCACTGTGTGCTAGAGTTTGCCTAGCTCGTGAGATGTCCTGCGATTGATCCCCAGCACCGGAAGAAACAAACCCTTCACAACACACAGTTCTTCATAGAGAAACTTTGACCGCACTCATGTGCTAACCTAGGCAGGCTCTCGACACAGAGGTTTTTGTTTTCTTAAAAAAAGATTATCTAGAGCCTCTGAAAGAAAGGTATTATTAGTACTAGACACAAAATATTTTCTAAATTTAGGGTAGTTCACGGTCCGTCTTTAAACAGTAGGCTACAAGGTAGATGCAAAATCAGTTTCTGGTTCTAACAGCAGACAGAGGTATTTAGCATATGACCAGTAAGGAATTTGAGGCTAAGCTACTCAGAAGCCTACCCTGAAATCTGTTTCCCCATAAGAGCAACAGAATAGAGTCAAATTCATTATGGTCTACTGGTATGTTGTAGCTTTCATTATTACAAGGCTAAACATAAATACACCTACTGTGTCTTTCCCATATCATGAATGCCCAACACTGAGGTTATTATTGTCCCAAACCACCAAGGACATCCTTGGGGGCCAGTCTCAGAGTTCTGCCCACTGCACAACTGCTCTGTGACTGGGGTGAGCTTAGATAATGCCTGGATTTGTCTTCTGATTGCAGAATTCCTCTTCTGGCCAACACAAACACAGATAGAAAGAGCACAGAAGGCAGCCTTTGTAGTACACACACACACACACACACACACACACACACACACACAGACACACAGACACACAGACACATGCTTGGCCACCTAATGCTGATGAGCTCGCCGACAGGGGCCTGGGCCAGGTGTTTCCTACCTGGCCGGGAGGAAGTGGCTCCGCTGGAACCACGCAGACTGTGACTGAGGGAGCCCTGCATCTGGACAGAATCAGCCTCAGGTTTCTGGAAGATGCTGCGGGACCCTAAACAGCATGAGAGGCAGCACCTGCAGTAGTTTCCTCATCCCCAGGAGGTGATTGGAGACGTTTGCTGTCTGTGGCTGTGTACAGATATTTCATCTCACTCATGCACCGCAATGAAGCCAATCATAGTAAGCTGAAAGGAAACTGGGTGGATATTTCAGTAATATCCAAAGTATGCTTTGGGGACCTTGGAGTTTTGCTTCTAAAAGTAAAGAAATGGAAGGCTTTGTCCAGTTCACAAAAGAAACTACATAAACTGGTCGCACATACTTGTAATCCCATCACTCTGGGAGGGTGAGGCAGGAGGGTCACAAGTTTGTCTTCATAGCACTTAGCACTGTCTAAAGTCTCTTGCTCGCTCAGTTTTTGGACATCCAATCTATGTACCCTTGGGAAGTTAAGCTGCATGAGGAGGAGGAGCAGTTTAACCCTTTACGTGGTAGTGCACACCCGGGACACTGCCCAGCACAAACTCTACAAACTCAAGATGGGTTGTTGTGCGCATCAATGATTAAAACTAATGACCCAAGCATAAATCCCTCTAAATATAAGATAGCTCACTATACTTTAAACAAAATGCCCACACATGATAGTGCTTCTGGCTTGGAAGACTTCACTGTTCTCCACTCTTTTTCTGTGAATACTTCTCATGGAAATGTCCTTGATTAGCCATGCGAATTTGGTATTTCTGGCCTGCATTCAAATATGTGGCTTTTGTCTTAGATCTTTAACATCCTAAATGCGCTGAGCATAGTAGAAGGGAGGCCTTTGCCCATGTGCACTTGAGGGGCCATGAAACCTTCGTGTCTGGCTGAGTCATGACTATGAGATAACTTTGTGTTTTTGAATCAGGACCTCTTAGAAACCCAAAAGAATTAATCTCTTAATTATTGATGATTTCACAAGGAACAGCTACCTACTGACTCAAAACCTGTCTTTGTTTTCCAGTAGAAAACCTGTGAGCTCTGTATTGCTGTTAGTCAGGATCATGTCTGAAGTCAGCGGCACATGTAAACCCTACACACTTCTAAGACTCTTCTGTGTGTTCTTTTGGAGAGAGGCACTTTCTGCCTGGTCTCACATTCAGCCCTGTAAAAGTTCTTTGAAGTAAGGACTGTTTTTACCATTTCTTTTTCTTTTGTATGAGAAAAATGATGTGCAGAGAACTTAACTAATGTTCTAGCGTCAACTAGTCACCTGAAGGTTTCAGCCCTAGCCAGGTAAGTTAAGTGATTTTCATGTTTGAAAGATATTTGCTATTTAGTAAATGTTCATCGCATCTTTTCTCAAGATGTAGGATTCTGCTGTGGCTGTTTTTATTTATTGTTCTTTATTTAAAGTTTTTTAAGGGTTTTTTTGGGTCTTTTTGAGACAAGGTCTCCTATGTAGCCCAGGCTGACCTCAAATTCATGGTCTTCCTGCCTCAGCCTCCTGAATGCTGGATTACAGGTGTGGAGCACTGAATCCTGCTAGTTTTTCAACTTTTATTACTTTCCCATCATATTGATTATTATTTTTCATGACATTGTCTATTAAATATATTGTTATTCATATATGTATATGTATATATATTCCCTTAAAAGAAAATTGTGACACACTTTATTTTGTTGTTCATTTTAAATTTTGAACTTAAAATCAAGACAAAGTAAAAAAACTCCTAATGTATAAAGTGTGGTAAAGACAAGGATTGAAAAATAATCATTGCTGGGTCAAATGGGACCTCTAGTCCTAGTTCTTCGAGGTATCTCCACACTGATTTCCACAGTGGTTGCACCAGTCTGCACTCCCACCAACTATGGAGAAGGGTTCCTTTCTCCCCACACCCCGCCAGCATTTGCTATTTGTTGATTTCTTGATAGCAGCCATTCTTTGTGGTGTGAGGTGGAATCTCAGTGTTGTTTTCATCTACATCTCTCGAATGATGAGTGATGTTGAACATTTTTTCACATATTTGTTTGCTGCTTTTACTTTGTCTGAGAAATGTCTGTTCATTTCAGATGCCCATTCTTGTATTGGGTCTTTGAATTGGGGGGGGGTCTGATTTTTTTCAATTCTTTATATATTCTAGATAGTAGTCTTTTGTCTGAGGTACAGCTGCTAAAGTTTTTTTCCCATATTGTAGGTTGTCTCTTAGCTCTGTTGGTGGTTTCTTTTGCAGTGCAGAAGCTTTTTAATAAGATGAAATCCCAGTTGTTGATTCTTTCTGCTAGTTCCCGTGCTGCTGAGGTTTTGTTCATGAAGTCTTTTCCTATGCCAATGTCTTCAAGAGTTCTGCCTAACTTGTCTTCCAGCAAGTTTAGTGTTTCTGTCTTAATATTTATATCTTTAATCCACTTCGATCTTAGTTTAGTGCACTCTGAAAAAAGAGATCGAAGAGGATACAAGAAAATGGAAAGACATCCCTTGCTCCTGAGTAGGAAGAACCAATATAGTGAAAATGGCCATGCTTCCAAAACTACTATATAGATTCAATGCAATGCCAATTGAAATTCCGACAATATACTTCACAGAACTAGAGAAAACAATCCAAAAATTCATTTGGAACCACAAGAAACCTAGAATAGCTAAAGCAATTCTAAGCAACAGAGACATGGCTGGGGGTATCACAATCCCCAACTTGAAACTATACTACAAAGCTACTGTGATAAAATCAGCATGGCACTGGCAAAGGAACAGACCTGAGGATCAGTGGAATAGATTAGAAGATGCAGAAACAACTCCAGACATGCTCAGCCACCTCATCTTTGACAAAGGAGCCAACCACCATCATTGGAGGAAAGATAGCCTATTTAATAAAGGGGGTTGGAAAAACTGGATTTCAACCTGCCAAAGATTAAAACTAGACCCATACCTATCACCATGCACTAAACTAAGATCAAAGTGGATTAATGATATAAATATTAAGACAGAAACACTAAACTTGCTGGAAGATAAGTTCCCAAAAGAATTAAAAGACTCATATCACAATGATATATGTGCACCCATGTTCATAGTGGCACAGTTTGTAATAGCTAAAGCTTGGAAGCAGCCCAAGTGCCCATCAACTGGAAACTGGATAAAGAAAATGTGGTTTTTTTTATAAAATGGAGTACTACTCAGCCATAAAGAATGAAAAACTAGAGTCATTTATAGCTAAATGGATGCATATCGAGACCATCCTCTTAAGTGAAATAAATAGGACACACATGTGTAAATACCGAATAGTTTCTCTAGTGTGAGAAACTGATAGTGTAAACAAGGGTTAAAATGATTAAAATGAATAACTGATAATTTGAAATAGGAAAAAAGTCCAAAGACGAAGGAGTGAAGGGAGGGGAAGGGGAAAGGAAAAGAGGGAAAGGAAAAACTATGAGAAAAGAAAAAAAAATGGAAATGAAATCTATGTAAATAGGGAAGGGTGGAGGGGGTGAAGGGCGCACAGGCAATGGGGAAAAAAATAAGAACTAAGATACATCATGTACAGGTACAAGCACTGAATGATAAATGTAAACATATTGTGTACCTTAAAATGTACCAATAAAAACTAAAAAAAACAAAAAAACAATTATTGTTTAGCATTTTATCATACTCATTTTATTATGTAACTAGATATCTGCAGAAAGCACAAGCACTGACTATAAGGTTGATTAGATACCAACATTGGAAAGTTAACCACTCAGATTATGAAATTAGAATTTAGGAAGATATTTGCCACCATGATACATGGAAAACATTTCTTTCGTAAGTCTTACATTTTTTCATTTTGAGCTGGTAAAGTTGGTTATCCCTCCCTCCCTCCCTCTCTCTCTCTCTGTCCTCTCCCTTCCCCTTCCTTGCCAAGATCCCTTTTCAGGCGCATGGGAAGGAGATGCCTCCCTCAACAGTGTGTTCCCTGGGGAAGGAAGGGCCCGTGGTTTTGTTTTTTTTTTGAGCACAATAGCATTTATTAGTGAATATTAAAAATAAATTTATCATTTTTACTTGCTTTTCCCTAACTTTGACTACATGAATGTTTTTGTAACCTTGAGTTCCTTAAAAATTCCTGACTATACCAGCTCCTACCATGACTGAGGGAGGTTTGTCTCTCCCACAGGGAAATAAACTTCTGTCCTTGGAGATCCTGAACAACTAGACCCCGAGGAACTTCAAAAACAGGTGCCTGCATTAGGATGGGGAAGTGCGGAGCTCTGAAAGGTGACGCAGTGTGAGTTAGCCCCGAGGCAGTGGCACAAGCACAGGGAGCCTGCAGAGAGGCCAGAGAGAAACAGGTCAAACAAAATAATTTTGGGTGACTCCCTCCCCCAGAAATTGGATGCCAAGTCCAGACTCAGCCTACAGTGTGCTTCACTGGTCAGCGTCCCCGTCAGGTGTCCCTCTTAGGCATGGACAAATGATCCTGGTCCCAGACTGGCCCGGTGTTTGGCCTGTTTTTCAAGGATTTGGCAGAAATCAATAAACATAGAAGCATGCATGAAAAGTTGAAATTATGCCAAAGAATCAGACACATGTTTTCAACTTATTTAAAATATGTAGTAAGTCATCAAAAGAACCATACTGCTGAAAAACATGAAGAAAAAGAAAAAAGAAAAATACTCTTTGGGTGTCTAAAAGCTTAGCTCTGACGTGTGCACTTTCATTCACCGACTGAACCCTCAGTTCTCTGTTGTTCTAAAAATCACTAAAGCCATGATGATTTTAAAACCAGGATGAATAGTGAGAAACGCTGCTTGGCACCTGGAGAGATCAAAGTCCAAATTAAAGATCATCTTTATTAGGGGAAGATGCAAGCAATTCCTCTCATTAGTGGAGAATGTTAGCTCACAAAGGGAAGAAAAACAAACAAAGGTTAAGTTCTTAATGAGCACATCTGGGAAGTGGTTGTGGACACAATAGAGGTGAGAGGACCGGAGGACTCCTGGAAAGAGCAAAATTGAGAAGCCAGTGGGCTCGGGAGTGTGACTGTGGATCTGTGAAATAATCCACAGCAACTTTCATTAGGTTCTGGGACGATTCAAGCTCTGCTTTCTTGGCGTGGCCAGTCTGGGGACACCCAGGAACTGGTTTTGAACTTGCATTTTCTAGTCCTGGGTTCAGGGCCCAGACGAGGATGAGCCTGGAATTGAGCTGCCCAGTGCCTCCTCCTCTCCTTCCTGGGTCGTGCAGGGGCCCTGGTCAGTTTGCCTCAGTCCCAGTCCTGGCTCAGCACTCAGTGGATGAAGGACCCTGGGCCAGGGACTGACCTCCTGTGTGGGTTTCCGCGTCTGGTGGTGGTGACATGATCAGATCCAATCATGACCAGACAGTGCCTGGCCACACAGGAGCGCACAGGACATGGCTCTTCTGCTAAAATTTAAGAAGCAGAAAGCAAACCCTTTATAATTTTAAGGTAGTTACATAAACTAAGGATTCAGGAGTACAACCTTCCTATGGCCTCTGTACTACTTTGGTTATTTGTGTACTGCACATCATGCAGTTTTAAATAATATATGTTGATTGTATTTTAGATTCCTTGTTTCACTAAGTACTCATAAAGCATGTATATTGTGTTTGTGGATTGTATTATTTTCTTGTGAGTTTAAATCAGGAGTCAAGTGGGAAAGACACTCCTATAATTTGCTTTGTTTTTGTTTTTGTTTTTGCTTTTATTTTGTGAGGCAGGGTCTTTCTACATAGCCCAGCCTGGCCTTGAACTTGCAGTGATCCTCCTGCCTCAGCCTCCTGGGTGCTGGGATTACAGGCGTGCACCACCACACCCAGCTTTATAATTTGGTTTTTGTCGTGTTTGCCACAGAAGCTAGGCAGGGCAAGTCTCAGTGATGGGCTGCGGCAAACGACAGTGATAATATTGATGACTGTCTCTCAGCAACGGGCAGAAGAACAAGCCCCATTCTATGTGAACTGAGAACAATGAGTAGTGAACATAAATGGAATACTGTGAATAATTCTTGCCGTTGTCAAATGTGGAATAAATAATCATTCAGTCGACGCGTGCATGTTCAGCACACGCCTGTCACTTGCCGGCTACTCCGTTAGGTGCAGGGAATAAAAGCTAAGCCTCCAGGGAACGTGCAGTTTGTCAGGTGAAACATTCAGTTTCTGTGGACCACAGCAATTCCAAAGTGGCTGCTTAAAATAGAGCTGATTATCGCAGGAAAGAAGGAATTGCTATAGATGTAACAGGGCCCGGTGCACTTCGGGGAGGCAGGAGCTGATCTGCCGGAAGTTCTCAGTGGCCAAAGGAAGCTCAGTGGAGTGAGTGAAACATCAGCCCCAAACTAAGTGTTTATGAACCTATGCTGGTAGAAACACATGCTCAGATAAGGGAGTTTCTGAGGGCCAGAGGAACCAGCTCTTCCTCCGGAGACGCTGCAGTGAGGCAGAAGGAATGAAGGACGCCGAGAACTCTCCCCAGACCCTCGAGCAGTGAGCACCACAGGCAGGATCCATCAGGGGAAGCTTCGGGAAATCTAGAGATTTCCAAATAAATCCCCACACATGTGTTCATTGCAGAGGAACGTGAGGTTTTACAGTGGAGGAATCCAGACGGGCAGTAGCGTAACCGCGCGAGTTACTGTGAGCAGGCGTGAAGTGTGGAACCAAGGCCTCCTGGAAAGGTCTCCCGAGAAGGGCAGACTTATGGGGTGGTCTGCCTGAAATCATAGCCTCAGTGTACGGATGAGAAACATCAGGCAAACACGAACTGGGGGTGCTCTGCTGATTAGTTTCCTGGAGAAATGTTAAAGGCAGGGATACAAGGACCATCTGAACCTCGTGGATGGAGGCCCCCAAGGTGAGGCATTAAGTGGACGCCACGTGCTGCAGAGTCTGAGAGGCTGCTGTGTCTGCAGGATGCATGCAGCCTGTGATGCTGTCCTGGACGGGAGACTCACAGCTTAAAGTGGTGCTTAACCGAGACCTCAAGTAATTAAGGGCCATTCTCAGCTGAGAGAATTCCTCAGGATTTGAATTCGGAATAGATGTTAAGTGACATGAAAATAGAAACAAAGGTAAATGTTTGTGAAAGGTACGCATCTCCTGATGCACCCTCTCAGTTGGCAGAACTTCCTTTGGTAGAGGTTTAAATGTTTCTTCTCCGCCCTGCAGAGATCTCTTTGAGCCGGCTTTGTGGAATGGGCAATTTTTGTGCCTGTAATTAACAGGCAGTGTACAATCTCCTGCATAAATCATCCCTGCAGCAATTAGCTCGTTTACCACAGTGCCCTGGAGATGAGGACACCCCTCCTGAAACAGCTGGGCTGGAGTCCGGGGAAGGGCCCTGTCCCTTTTGATGGGGGCTCGGCCACCCCGCCAGGTGTGCCTTCTTTCAGCAGGGTCAGGGGAGGAACAGGAGCTGCTACCTTTTAAAATAGAAGGAAGACGGCTAAATTGTAGGCCCTGACTATGCTGATTGCCCCACAAGCAGTTTAGGTTTGTTTTATTCTCCTATAAGCTCTTTACACTCCACTTTATTAAAGTAATTAAAATAAGAAAAAGAAAAGAAAACTGATCCCAAACTTCAAACCCCACTCTCCTCTTTCAGTGGGATAAAGAAAGCTCTTTTCTAATTATAGGAAAGGTATTAGAACAAATCTACTTAATCCATTTGCTGTTTGTATGGCTCTTATTTGTTGTCCTAATTACACCTTCCTGTTTTATTTTTTATTTGTACTCAGTGTTTTTCCCTACAAAATATTTTATTTGTTTCTCTAAGGCATACTTATGCTGTAGCAGTCTGAAGGCTTATTTATTCATTTTGTTTCTTGATTATAAAATTATGGCTTCCTTTCATAACACTCTCTGTAAACAGATTTGAATAAAAAACATTAGGGAAGAGCATATTCCTATAAGACATGGCTAGTGAGTTAAAGTGAAAATGTACCACATCACATAATCTTTGTCCTTCAAATGTTGACAGAAACTAGCGACTTTGCCTTGAATCCTTGCAAAGGACACAGTTTCTGATCATTATTCTAGCAGTACTTCGTGGGAGTCCGTTCAGATCCCTGCTCTGCGTGAACCTGTGAGCCTCATGTATTCTGTGGACGTAGAAATCAATCGCAGGTGGTGGACTCAGCGAGCCAAGTGTCACATGATGCAGCGTCATGTGTGTGGGACCCAGGCACTCGGGCGGCTAAGGAAGTGTGGACCACAGCAGGCTGCTCTTCACAGCACTGCATTTGCATGCAGTGGCATCATTGTGTCCGTCGACTTAACCAAGGAAAATGCCATTTACAGAATTTCAGACACTCTAAATACCTCACTACCTTTGTGATGCAAGATCTCGAAAGTGGTTTTGCCCATAATTGACATTAAAGAAAAATACAATGGCCATTTTAGAGTTAAACCTCTACAGTATGAATTTTATTTATTTATTTATTTCTAGATTCAGTTTATTATTGTGACACAGATTGAGGCTGAACACTTACTTAAGGGAAACTTACATTTTATAAGAATCTAATAAGAATGTGGTGATCAGTAAAATTAATTTCACAATATTGCATGTTTTTTTGGTAGTGGTCAAATGAGACATGTGGCTGATATGTGGATGACATGTGGATCTGTGGGATGGACATAGAAAAATCTGTGCTCCTTTTCCACAAAAGTGATTTCATAGGATACATTTTCAGGATTTAAAACAATTCTTGTCAGGTCATATTACCACTATAAAGAAGCTAAAGTCATCATGATGAATCTTTTAGTAAAAGTATAGTAATATGTAAAATAAGAAGGTACTAGCTCAGTGAATTTCATGCATATATGTAACGGTTTGATAACAGATATTTTGACATTGCCAAGTCAGGAGTTTCTTAAAAAGTCTAGCCATAGCAACTTGAGACTGTAATGAGAGCGCAGTGTTTGGATCTGTCCTTTACGAAGAAAACATTCAATTCTACCATTCGCCAACTTCTGGGAGGTGCAAAAGTCACAACCTCCGAGTCCCCGCCTTCCCTTTCCGCTTCTTCTAGCCCTGGCCCGCAAGCCTTGTTCATCATTCAGAATTCCCTCACGGGGAGCTGCCCGCGTGGCCCCTGAATTTGCAAGACTGCCCAAAAGACTGAAAACAATTCTGCAAGCCTTGTGATGCGTCCCCTAAGACCTCTAAGCGCCCATAACCTGCCCTCCTACCCGGGGGCGCAGGTGTTATAATTTTGTTTTCCTTAAGCTTTATAAGAACTCAGATAAAAATAGCTGAGGCCAAGCCTGGTTTCCTGTGTTTTGTAGGCGCAGAAGGGGAGGGGGCGGTTTCTGGATTTGTTTTTTTGCTTCTCCTGGGAAATACAACTCTGCGTCCTGGCCAGTAATGTTCAGTAATAAGCCGGCCCTCAAATACCAATAGGATGATGTGTGCTTGATGAAAGTTAAATGTCCCTAAATCCTATGAATTGATCCGCGGGAGGTGTTTTCCGCCTGAGTGCCGGCGTCACCCAGGCAGACATCCGCGGAGCCGAGGAGGTCAGGGCGCTGGAGGAGGAGTGGGCCCGGCCGGCCGCGGCTGCTGACAGCGCCTGCTTGTGTGGGGAAGTGAAGCGCGCTCCATGCTCAGTGGCATTTCCAAATGCAGCTCAGCTGGGGGCCCAGCTTATTGCATCAGTGGTGTACACCGGGCGAAAAAGGAAATACATAATTTTGTCAAAGTAGTAGATCACAATCTACCAGCCGTCCCTCCCCCTTCAAAATCATCAGCCCCGCACACTAATAGCTCTAATAGACACGGACGCGATGCATATTTCAGACACAGCAGTATTTCTAATGCATATGTGAGCGCGCCCTTAATTCATGTCTACCAACTGCGTGGTGCCCTTCTTTTGCGTAATGTCATCATCCTAATGGTGTTTCTATTATACTCAAAGGTAGCAAATGAGGCTTATTGCAGGAAGGTAATTGATTTTCACTGAGTGAAAATGTAAATAGCCATAAGAAATCCTATGAAAGACAAGCAGTTCAAAATTGCCAGAAAAAAAAAAGATTGGTGTACATGACTCATTGGCCCAAGTAGAGAAAATGTTTCTTTTTTCAAGTCCATACCCACAGTAACTATTTCACATCATTTTATTTCAAATTGAAGTAAAAACTGGGGAATTTTGACTATCTTGCTTTTAGCAATTTAACTGTGTGGATTATAGAAATTATCACGTTATGTGAAAGGGGACTTCTTTTTGCAACAGGAACTATGTAAATAAAATTCCTTTTATGGATGTGAACAATTTTTCTTTCACCTTTCTCTGAAAAAGTATAGTGTCAGTATTGAAAATACATTTCTTTATGTAAGCCAAAATCTTGTTGAGAGTTAACATAAATATTGGCCCTGTATTTATAAACAAAAAGCAAAGCTCCAAATGTATTTTATTGTTATAAAGAAGGATTAGATAGAAGCACCGGGCTTAAGATTGGATTTGATATGGAGACACTTGTGGCCAATATTTTTTCAGCAAGTACCAGAATACTGAAAGTTTATACACGAATTGAGATGTCAGAGAATAGCAAATAAAGAATGTGCTTGCTAGAAAATGCTATTTTTAAAAAGCAAAGATATAATAATGAGCCCATACAACTTTGTTCCTTCTACAAGTGGAATACAGGTGTCCATACTCTACTACCTACCTCGTCATTACTGTATTGTGAATCTAAAAGATACTTTTCTATGAAGAACCACTAAACAGCAAAGTGACATTTTAAGCAAAAAGTCTGCTTCCTGTTTGAATTCTTTGCAATAGTATATAAAAAATAGACTGTATATGTTTTTTCTTTTTCCTCTACCCCTTTTTGCTCATGATTTGTAAAGGGCTTTTATTTCAGGAGTTATAAAATATACAATGAGAATGACTTTGAGTTCTTTCCTTAGGCGGTCACTTGACTTAAAAAGGAAGATATTATTGCTGTTGACTTTTGGTTGGCAGATAGATTTGAAAAGTCTTATCCTACAGGACAATAGGAAATGAAACAGGAAAAGAATCCAAGTTCCTTCTCTCTGAAGGAAGTTCAGAGACAGCAATTCTTTCATCTTCTGTATGGTCAGATGTAAAAATCTGTACCCTCTGTCTCATTCTTTATAATGTAGTGTTTGGCTAGAGGCAGGCCTGACTTAGCTTAGTTCAAATGGGGTAAACAGAAAGCATGCTACTTATTACACAGTGCTGTGAACAAAATATACTCATTAATATTAATTAGTCTCCAACCAAGCCCTTTAGTTTGCTATAGTTTCTGATTCAGATGGGCAGGACTCCCCAGTGATACAGAGATATTGTAATCACATCTAGAACCATGTATAACGATTCCATTTCATAGAAAGCCTGTGCTCAAGATAAGAAATTCAACTTTACAGAGAAAGCAAAACCTTGAACCTTTATTTCATTAGAAAGAAAACATCAAATAGATTTATCACAGTGTGACTTTGCTGTTTCCCCATTCTAAATTTGTTAGTTCATTTAAAAGCCTTGGCCTTTGTTACTTTCTCTCTGAGTTTAACTCCCCCGATTTAGCATGCTGTAAGTAAATAATGAAAACAAGAGTGGTTTAAAGGCTACTAAATAATTACTACATTCAGATATGAAATTGCAGTAAAAATGGTGGACAGGGCATGAGCCACTCTATTTATTGTGGCTGATATTTAGTGCAGTGAGCAGAATTGTAAATGTTTCTGGCAAATATGGGTCCAAATATTTCAAGAAGTACTTGTTACTGATGACTTTCAACTTTTAAGAACTATAGGATCAAGGAAACATTGGACTACCAGAAAAAATATGTGGATAACATGCAACAATGTTTGTGTTATTAAAGCAATCTCATGGTTTTGTGTGTTGGCCTTAAGAACATTTATTTTTGTTTTATTTTGAGAAGGTTGTAGGAACTAAGTTACTTTAACATGTTTTATCTGTACTGAAAAAGACAGCTTTGTTATATATCATTTACAGAGTCCAAAAATCTAAGACAGTGGCTATTTTATTTCATAGAATACAGCTCACTGTGATATTGATCCTTATACTAATTTCTTGCTTCTGATTATGAGGAAGTAGACAATGATGTCTCCTCGATATGCCTTTCCAAATCTCATACATAATCGTGGGTGCAATTTTCTCTAAGACTGCAATGAGAATACCGGTGGCAGTATCTGACTATGGTTCAGTCCCAAATCCCAGAAACTTTAATTCGAGTGCATTGTGGGCATATAAAATGTGAGTTCCAATGCTTTTAAGAAGTCATGCCATTTTGTCGTTTGACACTAATTTCCAACCCAGCATGCTTTAGCAGTGACTGAAATTAGTTCCAAGTGAATTACAGCTGAGCTATTTTCTACCATCTTTAAGAAGTTTCTTATGCCAACTGAGTCAAGAGAGGTTTTAGACATTTGCTGAGCATGTATTATGGGTTTCATCAGTGTAGACAATCAAGTGTCCTGACCTCACACACACACACACACACACACACACACACCCCTAAGGTGCTAATGAATTATTTTTTTGCTGATATTGTAGCATTTAAATTGCCAATTAAATGCTTAACAGCAGAGAAGAGCATTATTTGCAATTCTTAGCTTTTTACCCAAGCCATCAACAAGTGTTATCTCTGCAGGGTTGATGAAATGCAAACCGAGTCATTGGAAATAGGACTAAAATCATTTCCCTCACAACAGTAAAGAGTTTCATTACATATATCATTTATGTGCCAAATTTCACATACTGTCCACTGGGATATATATCAAAACTCAGCTTTTGTGTCCGTAATACTCAGTGGAAACTTGAATTTTTATGAGACTTGGAGACAGAGTATTTAGGTAATGTGGCTGTGAAGAGAAATCATTTGGCCCTGAGGGAGTGCATTTCTGGGTTTTGAAATTGGAATGTAAGCACACGAAGAATACCTTCTAAGGACGAATTAAATCCTTCAAACAAAAAGGATTCATGATGGATAAAGATTGGATTTGACCTTCATATTTATACAGCTTAGAAATGTGTTGGTTTAGTTAGTATTCATTTAAAGTAACTTACAAAGCATAAACTCAGATTGAGTTCACTGAATTTGACAGGTTAAGATCCAAGCGATAGTCAAATGTACAGAACTGAATTACTGTAGAGAAGTTCACAGTCAGGGTTGCTGGGGTTTAAAGATAAAACATAATAAAAATTATAGCAAATAATCTAAGAAACTTTTGATACAACTTTTTCTTGGGTAATGTTTTCCCATCAAAAAAGCTAGAGTCTCATCATTTTGTGAAAAGTTCAACATTTATACATGAAGGTAGTCTTCTTCCAACGCCAAAACCTTCCATGCTGATAATTTTCGTGCTCTAAAACTATAGCAATAAAGTGGTTGAAGTAAATAAATAAGTAATAAAAGCACATCAAAGTAGTTATGACGAGACAGCCAGATGGCAGAGAATTGCAGCACTTGCTATAATTTTATCAAAATTACTATTGTCATGGCATGTTAGTTTTCATAAGAATTTGTACATTCACTGATCTCATACAGACAAATTAATTTCAGGTTCTCTCATGTGTAGTCACATAACAGCTATACTTGAGCATGCACAAAAGAAAATTAAATAATCATAGGCACATAAACTTGAAAAGCAGCACAATATCTTGAGTTTACCATTCCATAACGTCTTGGGATCAGCGTGCTCTTCTGATGCGTTAGACTCAAATTGATCTACATTCTGTGTCCTCTGCAATGTTTAGCTTTTATTCTACCAAGGTAGCATGTCATGCATTCTATTAGTGAAGAGTTGTTACAGCAGTAATATTGTAATTCCT
Organism: Heterocephalus glaber; assembly: GCF_053883595.1. Classification (NCBI taxonomy): domain Eukaryota; kingdom Metazoa; phylum Chordata; class Mammalia; order Rodentia; family Bathyergidae; genus Heterocephalus; species Heterocephalus glaber. The sequence continues at coordinate 2,343,426 of NW_028258293.1, forward strand.
ACATTTATGGCCTCTCTTCTCGTCTCATTCTTTTATCTCTAAAAGAATCACAGAGCTTTTTATGCTTCCCTTTAAAGATAAATACAGATATGAATACTTGATGATTAATGAGTTTAAATGATACTTGAATTAAGAATGTTTATTACAGGTTTTACATGTTCTTTCTCCTTCGTCAAGAATCATGAAAAAAACACCTTGCACGTTTTGCCTGATTCTGCTGCTCCTATCTAGACAGTAAGCTCCAATTCTAAAGACTTCTGTCTAAAGTCATTTATGTCACTGTTCATCCCACAGCCCAAGTTCTTCCTAGCTCACCGGGTCTCTGCATACTTAAGATCTGGCCACACATTCAAACAGACTGAGCCTCAGTTTTGTCTCTGACATGGATGTTCACTTGCTATAGTTCCTGTAGAAAGTCAGTCACAATGAAAACTAAATGTTTGTTCAGGTTTTATTTATTTTGGTTTTTTTGAGATGGGGAGGGTCTTGCTACATAGTTCAGGCTGATCTTGAAATCACTGTGTAGTCCTGGCTGGCTTCAAACCCACTGCGATCCTCCTGCCTCAGCCTCCCAGAGTGCTGGGGTCACACCATGCACCATCACACCCAGTTTAGCACTTGTTCTGTTGTCATCTCAGGATGTGAGTTGAGGGCATGGACATCTTTCTCACCTTTGGAGAAAGCTGTATGTGCCAAGAGTGTCCAGGAAGAAAAGCTCTGTGATAATCTTCAATGCAACTTTTTTCTCTTTGAGATATTGATCACGTTAGTTCTCAAACACAGTGGTTGGCATTATTATAGATGACATAGTTCATATTCAGAATATTGAAGCCCTGCACATGGTAAAATGCCTCCGACTTAATTACTAAGTTGTAGCTTCAAAACAAAGTGAAATGCTTTAAGCAGACAAAATATTTCTTGCTGCATGATTACAGCTAACGAACATTTGGAAGTGAGGTATCTGACCACGAGGGCATTGATAAATGAGTTACATTTCATCCTATGATGGATATTGTAAAATATGGAACACCTTTCCCAAAGCATGTTCAATAGGTTAGAGCTTGCTTATCAACTTAGTATCATTTAAATTGGTCATAGAACACAAGGCATATACATCAACTCCATACAGAATGAAAACTTGCCATGTTCCAAGGTGGTTGTCTGTGGGTGCAGGGCTGAGAGGTTCTTGACTCCTTCCTTACAGTGTTTTCTGTATTTTACAATGAGCATGTGATTTTCCATAATATACGAAGAAAGAACAAGTGCAAAACAAATAAGGTTAAATATCATGCACACAGTTCCAACTCATTGTTCTTTTTGTTTTTGAATACCATGTATTGTACCTTCTATACTGCAATGGTGAATCTGATATCTTTATTCCATGATGCTGTGGCCTTAGTTGAGGGACTGTATCCTGTAGGTCCTAACATAAAACCTATAGGTAGTAATAGTTGCTTACCACATTTTTACTGAGTAGATGTATCATATCCCATAGGAATATGTATTTTTGCAATCATGTGCCTTCTACCTGTATTCTTTTTTTATTTACCACTGATGCATAATGCTTTTATATGAGTAAACACAATGACAATTTTAATAGTTATAACATTCTATGGGATTAAAACATATTAAATTATTATCCTAGAGAGAGATATTCAGGTCATCTCCCATTCTTTCATTATGGACAGGATTCCAGTGAATGTTCCTTCATGCTAGTTTTAATTTCTTAGGATACATTCCAAAAACTTTACTCATTTTTCAAAAGTGATGACCATCTTGATAGCATACCAGATTGTATTACTGTTTTGAATGAGATTGAACCCATTGTAATACAGTACATGCAGCAATAAGAGAACCTAATAATTTTCTTTCCAAATTCATCTGAAGTGAGCTTTAACTTTATCCTTTTGTTACACTCAGTATTTAAAAAAAAATTGCTCCAATTTGCATTTATTTTATTCAATTTCACATGGATCTGTTTTCTCAGTTTTTTAAACACGAGTTATCCATTTATATCCTGTGCCTATTTGGAGTTTTCAAAGTAAAAACAATTCAAATGGAGAAATTATACATTACAACTAACCTTTGTATATTATATTTAATACAAACAATTTTCCAGTATGCTATTTAATTTTACTATTTTCCAATACACAAGAGCTTTTACACCAGGACAGTATACTGCGCGGACTTTTCCCCAACGGTCAGAATGAGCCGCGCGTCCCAGGCAGCCGTGAGGCGCTGCTCAGCCCTGGGTCCTGGGTGTGATCCTTGTCAGGAGGTGTGCAGCGACGCTCCCCAGTGGGGCTTCAGGCCAGGATCTCCCTCACTGCACTCCTAAGCCTGCTCCTCCTTGTCCTGCCACAAGCCTTTGGCTGCCCTCGTGGACGGAGCCAGCAGCAGTGAGCAACTCGCTGCCGGGGACTCCCAGGCGCCCGTCACGGACGTCCGCAGACTTCGAGCTCCTCTTCCAGCAGAGGCGGCCCACGTGGCATGCACATGCGTGCGTGCGTGTGCGCATGCGTGCGTGCGTGGCTGCGTGCAGCTGCTCTGTGCGGAGGGAAACACCTGCACCCCAGAGGCGACGGGGGAGCCGCACCGCCCTGGGCCCCCGGCGGCCCTGCGGTTCCCCACCCGGACTGCGCCCACCGCTCGCTCGCCGTTTCCGTTTCCGTCCGGGCGCTGCTCCGGGGCGCTCGGGCCCCCTCAGCGCCGGGCGATCGGCAGGAGGCCGGCAGGGGAGGTTCTGGAAGGTAAAGGTTGCAGGGTCTGCGGCCGGCTTCGCTCCCCTGCGTCCAGGCGGTCGCCTCCGAGGCCCTTCCGAGCGCAGCGGCGGCCTGGACACCGCGGGGAAGCGCAGCTCTCTTCCGAGGCTCTCGCACCCCGTCTGGGAAGCGAAATCGGTGCGCGCGCGTGCGCAGACCAAAGGCGTTCGGGACTCAGCCAGGGAGGCGGGCAGCGCGGGCCGGGCCCGGTTCCGGTTCCGAGACCTGCGGACGCGTGGAGCTTGGGAAGCGCTCCCCTAACCCGTGCCAGGAGGCCACGCTGCAGGCCCGGGACGCGGAGGGTCCAGGAGCCCGGAGCTAGCAAGGCCGGGGAAGGCTCCCGCCGCAGGCTGCAGTGCCCCGTGGGCCTCGCCGCGCTGCCTTGCACCCTCGAGGCCTCTAGAAGAGCGAGACCGGCAGAGAGTTCCGGAATGAAATGTGGCATTAGGGAAAACGAAGGAAGGGGCCGATGCGGAGGCCAGGAGGGGCAGAACGGGTGTCGGGTGTGGGGCCCGGGGGGCGTCTGCAGCAGGGCCGGTGCCCAGGGGCGTGGGGACGTGCCATAATTTATTTAAATTGCTTTCTGAGACTGTTTCCAGAGTTTTGTTCTTAAAATCGATGGTGCAGTAGTTAAGCATGTGCAAATATATTAGAATAGATTTTAAATAGATTTTAAAAAGCAGATGGGATGAGAAGCAGGTATGTGTGTATGTGATTTTTAAAGACAGTGCCAAACTGTTTTCTAAAGAGACCAATTTACACGCTCTCCAGAAGCACAGGGAGGGGCTGCCTCCGTAGCCTCGCTGGTGAAAGACGTTCTCAGACTTAGAACCTTTGCCAACAGACACAGTAAGAATAAGTCTGTTGATGTAATTTTACTTTGGAGTTCTACTTTAAGTGAGTTTGAGCATATTTCCTATGTTTAAATTACATTTCCCTTTCTATGAATGGTCAGTACCTTTGCCCATTTTCCCCATGGGATTTTAGTGTTACTGATTTGTAAGAGTTTTAAAATATGTACTGGAAGGTCAGCCCTGTGGTTATGAAACGAGTTACAAATATATTCCCTAGATTATAGTTTTTTTGACTTTACTTGTGGAGTTTTTCATACAAAACTCACCTAGATTTTGTGTGAATTTAAAAGGTCTTTTCTACTTCCAAATTATAGAGTAATCTGAGCTATTTTTAAGGTATCCAATGAGATCACCTCTGCTCGTGGCATTCGGAGCCTAAGAGGCTGGCGGTCTACAGTTGTCCTGATACTTCAAGGTAGATGTCTCTGGCTCTCCTAAGATTTTTCTTGGAGTTGTGGGTTAGAGTCATGGTTACGGTTTTGTTTTCTTGGCATTCCAGAAAGCAGAGGTAAGGATCGGTGTGTATGGGAAGGAGAATTCTGTTGCCTGGGAAGAGGATGGGTTTTACCATTGTGCCCAAGAGTCTGTGAATTTGTCTGGTTTTGTGGGAGAAAAGAACTCTTGTTAACCAGAGGAGATGGTGTCTTTATTGATGACACAGGTAATATTTATTTTTCTAGTCTGATGATTCATTTATTCAACTGATTATATTAATTGAGCACCTATCTTTTAAAACTGTACAGTTGTCAGTGCTGCGGCTCTAGCAATAAATGCCTGCTGTGATGTTCGCATCCTCACGTGTTGTGTTTGCACTGCAGTTAGAGTGAGAAATGGGCAGGTTCACGCTGGTGAGGGACCCTGCGAAGGAGCATGACAGCGAGTGGGCCAGGGGACTGGACGGGAGGCTGCTCACAGCCCACTGGGGAGCTAAGGAAGACGTCTCTGAAGAGAGCCTGGACTGAGCCAGTGCCGCTGATGCAGACAGGAGAGAGGATGGGGCTGGGTGGGCATTTAGAGCAGGGGGGGTGCAGAGAGAGAGAGAGAGAGCGAGAGACAGAGGCAGAAGGACAGAGGGAGAGGGAGAGAGAGAGAGAGAGAGAGGAGGACGGAGAGCCCTGGAGAGCTTTTGGAGGTGCTGGCAGTTTGGATTTGAGTTGGAAGCAGAGAAGCCCTTGAGAATATAAAGGAGGAGCAAAGTGATCTGCCTCAGGCCGGAAGAGACCACACTGCTACGTTATTACACTGGGTCAGACATGAGGAGGCAAGGTGCTCTCGGCAGAAGCCTCTGCACGCAGCCCCGACGCCTCTTCTCATCCTTCCTCGCCAGCCCTGGTGCCAGCGCCCTCTGTCCACATGGACCCGGGGCTCTTCATTCCATCCTCCTGTGCTCTTCTAGAATTTCCCTCAGTCTGCAGCCTGTGTAGTTTTACACTCTTAGTTCTTGAAACTTCTCATCTCAAGGACCTTTGCTCCCCACGACCTGGCTGCACCTTGCCCACCTATCCCGCTGTCCCCTCCATGTCTCTGAGGGCTCTCAGGACAGCACTTCTCATCCAGAGCCGTCTGCAGCTGACCCTCGGACCCATCAGCTCCCCTGTGAGAACCGCACGGGTCTGTAACTCACTGTGTAGATGACGAAACTGACCCAAGGAGGTACTAGAACAGTGGGCTGGGTCAGGGCCAGGCAGGACTGTGGGGTACATGACAGTCAGGACTGTTGTCTACGCATCTTCTTCCCAGCTGAGTTGTCTCGGGCAGCTCCTTTGGGAAGCCGTCCTATGCAGAGTTATTCTTCCTTCTCTTCCCTCGTCCTTTTGGCAGGATTCTGCCTTTCCTCCACTGTCCTAAATGCTAAAGAGAAGCCCAGCCTAAATGGTTAAGATGTAACCTGCTAAGTCTCTCTCTAAAGTACAGAACCCCACCATCCGGGGACCTTTGGAATGCCTCTTCCTGGCTGCTCTTCTATGCATCAGCTACTAGGAAGCACATGCATGGATGTGAGGTTGAGCTTGCAGAGAAGTAACGTGTCTGTTTCAGAACAACAACAGGAGCCAGCTCCAGGAGGCCGAGGCTGGCGGATGCGCTGGAGGAGGAGAAAGGAGACACATGCATGGCTGGTGAAGATGCTCTGGTCCGCTCTGTCATAGCCCTGCCACACTGCTGCCAGAGTGGAGCTGAGGTGGAGCCCGCCATCCTCCAGGGTGCTGGCCCTCGAATAAACCGAGTCTTCCTACCCACTCTCGGCTCCCACATACTGGCCTTCCATTGGTGAGCAGTGGGCTCCTGGTGGGACAGGGCCTCTGCCTGTTGGACCTTCTCTGGCTCCTCACCTAGCCTCCAGTTCCCATCTCATCCTTGCTCTGTGCCCCCAGCCAAGGTGCACCATTAGGACAGCTCTTTCCCAAGCCCTTTGCCACAACCCTGGAGTCATCCAGCTTCTCCTTTCTTCTCACTTCTCTGTGGTGCCTGAATTGTCCCAGTGTGGGAAAATGCCACTGAATTTTGCTAAATGTCTCACATCGCAGTTTCCTGCTGCCTAATCTCATCAGCTCTGGCTCAGGAAAATTTGTGATCTCTCTCAAAAAAAATCTCTCTTGGTACCTTCTGAAAACCACTTTCTTAGGCCTCCATTGTCTAATTCCAAATTGGTCTGCTGCGCTTTTACTGCTGTAGTTATTTTCATCAGACAAATTTTAGAGGGCCTGTTGGTCTGGATGAAGATTCTCACCAGGCCACAACAGCCCAGGCTAAAATCCAAGTGGAGTCCCTCCTACCAAGTGTCAAGCTGTCCAAGCAGAACTTTTTTTTTTGTTTTTTATTTTGAAACAGAGACTAAGTTGTTAAATTGCCCAGGCTGGGCTTCAGCTTTCAGTCCTCCTGCCTCAGCCTCCCAGAGTGCTAGTGGAGTCGTTTTGAATATAGCAGAGTGTCGCTGCGACTTGAGCTTTGAGAAATCGGGAGAAGGAGCTAAGTCCCCAACCCAAAGCAGCCATTTCTCATCGTCACGCCAAGGAGGTTGCTTTTGTGCATTAAATCCTTATGTAAAAGGTAAACGGAATAGCCTGATGTAAATCCATCCGTTGTTTTTTTATTGATCTGTCTCCCTGTTCTTGTCTCAGAAGGAAGGTAAGTTCGGGGTGAATAATCTGCCTCTTGCTCTCTTTTAAGTGTTGGGCTTTCTTGTCTCTAAGTCCAACCTCCTGTGTATGGTCTTTGGGCTGGCTAACTCTTGTGTGGATTGGAGTACTGCAGCCTGATTAAGATCTTTACAGTGTAATTTTTAGAGGGCCCTTCTGTGAGCCTCCATCTCCTCACCTCTAACACACAGACTTCCCAACAGGACAGGGGCTTGTGGGGAACACGGGGTCCGGTGTCTGTCAGCTGAGCAATCATTTCTGAATCCCAGCGAAGTTCTCCTGACCTTGTCTCTCTCTCTTAAAATGCTCCTCTTAAAACACTCATCTTTCCTATCTCACAGAAATCGTCCCCTTCCTCTCCGTATCAAACTTAAAACATGAAAGTACGTTTCCTAGATGGCTTAAAAATATTCCAGAGTGTGCATCTCATTGCATTTTGAGGCTGTTTATTCATTTTGTTAGTGCTTTTTGATAAATTTGTAACATCTAGTGATAGCAGGATGGCTGAAACATTGCCAGCCTAATATTAACTAAGTTCTTACATAACTGGTCGTGGGCTTGAAAGTGAGAATCATGATTTAGTCTTATGTTCAGCTAATGATATTGGATATACATACTTTTTGAGGGGTTGGGTTTAGGTTATGACAGTTGCTAAAACCAAATGATAAAATATCTGAAGGAGCTCTTAGTAGATGGTAGAGTGTGTTCGTACTTCATATATACAAGGTCCTGGGTTCAATCCCCAGCATAAAGATTAAAAACATTTTTTTAAAAAATACTGAGTTAAAGAGAGACTTTAGAGGGCTGGAGTAGCACCTCAGTGGTAGCATGTGTGCCTCATATGTGCAAGGCTCTGGGTTCATTCCCCAGCACTAAAGGAAAAAAAAAGCAGGCCTTAGAGTTTCTGTATGGGAAATGTCCACCCAAGGTTGTGACAACGAAATGCATCGTGTCTTATTGCTTACACAAAAGTAATATTTTAGCAATAGCAATTTAGCAAAAGCAGGTATTTTTTTATTATTAAACTGACTCTTAAGTACTACTTCATTCTTTAATCTTTTACTTTCATTGTTTTATTATTTATTATTTATTTATTTTTGTAGTACCAGGGATTGAACCCAAGGCTGTACGAGTGCAAGGACTCTACCAGGGAGCTACATCCCCAGGCCTATTTTTAAAAATTTTATTTTGAGGGGCCAGGGATGTAGCTCAGTGGTTCTGGTGCCTGCCTCGCAAGTGCAAGGTCCTGAGTTTGATCCCTGGTACCAAAAGAAAAAAAATTTATTTTGAGACAAGGTCTTGGTAAGTTGCCCGGGCTGGCCTTGAACTTGTGGTTCTCCTACCTCAATGTCCCAAGTAGCTGGGGGTACAGACGGGCCACCGTGCCTGTTTCTGTGCTATATTTTTACAGTAGTGCCTATGTTAAGTTAGCTAATAACATTTTGGGGCATATCCTGATTTTTTAAAATTATAGCAAAAACCAAACCTTATCTGGTTAGAATATAATTTGAGTCCAAAGTCTGGACTCTTGGTTAGTGTCTAAATTCTAGATCCAATACCTGGATTAAGGTGCGCATGCATCCAGATTCTGTGGCGTGGCATTGCAGGTTCACCTCCCATGGTTTCTCCCATTCCTCTGACAGGACCACTTCAGGGACTTAGTTAATACACCAGTGGTTCCCAAGTTTGTGCGCTGATCAGAATGAGCTGGTGCACTTTAACTGCACAAAGCTCAAGCCATACCCCAGACAATTAAACCCCAGTCTCTGTGTCTCATACTGATTTCAATTCCAGACAGGTTGGTGCCACTGACATGAACCTTGATGCTTTGAGCCCAGGGTCCTTGCACATGCCATCCGGTCTACCCCTTTGTCCCCTGGGAAACCCATCTTCGCTTCCTTAAAGACAAGACGCAGATGCCACCATCTTTGAATCTTCAGTGCTTCCCACCTGAATCCAAGTTCTACCGTCAGTAAATCCATTTTCTGCTTCCTCATGATGCTTTCTGAGTTACCTTCCGACCTCTAGTTACCTACTGACAAGTCAGTCTCTTTCCTGTGTGTGATTTTATGTGCATCATGGCGTTAAACTTTGGAGCTGAGTGGTGAACGACAAGGAGAACCAGGTAACCCAGCCCAAGCCCTCAGTGGCAGCCTTAAGATCTAAGAATTAATAGAGTCATGTGACTGGGGGGCTCTTACCCGTGTTTGTCTCCTTTTTGCCACTGACTTGGGGCCCTTGCAGAAGCTGCCATCCGGCGAGTGCTGTCCGTGTGCCACACACTTTATCCCATCAGTCCTGAGCGTCTCTTCAACACAGGTTTCACTATTTTCTCTTTATGCCTCAGGAAACTGACGCTGACAGAAACCAGGGGATCAGCACAAGCCTTCTCGGCTAAAACGGGGCACAGTCGGGACTGAAATCCACCCTCCCTTTCTTCAGTGTGCTGCAGCTGATTTTCCTCTCAAGAACCTCAGTATCTCCAAAAACCCTGTCACCTTCAAGGATGTTTAAGAACAGAGATTTTAAAAAATGATGTTATGTTGACTGTAGCATGCATTACTCAGGTGATCTAGGTCAGGGTCTGGTGTCCTCAGGGTCTGTGTGGTTTTGCTTTTTAAACTGCACTGGCACCCACTGGGCCTCTCTTCGGTGGCCGGTAACCAGTTGGTGTCATCCTCCTGGAAATCCACTGGTGCCCCAACTTCAATTGCAGCTTCCGTGAAAGCCTGCGACAGACTAGCACTTCCCCTGAGCACCAGCCTCGCGAAGCATATCATTAAGGGTGTCTTCATCCTTCCAACTGCTTCAGGCTTTCCCCGAAATAACAGCCCTCTCCCTAGAGGTTCTGCAGTCACCTCTCAAGGAGAATTGAAGCCTGCATCAGTCTTGAATTTCAGAAGACCATGAAAGGCATGGAATGTCAACACTTGTGCCAAAGACAGGGAAAATGCGGCTCCTCCATGCCAGCGGACGGGCTCACTGCTATAGGGAGAGAGGACTGAGAGGAGGAAAATTGAGCAAGCAGCAACACAAGCAGCTGGAGATAGGGAACAGTGAGCAGGTGATGAGCAGCAGAAAAGGAAAAATGAAGCATTTCCGTGAAAACCCATTATTACTGAGAAGCAATTTTTAATATGGCTAAAAGCCTGTTTAACAATAAGAAGAGGCCTTAGCATTGCTAAAAATAAAACAAAAGGACATTTTGAATGCTAAATATAGACAACGGAATCACGAAGAGGATGTAAGATGCTTCTTAAACTTGAAGATGATAAATGAAACTTAACTTTTACAGTTGAGGATTATCTGCAACATAGATTTTACAGGAAATGTTGGGATACTGGTGGTAGAAGATGAATACATACTAAAATGTCGATCTCTGAGGAGCAGTACTTGTAGAAAACAAACACCTCTGGAATGCCTCCTAGTGGTTGTGTCTCCATCTGACAGATTGATGCTTGTGAAAGATAGCGAGGTTAGTGACTATTAAACACCATGGATGAAAATGTTTGACATAGCAACCAGGTGTGGTGGTGCAGGGCTGTAATCCTAGCACTCTGGGAGGCTGAGGCAGGAGGACTGAAAGTTGGAGCCCGGCCTGGGCAATTTAACAACTTAGTCTCTGTCTCAAAATAAAAAACGAAACAAAACAGAGGGCTGGGGTATAGCTGGGTGAGAAGGCCATGGGTTTAATCCCGAGCAACATGGGATGGGTTAAGAAAGACAAGAAAATGATTGTTATGTCAAGTAGGTACATTAGCAGCAAGCTTTTGGAGTCGTTTTGAATACAGCAGAGTGTCACTGAATACAAGTCACCCCAGATCTGAGGACCTAGCAAGAGAACTGTGATCTCCTAAGTTTCTGAGACGAGCGGGAGCGGCTTTGGCAGCGCGGAGTCGCGGAGCTGCGGTCTGGTCCAGCTGTGTCAGGCTCCATCCTCTGAAGGTGCGGCCCGCACTGCACAGGCTGACCGTGGGCGGGGCTCCTTCTCTGGCCCCCAGGCTTCTCCAGGTGCGGTGGGGAAGTTTCAGTGGCCCCGGGTGGGTGGGTTGCGGAGAGAGAAGAGCAGGTGTCAGCTGTGAGTGCACCTTGGAGGGCATGGCCTTCCTGGGCCAGGCCTGTCTATCAGCTGGGTCTGCAGGACGGAGACCACAGGGTGGCCAGGCCCTTTGCAGTGACTTAGTTCCTCATGGTTCTGGAGACCAGAAGTCCCAGATCAAGGAAACCTCAAAATACAGATGTTGCTCCTTCAGCGACCAGACTGCTGAACAGCTGCTCAGACTTAGGACCGGCACTGGGGCTGCCCCGAAGGAAGGTGAGCGCAGAGTGGCTCCAACAGCCTGGACTGTGACCTTGCTGATGGTGCTGGCCAGCACAGTGCAGGACCTCCACATTCTGTTACACGTCACAGGACTTCATGTAGCCATGGATGTCAGAGCAGCATCATCACGTTGGAGCTTCCTTTGAGCGTTTCTTTGTTCTGAATATTGTAATGTACATGCTGTGTACAACTCGGCATTTAGCAACCAATTCACTTAAGGACCCAGGCACAGGAACTTGGTCGTTAACCGAGGCATGTCTGTGCTGACGCTTGTGCCTGATTTATTTCACTTAACGTGTTCCCAGAGTTCATCCGTTTTCCTACAAATGACGAGTTTATCCTTCTTTATGGCACAGCAGTGCTCCACTGTGTGTAAATACCACGTTTTCTTTATCCACTCATCTGCTGATGAACATAAAGGCTGCTTCCCAGATTTAGCTATTATGAGCTGTGCCGCTATTGAGAAGCAGAAAATAACACAGAATAGCACAGTGAGCACCCATTACCAACTTAGCAGCTTTAATGGAGCTTCAGCTCTTTGCAACAGTGGCTTTGGACTTCTTTTTCAGAAGTTAAGAATTCCTATTACATCCGAAGACCACCATGTGCCGTCCCCTGCCCCATCTCCCTTTCTTGTTCGCCAGTGGGCACGTATCATTGGAATTAGTTTATTATTCACTAACAATATATTCAGTTATTATTGCTATATAAATGACATGTTCGCAATGTTTATATAAATTATCTAATTGTGAACTATGTGATTTTGTCTTATTCATTTATTATGTTATGCACATTGTTGTGTTATTTGTCGACATGTTTGAGAGTCATCCCTGGCTGCACATTTATTTCTAACTAGCTGAGCTGTGTGGTGGTCTCTGTTCAGTCCTCCGTTCCCCTGTGAGTGGATATTTGCTTACTTGGTTTTTCACTGTTGTAGCCAGTGGCTTGCTTTCTGTACTCAGCTCTGTAATTTTGAGATTTATCCACAACGCTGGCCGTGCATCTCTTTTGTCTACGACAAAGGACATTCCTAGGTGCTTACAGCTTGCACAGCATGACTGTTGCACAGTTCTACACAGTGCTGCTGGGGGTCCCTCGAAATCTCCCTGAGTGTGGGGAGTTTCGTGTGCCTGGAAGTGGAGCTGCCATGAACCAAGCGCACACACCCTGCCCACTCTGTTGGGCACTGCCGGATGGCTCCGTAAGGTGGCGGCAGCTCTGTTTATGTGTTTATGACGGGAATGGGCCGAGTCAGACTCGAGTTTTGCTGGTCCAGTGGATGCAAAGTGGGGTCTCATTAACATCATTATCATAATGTTAATACTATAATTTGTCTTTACCTCAGTATTAATGAGGTAGAGCATCTTTTCATATTTATTGGTGATGCTGGCTTCCTTTTCTGTGAACTCCTTATTGTATCCTTTACTTCTTCCCTCCCTCCCTCCCTTCCAAGAAAAAGCTGTAATTACAAAGTAAGAGGAAATGGTCAGGGCTTTGCCTTGAGGAGCAGATGGAGCTGTGGCCAGCTGCCCTTAACACAGGAGAGGGAGTAAGAAGAGGAACCAGCTCCAGCTGGAGCAATGGGGAGTTCCAGAGAGCAGACCGGACCTGCCTGGCCCCTTATCTAAGTTGCTTTTTATTTTATTGGTCAGCAGTAGTTCCTTATATATGTTAGATAATTTAGTATGCTTTGTAAATATTTTGTCCATATTTGTTTTTTTGTATCTTTTGTTAAACAGATTGTTGAGAATTTAGTAAGATGTATCTGTGTATTATTTTCTGCATGACAGGTTCAGGGGAACCCAGTATCCACCCAGGTGCTAACAGTTGTTATAGAAATTCTGACGCATGTACCATCGCTTCTTGTTAAAGCACTCTTCCACGTCTGCCATGTGTTGCATGCGACATAACAACTAGGCTTAGTTTTATCTTTTTTCTTTTTTTTGGTGGTGGCACTGGGGATTGGATGCAGGGTCTTTGCATTGAGCTACATGTCCAGTTTTTTTCTCTTTTCTTATTTTTTGAGACAGGGTTTTGCTAAGTTGCCCAGGCTGGCCTTGAACTTGAGATCCTCCCGCCTCAGCCTCTCTGAGTGCTGGGATTACAGGTGTGCCCCACCACACCCACCTTTTTATTCCATCTCACAGATGGGAGGCTGAAGGGAGGCCCAGAGAAGGGGTACTTGCCGGTGGTTACACTGCTGTTGCCTAGCTAGGTCACAGGAGTCCTTCTGTTCAGGCATTTGAGATCAGTTCCATGCAATGGGGACAGAAATTTAATATTCTGTACACGGAACATAAATGCTCCAGCAGTTGTGAGGAATTTGTGTACTTTTCATAATGAAATACAGTGGTGCCTCTGATCACAAACTTAATTCCTTCCACGATTCCGGGGAAGAAGCATTGATTGTGTTGGCGACTTGATGTGAACGAAGGCAACATTCTGTTGACCGCTTCTGTCCAAGAACTGGATTGTTTGTAAGCAGAAGTGCTCATGAACTGAGCCATTCCTGGACCACGTGGGCAGAGGCTCTGGGCATTACCTTTGCTTCCCTCAGGGTTTGCGAGAGGTGCTCTTACCCAGTGTCTCCTGCACCCTCTGGAGAAGTGAGCTTATTGGATGAGCCTTGGCTGTCCTTTCGGATCTCACCAGGGAGCCCACCTCCGCATTTCTGGAGCTGACCCCGGTTCTCTCCTCTCCCAGTGAGGGGCACGGGTGGTCACCAGTTGCCCGGCAGGAGCCCAGGTGACATCTGTACCCTGCTTGCCCCTCAGGGTGATGTGAAGGAGCTTGGATCCTCCGCTAAGCCTGGACAGTGCTTCCTGCTTTTGGAGGGGTCACCTTCCCCAGGCATCTCACATGTCCCAGCCTTTCTGTCCTGAGTGCAAATCCTGTCCTGCTTGTGCTGTCCGTCAGGTCACTGGACCCATCTTGCCTGTCTTTCTGGACGTGCCTCTGCCTGCTCCGTGCCCTTCTCTCCTGTCCTTGCTCCTTGGCTTTCCAGACCAAGACCCTTCCTTGCCTGGTCTCCCTCGATGCCATCATGGGACTGTCTCTTCCTGTCCTGCCCTGGCACCTCTCCCATCACATCCTGGTCACCCCGTGACTGTTTGTCTGCACTTCCCTGCCTGTCTTTGTGGTACTCAGACAGGGAGCTGCAGGAGTAGGACAGATGAGAAGCAGGAAGGAGAGGACTCCTGGGTCAGCACCTGCTTGTTCAAATGCTGCCCTCTCCCCAGTGGAAAGAGTCCCTCACTGTCTGCAGCAACAACCGTATTCAGCACCGAGTACAGTGCTGCTTTTATTTTTTGGTTTTTTTTTTGATATAGGATCTTGCTACATAGCTCAGGCTGGCTTTAAACTCACTGTGTAACCTTGGCTGCCCTGGAACTCATGGCAGTCCTCCTGCCTCAGCCTCCCAGGTGCTGGGATTACAGGTGTGCACTATTCTACCCAGGTGCTATTAAAGTGCTGTGAGGCAGCTTATGCACTGGTAAACTCTGGAATGATTGGTATGATTCAGTATAAAATTTTTGAAGAAATGAGTACTTTATATGTATATATAAACAGTATAAGTGCAATACAAGCCCTTACACATATAGATGCAAAACCGTGTGCTACAGCATCCATGGTGTATTATGAAATATTCACAGACCGTTTGCAGTGCAGGTAACCCTGTGTAGGAGAGCTGTGTAGGGCCCTTGGGAGCGGTACTGTTGGTCTTCCGGCCAACAGTTGGGCTCACAGCAGGCTGTGCAGGGCTTCTTTGGAAGCAGGAGACAGGACTCAATTAGCGTGATGTGCTGTGTCCATGACATGGCATGTAAGTGTCTTCTACAAACTCAGTGAAACACAGTGTTAACCAGCAGAGTGAAGTGATTGCGTCATGCTTTGGTAGGAATCATCTCAATTCACACTGACAGCTAATGAGGAAGTCCTCGCCATAATTACTTATGTGTTGGGGTGGAAGTATTATTTCCTTCCAAATCCTACTATTGGAGGAGAGTTTTGTCCGCGTGAGCTTTCTGTGTCCGTTGAGTGAAAAGTCACTGGGTAGCCCCTCACCTGACCGTCCTGGCAGGCCTGACACTGGGGCAGCTAATTTCCCAGTGAACATTTCTCGATGAGTCTGCTCTCTGTGGTGACACAGCCGACCTGGTCTTTGGTAATTTGCAGTGTGGACACAGCACACTCTGGGGAAAAGGAGAACCACACGGCAGCTCGAGGAAGCCGAAGTTCACCGGCATTGGGAGGGATCACTGCCGCTCGCACGTTGCTGAGCCTTGGCCAATTCTTTCATGTCTGCAAAGGGAAACCGAGCTTATAAAATCTTGCTAAGCACCTTGCACAGAGCTGTCACCTCCGATGTCCCTTTGCTCTGCTTGCTGCCTGTGAAAGGAGAAGATGGGAAGCAGAGAGTATCGTTTCATTCACACGGGCCCATCCGCTTTCTGTCAGAAGCAATCTGCTTGATGTCCCTCCATGTGTGCGGGGCACCCGGAGTGGCCTGGCTGTTTTCTAACCCTGGGTGCAGGTTGTCAAGCAGCATTTGTCTGCTCCCCTGCCTGCCCATGGAGCAGGGCTCAGCTTTGCTCTGGTGGCAGAGGCAGCCTTAGGCCGGCCAGCATCTGTCTCTGCCTGTAATTAACTGCAGCCCTGGGTAGGGAGCAAAACAGAGATTTTGTGCTGTGAAAGAGTAATGTGTCCAGACAGGAGTTTCTAAGCAGAGAAAAGATTTGTTAGGGTTTCTGTTCAAACAGAAGGACACTATTTTCATGTGTGTGCCTCAAAATGTTTTGAAGGCAGAGGGACCATTTGCTTCCAAAGCAGAAATAGCTGTGGCAAATTCAGTGCGCCTTAAAAGCCCCTTCAAAAGCCTTCACTTGATTTTAGCATCAAAAGAAATACTTATGGCAATGAAGTGTAGGCCATAAACTAATGAGGAATCCATGGATTGCTACTGACATAAATAAAGGAATAAGTTTTTTAAAAGATGGAGAAGAGAAGCCCTCCTTTTCATAGAATGCCAACCAGGAACATGGAAGGAAGCAGTTAGAAAATCACCATCTCACAATTGTCGTGGTAATAACTGGTTCAAGCAGAATCAGCAATAGATGTGAAGACAGCGCTAATTGAAAGGTTGTTGAGGATCAAGATTGATGTGGTGATCCAAGTTATCTCTTCACAAATTTTTTGGACGTTTGAAACTATCAAAACAAGGTACCCAATATATAGACTTCACGGCATCTTTTAGTTTTTTCCTAGGCAATTGGAACGAGGCTCACTCAGCTGGGTGGGCTTGGCTCTTTCTCTCATGGTGTTAGGAAGAGCCCACGTGTAACCTGGAAACACGACTCGCCAGCTGCCAGCCGAGCTTCATTACCGTAACACTTCCCCATCCGGGGCTGCTCTTGCGGGAGGCATGGCGTCTGAGTGCTTCCCATCCCAGAGATGCACTGAGACCTGCTGTCCACGTAGGGTTTGGAGCAGATGTGAGTATCCGTGCCGCACATGGGCTGCCATGGCACGCACTCATATGTCCTCCGACCTCACAGACAAGGCCCTGGAATTTAGCAAATGAAGTAGAAGGCAAGGAATATATATATAGTTTTGAGTTTCTTAGAAATATGTTAGCCCTCTCCTGCTTAGGTGTGTAGGAGTCCTGTTGAACAAATTACTTAAACTTATTTCAGTGATGTGGAAACGGAGTCCCAGGGATCCCTAAATTGCACAGAGTCCTGGCTGTAGGGGCTGGGACTTGGATCCAGGCTTCAGCTTCTCAAGCTAGTGCTGTGTTCACACATTGCTACGCTCACAGTAGCCAAGAGTGTGGACATTTCTTTGCCATTCACAGAAAATGAAAGCATAGTAATGTTTAAGTAGAGCATCAAAGGGAATTAAATCATACATAATGTTGGAAAAGGTTTTTGTTTTGAAATAATTTTAGATTTATAGAGCAATCGTAAAGATAGCGTAGAGCCTCTCCAGCCCTCCTGCTTAGCTTGTCCTAACGCTATCGTCTGACTTAACCACCGTGCGTTCATCAAACTGAGAGAAGGGCGCTGGTGCAACCGTGTTGGCCGAGTTGCCGATGTGGGCGGGCTTCCTGGTCCTCCCGGGGCGCCCTTGCTCCCAGGCCCCGCAGCACGCCTCACCCAGCAGTCCCGCCCTGGCTCTCTCTGATCTCTGCTAGTTTCTCCACAGCCCATTGTCTTTCCCTGACTCTTGTATTTTTGTACAATGTCCTTCAGTTGGGGTTTGGCGGGGAATCTCTCATGACCAGATTGAAATGGATTCGAGGGGAGATACCATGGAAATTATGGGTCCTTCCCACTTCAGTGTATGAGATGGTGAGGTCTCGTACACCTCAGTGGACATGTAGCCTGGATCACATGGTTCAGAAGGTGCCTGCCAGCTTTCCCAGCAGCCCTCAGGTCACTATTTCCCCTTGCCTATTGTGTTTGCTAGAAGCAAGTGGTTCCGCCCATACTCCAGGGCAGACGAGTTTGGCTCCGACTCCTACAGGGAGGTATGTTAAAGTTTCTGGACATAGTTAAGAAATTATATCCCAATACTTGATAAATATTGGAGGGGTGATACCTTGAGGTTATGCAAATACTCACTTTCTCCTAAAAGTTTTGCCCAGTCATTTATTGTTCATCAGTGGGTTTTGCCTACAACAACTATGGCTATTATGTTCTAGGGCTGATTTCTTATTTCTCTAATGTTTTTGGATTTATTAATTAGAATTCTTTTGTAAGAAAAATTTATCACTTCTCCCCCATTTACTTATTTAGTCAAGCTATCACGTATCTCATATAGACTTTTCTTTGGATGATAATTCAATATATAGTGGACCCTTGAGTTAGGACCCATCTGACATATGAACAACTTGGGTTACAACCAGAATTTTAGTTTTAACTTACAACCAAAGTCTTGAGCTATGACTTGAATGCCAGCCTCTTGTGCTTCCAGCTGGTCTCAGATAGAGATTTAACCCTTGAAGAATTCTGGAAGGAACATGACAGCATCTTTTCCTGTGTGGGGTTCACTGAGAAATCCTGGGCCAGTGTCTCTCTAAGGACACTGAGATCTGCCCATGTAGAGGAGAGAGACTTTGAAGGCTGTGTAGAGGAGCCTGAGCCTCTGTTGACCAACCTGAGTTACAACTAGCCCTTGGGAATGAACTGAGTTTGTAAATCAAGGGTCTACTCTACTGTTACTCTTTTTTGCTCTGATGGTTCCAACCTTAGTTATTGGGAATGCTTCCCAGTTGGCATCTCTGCCTTTGCCACATATCATACTTTTCTTTCTTTTTAATCTTTTCTTACCTTGTGACACTACAAAGTGCTTTAAGCTCATCAGGCAAATTCCTCACCTCCGTAAGAGAATCAGCCATTTAGTCAAGCAGCCCTAGCTCCTTGTGTTGGGGAAAACCTTTTAGAAGCCAAGGCCCGGGTGCCAAGTGTGCTTGTGCTACTGGAGTGTGTTCCTCCTTGGCTTTCACCCTGGGTAGAAATACGTAGCTGTATTTGTTGACCTTTGTGAACACACATGTTTATCGTTACTACTGTGCATATCTGACATGTACAAAACAATTGTGAGTGTGTGGTGATGTATTTGACCCCAGTCCATCACCATCTGGTTATTTATATTCTTTCTGTGCCAGTAAGAAACCTGGTCTCTATCATATTTTCCTTATTTCAACTTCAGTGCAATATAAATATAAGGTTGTCAGATTTGTTGAACTGTACTACTGAAAGAAAC
The DNA here is from genome assembly GCF_053883595.1 of Heterocephalus glaber. Classification (NCBI taxonomy): domain Eukaryota; kingdom Metazoa; phylum Chordata; class Mammalia; order Rodentia; family Bathyergidae; genus Heterocephalus; species Heterocephalus glaber. Next base: position 2,362,267 of record NW_028258293.1, read on the forward strand.
AAATTTAACAACTAGAATGCAATATTTGTGCACTTGCTTTCTGGTCTTCAGCCTTACAGTAGCTGGACTAAACTGGTTTTCACAATTCTAGGTCAGCTTCTCCCTCTTGTACCCTGAGTGAGGTTGTGTTTCACATTCACAGCACAGTGAGAGGGACCCACACTGTGTACACTCTGTCTCTATTCTCCGCAAGCCTTGGTTGGTTTTTTTTTTTGTATTTTGTTTGTTAGTTTGTATGCTTTAAAGCCGCCCTTTCTCATGTACAGCCTCATGGAGTCTGACAGACACAGAGTCCTGTATTCACCACGAAGGGCAGCTTGGTCACCCTGAAATATGTCCTCGTTGTCTCCTTTGGAATCAACCCCCTTCACCCCGTGCCTCTTCCTAACACTTTTCTTTCTCTAAAGCTTTGTCTTTTCCATAATGTAACACACCCCACGTCAGGGAATGTCTCGCCTTTGAGAGCTGGCGTTTCCCCATTGTACCATGTATCTAAGATTCATCCACACCGTGGCCCGTATCCTCTGACCTCTCCTCCTGTTGCCCTTTTATCATCTGGATGCACCACAGTTCATCTCTTTCCTGGTCCAAAGACATCTTGATTGTTTCCAGGTTTTGGAGATTATGAAGAATGGTATTTTTAAAATTTGTATTCATGTGTTTGTGTGAATATAAATTTTTCATGCACTTAGGAAAATACCTAGCAATATGAATGCTGGGTTATATGGTAAGTGTCTTATTAACTACAAGTATTTGCTGTACTGTTTTCCAAAGTGATGCATCATTTTACACTCCTGTCACAAATGAGTGAAGGTCCTGTTACCCTGTAGTCTCAGTAGCCCTTGCAGTGGCTTTTGTTTGTTTCTTATTGTATTGGTTTATTTGTTTTTAGCTATTCTAGTATGTATATATCACATTATGATTTGAATTTACATTTTCTTAATGATTAATGAGGTTCTTCTTTTTCCTAGTGTTTCTATGCTATGTTGGTCACTTTTTGTCAAGGGACAACATACCTGACAGGCACAACATAAAGGAGCGATTTTGGCTCAGGGGTATTTTGGCTCACAGTTTCAGAGATTTTGGTACATGGTCAGCTGGCTCCAAGGCAGAAACAACATGGTAGAAGGGTGTGGCAGAGGAAATCTGCTCACCTCATGGCAGCCAGTAAGCAGGGAGAATGAGAATTGTATTATTCAAAGTCACACCCCAGGGACTTACTTCCTGGAACTAGGCTCTCCTCTGAATAGCCCAGACAGCTATGAATTCCTTAGTACTTTAATCCATTGGTGAGGTCAGCAACCTCACAATCTAACCACCTCTCTAGGCATCTCTTATTCCAATCAAGTTGATGACCAAGATTGACCATCACATATGCCAGCTGTGTGTCTTCTTTTGGCGACCTGTCTGTCCACATAATTTTCTGTTTTGAAAATTGAGCTGTTTTTATTGTTGGTTTTTAAGAGTTCTGTGTATATTCTGGGTACAGCTATTTTATTTTACTTTATATTTTGTTTTATTTTAATTTTACAGAGATGGGTATTGAACTCAGGGACTTGCTCATACTAAGCACACACTCTACTGCTGATAAAATACCCCAGTCCATGTGCTTTGTCAGATACGTGGTCTATGTAAATATTTCCATTTGGTCTATTTCTTCTCTTAACAAGTGTTTTCACAGAACAAAAAATTTGAACTTTGATAGCATCTCATTTATAATTTTTTCTTTTATAAATTGTGCTTGTAGTGATAGATATAAAAACCCATGACTAAACTATTTTTTCCTAGATGTTTCAAGAGTTTTGCATTTTACCTCTATGTTTATGATTCATTTTAAGTTATTTCCTAAGTATTTATTGAGATTTTAAAAACACATTCAATTATTCCAGCACCATTTGTGAAAAACTTTAATTTACTTAATTGGTTTTCTACCTTTGCCAAAAATTGGTCGATTGTGTAGATGTGTTGATTTACGCTTCTGTCTTTTAACTAATATCAGAATTTTTTGATCATGTAGCTCTAAAGTAAGACTTGAAATATGGTAGTATGAGTTCCTCTATATTTGTTCTTCTTTAGAATTTTTTGTTTATGCTAGTTACCTTGACTTTCCAGATATATTTTAGGATCAGCTTCTCAAGATTTATAAAAATATACCTGAGATTTTTACTGGGATTATGACGTTGAATCTGTAAATCAAATTGTAAAGACTTACGGTCTAACATTGGTATTATTCCAATCCATGAATATGGTATATTTTCCCCTTTTTATCAGTTTTGTTATTTTCAGCAAACAGATACAACACGGAATTTTTAAGGTTTATCCCTAAGTATTTTATCCTAACATTTTGTGTAATTGCAAATATGTGTGTGTGTTTTAAGCTTCAAATTCCACTTTTGTCTTTGCTGGTATATTGGAATGCACTTAATTTTCATTCATTGATTTTGTAGCCTACCACTTTGCTAAACTGTCTCACTAGCTCTAGGTGGTTTGCTGTAATATTTTAGGATTTTTAAATAAGCATTCATATTGCCTAAGTCAGGAAGGCTTATTTCTTTCCAATGTACATATTGTTTAAATTTTCTTTTTGTCATTCTTTAGTGCATTTGTTAAGTATTCCAGGACTATGTTGAGTAGGAGTAGTAAGAGATGACATGTTTATAATATTTTTGACTTTAGTGTGAAATGATTCAGTATCTCACTATTGATTATGAGTTAGCTGTAGGTTGTTGTTGCTTTAGATAGATGCCCTTTATTATAGTAAAGACATTTCTTCATATTCTCAATTTTTTGGGTAAATTTTTATAATGAAAGCATTTAGAATTTGGTTAAATAATTTTTCTGTACCTATTGAGATTTTTGTATGATTTTTTTTCTTAATCTGTTAATATGTTAAATTACTCTAATTTTCAGTGTTTGAACAAGTTTTGAATTCTTTGTATTGAATCTCACTTGGTTGTATGATATTTCATCCCTTTTCTGTTGCTGGATCAATCTGATTTGGTAATATTTTATTGAGGATTTTGCATCTGTGTTCATGGGAAATAGTGGTCTGTATTTCTCTGTTTTGCTACTTCTTTGTTTAGGTTTGGCATTAGAATAATTCTGGCCTCATAAGTTAGTTGGCAAGATTGCTTTCACCTATTTTTTGGGAAAAGACTAGCATTACTATCATTCTTAAAGTTTTGATAGTGTTTGACAGTGAAATTATTTGAGCCTGATTTGGAGAGTTTTGATTACACATTTAATATCACACATAGATATATTAAAACTGCGTACTCCTTCTTGGGTGAGTTGTAGTTCGTGGTTTTCAAGTAGTTTGTTCATTTCCTCTATGGTGCCAAATTTAGGAGTGCAAAATTTCTGTATTATTCACCTGCTGACTTTCATTGTGGAATTAACAGTGATGGTGGAGACCTCAATTTTCCGTATTATTTGAGCCTTCTGTCTTTTCTTTGTCAACCTGGCTAGGCACCGTTTTTGGAGCTTTCTTTGATTTCTCTCTGACTGGATTATTATTTCATTGATTTGCCTCCCCCTCCCAGGTCCCAGCTGTCATCGCAGCCCGGTGCCTGCCTGCTGGGACCTGCCCGCGGGTCCAGGGTGTCCCCTGCCTCACTCCTGCGTGGCTGCTGCTTTTGTGCCCACAACGTCACAGCCTCCTCACTGCCTCCTCCCCGTTCCCCGCGGTGTGGCTGGGGACGAGGAGCCTCCAACCCGAGAGCCATTGGGGTTGGGACAGCACCGCATCACATCCACCGGCCTGGACCCTGTCCCAAGCCTGGACGTGCTCGCCCGTGCCGCGTCACTTGCTCCGATGTGCTGGTGTGGCTCGCGCGGGTGACACGCCTCCCGGTGGCTCATTTTACCAAATCACAGTAAGCGCGGTGCCACTGTGGAGCGGACACAGCCTAATGCCGTCAGTAGGAAGAAAGGAAACAGACTGCATTAAGCACACGTGTGCTCCACTGCTAGGGCAGCCCAGATGTCCTCAGACCCGTCAGCCTGGGGACAGAGCCCACCTGACAAAACACCGGCCTTGGGCTCCTTGCCTCATCCGTGGAAGGGCAGCCCTCCGTCCAGGCCCCTCCGACTCCCCAGCACGCTGCGCTGCCCAGAGAGCTGGAGTCAGTCCTTGCTCCCCACCTCCTTGCAGGGGGCAGGTGTCGCCCGTAAGGAAGGTGCTCACCTGTGCGAAGGTGTGCTGCGGCCAGGGCCATGCTGCTCCTGCTCTCTGCACCCCCAACTCCTCCTGATACTACAGGTTCTCTCTGTCCGCAGGGGTGACTCTGGAACAGAAGGGCCAGTCAAAAGGCACTCGAGTTTAAATAAACAAATGACATGGGGATGTAAACAACATTGAGATGTGTTATGCATGCGTACCAGCTTCCCACAATGAAGGTAATCATTTTATACTGCAAGCATCTAAAACAGATAAGGATTAAATTTATTGCAGTAAAAGACATTGTCACAAGTCTCCTTCAGAACCCTCCTCCTTGGTCTGAGCACACTCATCCCATCATCCTTGTCACTTTCTGAAGCTGTTCTGGGTGTGCTCTTTCCTGAGGGTCTTTAGTTGTGCTGTTCTGTTTGCCTTGATGTCCGGAATAGATTAAAAACATTGACTTCTCGTGGTCATTTTGACCTTGGGGAAGAGCTGGAAGCCATACGTGCTGGATGTGGTGACTAAGTTGGCTGAGAACACAGGGTTGTGTTTTTATGAGGCAGTCTCTCCGTTGGATGGCGCTCAGCAGTGGCTTCCGTGCGCTTTTGTTCACACCTGGTAAAGACACCAAAGAGGACTCCAGAGCTGCTGAACAAAGTGGAAAGAATTGTGGGCTAAGTGTGTTCAAAGCACAAGGAAGATTGTAAGGGGAGTCAGGGCAGTGTGTCTACTGCAATACATTTTTAAATTTAAGCATCCAGTATAATTTTTATGACACCTCATATGGTCCTTGGAAAAGATTCAGATGAGCCCTTACAGGAGGAAGAACCATTTTACTTGTGTCCCTTGTGAGTCATGGCTTGCATTTCACACTGCACACATGGTTCCTGCTCCTCTCTGCGGTGGAGCTCAGGCTGTCCTTTGCACTCAGATTCTGAAGGCATGGCGCTGCCTTACGTATGTGCGGGGTGTCGGGAATGTCCCTCTGCATCTGTATGGGAGACGGGGCCGGCTCATGGGCCACCTCTCGAGGTCCTGTCCCGGTGTCCCCAGCCTAGGTTGCCGCACACCTGTGTTCCCACCTTCCCCAGGACCTGCAGTACTCTGAGGCCTCCAGGCTGCTGCAGAAGAGAAACCATAAGTTGGTTTTATTTTTGGCATTTCATAGCGCTGATTTTTTTTTAAATAACTTTATTATCAAACACACATACAAAAATTAAAACCATTCATAGAAGAACAATGCAAGGGGAAAAAAGCTACAATATTCAAATACAGTAGAAGTCAACCAAAACAAAACTGAAAAGCACTTAAACATTTTTCTATATAACTTAAAAAAGCATCTCAAGCACCAACAAGACACCAGAGGATGTGATTTGTTTCAGAAATATCCCCAAAACCAACACTGAACAAATAGTGGTCTGGAAAAAACCTCCAGTTAGCTAGCAGACTCCACATAAGCCATACTTCTCCCTAATTTAAATTTCGATGCAGTCATATGACACGTGATGGAAACACAATCCGAGAAATATGTTATTAAGCCATTTCATCTGTGTGTATCCTTATTTACACTTTCAGTTTCTCACACCAGAGAAACTATTCGGTATTTACACATGTGTGTCCTATTTATTTCACTTAAGAGGATAGCCTCAGTGGGCATCCATTTAGCTATAAATGTCTCTAGTTTCTCGTTTTTTATGGCTGAGTAGTACTCCATTTTATAAAAAAACCCACATCTTCTTTATCCAGTTTCCAGTTAATGGGCACTTGGGCTGTTTCCAAGCTTTAGCTATTACAAACTGTGTCGCTATAAACATGGTGCACATATATATATCACTTGTGGTATGATTCTTTTAATTCTTTTGGGAAGATACCCAGCAGGGGAATAGCTGGGTCTAATGGGACCTCTAAGCCCAGTTCTTTGAGGTATCTCCATACTGATTTCCACAGTGGTTGCACCAGTCTGCACTCCCACCAACAATGGAGAAGGGTTCCTTTCTCCCCACACCCCTCCAGCATTTGTCATTGGATGATTTCTTGATAGCCATTCTTTGTGGGGTGAGGGGGAATCTCAGTGTTGTTTCCATCTGCATCTCTCGAATGACCAGTGATGTTGAACATTTTTTCATATGTATATTTGCTGCTTTTACTTCTTTGAGAAATGTCTGTTCATTTCAGATGCCCAGTTTTGAATTGGGTCTTTGAATGTGGGGGGTCTGATTTTTTTCAGTTCTTTATATATTCTAGATATTAGTCCTTTGTCTAAGGTACAGCTGCTGAAAATGTTTTCCCACATTGTACGTTGTCTCTTAGCTCTGTTGGTGGTTTCTCTTGCAGCACAACACTGACTTTTAAGCAGTGGCTCTTCAGGGGAGGGGCTGAGAAGCACCCCGTGTGCATGTGCAGTGGTGTGTAATATTACACATTAGTTACCCAGGAGGTCTGTGCTGGTCCCCTGGCTCCACTGCTGGATTTGCCCGCGGGTGCTTGGAGCTGGAAGCCAGTCTGCCTGACGTTGACGTGTGAGGTGTGAGTGTGCAGAGACACAAGGGCACTTTGGTGCCCTGCACAAGCACCAGTGGCCAAGTGGGTTGTGTGACCCCCAGGCATCAGAGAGGAGGGGAGGGGTGAGACCCCAGGGGCGAGATCGTGGCTGGGCAGGGGAGGCTGAGCTGGCTTCGGTCCTTGGGACCCTGGTGCCATCACGCTCTGCTGCCAGGCTCGGCCTCGTCCTGGGTTGCTGGGTCTTCCACAGCCCTGGCGTGGTCAGTGCCTCCTGCCTGGGACGGCTCCTCCGGCCTCCCTCCCTCTGGGGCCTTCTTCCCCTCTCCTCCTCTTCCTCCCCTGCAGGCTGCACACTTGCTCTCCGATCTCCATCCTGCCCTCCTCGAGGTCTCTTCCCTGTGTCCCCTCTGCTCTGGGCTGGCATTGCCCCAATGCCCGTGACTCCCAGGCCCACAGCCCTGTCCCCTGCTCTGCAGCCTCGGGGTCCTGTCTGCTGGACACTTCCACCCGGAGCTCCTGGCATCTCGAGCCCAGCACCTGCCAGCCACAGTGCCGGCCCTGCCCGTGGCCACCTGTCCCAACTCTGCCCGCTTCTCAGCCACACTGCCCCATCCATCCATCCTCGAGGGAACCAAGTAAAAATCAATGTGTCTCTTTGCTACTGGGGATTGAACCCAGGGCCTTCACAGTGAGCTGCTCACTCAGGCTTTCTTATTTTTTTATTTGAAGACAGTGCAGTCCTGCCTCAGCCTCCTGAAGTGCTGTTATCACAGATGTTCACCACTATGCCTGACCATGTCGATGTAACTTAACTCGCTGCATTCCAGGGAAAGCATTTCAGACCATCTTTGATTCTTAATTATCAGCTCTGTAAGCGAAGCTAACATGTTAGTCTTGTCATAGCTCCACCCCAGACACCCAGAACAATCCCTGGCATTGTAGACGCTCAGGAAAGTTATTGAAGGACCCCGCTCACTTGTGATTTTATTTATTTATTATTTATTTGATACAGGGTCCCACTACATACGTAGCCCAGGCTGGCCTTGAACTTCCCGTGATCCTCCTGCCTCAGCCTAGAGTGCTAAGGTCACAGGCATGCACCACCACGTCCAGCATGATTTTCTCTTTCATAAAACAAGCTACCTCTTATTGTTTCCTTCCGTTCTTCCCTTTAGATAGTCGCTGTGCTCGCGGAGTAAACTGAGGCCCCGGGACTGGGGCAGTGCTCCTGTTTCTCCTGTTTTCTGCCAGGCTGAATTGAGCAATTTTTGTGAGAACAAACCCCATCTTTCCCAGATTATTTCTGCAGCCGGCAGTGCGGACCCAGACAGGACCTGCTTCCCTGGAAGGTGCTGGGGGCGGGGGGGGGGGGCGTGACCCGGCTCTGCACACATCCGGAGCACACCCAGGTACACGTGCACACGCGCGGAGCGCGTGCACACATAGCAGCCCTAACTACGGATTTAGACTTCTTTATTTCCACCTTCGTGAAATAAACCCTACAAACCGCGGACTAAACTCCATTTATTGCGCTCCTCCCGCCCCACCTGGACCCACAGTAATTTCGCTCCCCAGGATAGCTTTTAAGATTCTAATCCTGTTCCTCCGCATTCTGCTCGCAGGCCACGCCGCTGTGGATGGCGTTGTTTTACCTTGCGGTTCCCTCGGCTTTGCGGGACCTTCGATTATGTCGGCCATTCAGATAACCAGATTTCCACCCCCTGGGGTCTGTTTCCATTCTCAGGGAATTGTCAACAACTTATTTCTGCTCTGGTGATTATTTTCATGAGTGAGAGCAGGAGAGGCATCTGGGGAAGTTTTCATAAGTGAGTCATGTACACTCGAGCCACTTTTTTTTCTTTTTTAAAGGATACCACACGAGGAAAAGGAGGCTTTCCCTAAAAAATGGCAAATTGAACTTAGTGGCTGCGGAGATGCTGTGTGTGAGTCGTGCGGTTTATTAAGATGCAAACAGCGCTGTCAGCTCGGTTCCAGAGATCATGAAAACATCTTTATTTCTACTTCATAAATACGGAGGACAGCGCTACTTAAAAACTTCTAGTGTGATTTTTATAATTTTTGTGGCTGTCAAATGGGAACCAGAGCATTCTATTATCTGGGTGTGAGTTCTATGAATTTAGAATTGCATGGAAAGGACCTAAAAATGCTATGCCGGTTTGAGCCTGACAGCAGAAACTCCCTGAACACAGACTTTCCATCTAATTCTGCAACAGTTTGCCTTTTCTATATTTTTTGACCATTAGTTATTCTCATCTCGCAGCAATAGAAAGTGGGCAGAAACATGCCATGAGTGTTGGTCAGTGTCTCTTGCCTAACAGAAAACCTTTCTGATGATACCTTTGGAAATTGGAGAGAAGTGGCGGTGTGCACTATTATTCCCATTATTGGATATTTACCAGGAACAAGGGAATATCCAAAGCAAGGACCATTTTTTAAAGGATTTTGTTAAGTTCCACGTTTATGGCATTGTGTACATAAAAGGCATTTTCTTATCTCTTCCTGTTCTATTAGAGAAGTTCATGCCCCTCTCTTAGCATTTTCCAACACAGCTGTAGAGTAGTTTAAAGCCTATTTTTTAAATAAGTGATGCTCAATTTGTCTTTGATGATCCGGATGATTCAGGTGAGATGGGAGCACGTCGGGCCCTGATTTGCATAAAAATTAATCACAGAAAAATGTAAATTGATAAAATTTTGCCTGGCTTTTTCCCCCTATTTGAGAGCCCGCGGACAGCTCCCAGAAGCAATCATCTCAGTATGGGGCCGCCTTGGATGTGGTACAAATGATCACATTTGTGTTGAATACTCACTCATTTAAATGTCAGCCCTGACGGGGCGGCGCATTGGTGGAAAAAATGAAAAATAAATACACAGCAGCTGAGCACTATCAAACCCGTGGGCCCTCTTTAGAGATCTATGATCTAATGTGAAAAAATTGCAGATTAATTATCCTTTTTGCAAAATGGTAATTGTTTTAGTATCACACCAGAAAAAAATCTGCAATTTATTTGGAATCAAACAAAAAACAGTAATGTTAAATACGTCATTACATCATTGTGTTTATTAGAAGCCTGCAATTAATTCCTAAGGCTCTTCGGGTCTTTAAAGCTGTATAATATGAAACAAAAGAATGTTGCTATTAATTTCCAGACCAACACTTCCCGCTCCAGG